>NC_138886.1:11743493-12158902 GCF_965194825.1 Balaenoptera physalus
CTGTGTATATGCCCAGTAGTGGGATTGCTGGATCATACGGTAATTCTATTTTTAGTTTTTTAAGGAACCTCCATACTGTTCTCCATAGTGGCTGTATCAATTTACATTCCCAGCAACAATGCAAGAGGGTTCCCTTTTCTCCACACCCTCTCCAGCATTTGTTGTTTGTAGATTTTCTGATGATGCCCATTCTAACTGGTGTGAGGTGATACCTCATTGTAGTTTTGATTTGCATTTCTCTAATAATTAGTGATGTTGAGCAGCTTTTCATGTGCTTCTTTGCCATCTGTATGTCTTCTTTGGAGAAATGTCTATTTAGGTCTTCTGCCCATTTTTGGATTGGGTTGTTTGTTTATTTAATATTGAGCTGCATGAGCTGTTAATATATTTTGGAGATTAATCCTTTGTCCGTTGATTCATTTGCAAATATTTTAACCTATTTTTTGACGTTTTAATCTATTTGTGGGCATATCTTTCAGGATATATTTTTGTGGACATATCTTTCCCCTTTTTTTCTTATAACTTTGTGGAGGATGTTACCTCAATGCCTTTATGTAGGATTTTACCTCAGTACCTCCTGCCTTTAGGCAAGAGTTCATATCTAGGCTCGGTTTCCTTATCTGTAAAACTGGAACATTAATACCAATTTCACGGAGCTGTTATGAGGATTAAATGCATATTACCATAATGTGTATAATTACCACGTTGTAGATACTCAAAAAAATGTTAGTTCCCAACCTTCCTCCTCCAGTCACAATAGCCTTCCTAAAATATTAGTGTGAATGTCAGACTTCTAAAAATGACTGTTCAGTGAGTGACATGTACTTCTGTACTTTGGAGTATGGTAAGCCAATTACCTTCTGTGGTAGATGGGCTTTCTGTGTGTCTTTTAGTTTTTAATTCTCTTAAAAGAAGGGATTTTTATTTTAAGGACAGTTAGGTAACTGCCATTTTCTAGGTTTCCCAATGCAGATTTTACTTGATTTTTCAAAGGGAGCTATGATAAAAGACGCAGACCCTACCTCCACACTTGAATTGCATTCAGGAAGATTTCAGACGTTAATAGTGCTTCAGCTAACAGTGATAGATTGAAGTAAGAGTAGAGGGTTTGACCTGAATTGAGGAACATTCTACAAAATAGCTGGCCTGTATTCTTCAAAAATGTTAATGTCTTACAACAAAGAAAGACCCAAGAACTATTCTAGATTAAAGGAGACTAAGAGACAGGACAACTGCATGCAGTATATGAGCCAGGATTTTCTTTTGCTGTAAAAAGACATTATTGAGACAATTGGTGAATTCCGAGTAAAGTCTGTAGATTAGATTTTTACTGTACCATTGTTAATTTCCTGATTTTGATCATTATACTGTGGTTATATAAGACACTTCTTGATTTTAGGAAATACAGTTTGCTGTAATGCCTGTTTGTGTTTTTTATAAATTTATTTTTTTATTTTTATTTTATTTTTGGCTGCATTGGGTCTTCGTTGCTGCGCACGGGCTTTCTCTAGTTGCGGTGAGTGGGGGTTACTCTTCGTTGTGGTGTGTGGGCTCCTCATCGCGGTGGCTTCTTTTGTTGCGGAGCATGGGCTCTAGGTGCGCAGGCTTCAGTAGTTGTGGCTCGCAGGCTCAGTAGTTGTGGCGCACGGGCTTAGTTGCTCCGCGGCATGTGGGGTCTTCCCAGACCAGGGCTCGAATACGTGTCCCCTGCATTGGCAGGCGGATTCTTAACCACTGCACCACCAGGGAAGCCCTGTAATGCCTGTTTTAACAACACAAGATTGTTCGAATGCAATTGATATATTAGGGAACAATTTGAGCATAACGTGTTCAATTATGTTTGATTATGCATGATATCCATGAGAAATAGTAGGTGAATGCAGAAAACTCCACCCAAATTAACCAAAATTTCAAATTAACCAAGACATGTAGCAATACACAGAATGCACACATGCACACACCTCTAACAGCTACCTCAGTTCACCATGTGTGTGACGAGCCACACACTTTCTGTCCACAGTGGTCTTTCAGTTCTTCATCCTTCTTCCACCACTTCAGAATCTACCCACATGCTGCAGTCCTTCTGATGCCCACTTCCACAGCAAATTTCAGGTTTTTTAAAGATAAAGATGACATTTATTGTAGTATTTATATATTTCTTACCCACTGAACATGTATAAAGTGGTGTACTGTTTTTATCAGGTTTCTGTCTTGTTTCTGGCATATCACTGATGAAGTTTTTGAGCATTGTGCCCCAAGCATGGTGAGTTTTAGGAAGATATATGTCACATTATAGCAGAACTGACTATACTTAAGTATGTAGGGGTAAAGGGACATCATGTCTTAAATTTATTCTCAAATGGTTCAGAAAAACATTTTATGCAGATAAAACATACATGTAATATAATAATATGTATGTGGGAAGAGAGAGAAGGTAAAGCCATTGTGGTTAAATGTTGACATTTGGGGAATCTAGGTGATGGGTAAATAGGAGTTCTTTATACACTATTCTTGCAACTTTTCTATAAATCTGAAATTATGTCAAAATAAAAAGTTGAAAAAGAAATAAAGAGTAGAAGGTTGGGGAAGCTTTTTTTTTAAATTGAAGTTCAAATGTGAAAAATGAAGGAAGTTAAAAGGGAAAGGAAATGACTCAGCTGGGAAAAAGACCAAAGCAGAGGGGGAGAGAGATCCTAGACAAAACTTCTACAGAGTAGCTTGAAACATGAGCTTAGTTTAAGGCAAGCTGTTTACAAAATATGATAGGAAGACTACATCTACAAAATGGAAAAGGGAGACATTTTGCTTTTCCAGGAAGATTTTTTTTGGGAGTCTAGCCCAGAATACTGAAAAACCTACATATATGGAAGTTACATAAATTAACAATTCTAAATTATTTAGCATCTTTTTTCTCTTCCTAAACAATATAAGGATTTTAATATACTTTAACTACTCATTGTGCACCTGTATCTACAAATCTTAACATTATTAGAATATTAACTTTTTTTAAAAAAACACTAACAATAAAACAGACTGTAGTTTTACAATTTATCAGCATCTGTGTTTCCCATTGTTTCCCTGTGGGTTCACTTTTCTTCTTGCTGAATTGTATCTTTAATATTTTGTTCAGTGAGGATTTACAAACCCCTTTAATCTTTGTATGTCTGAAGTATCTTTATTTTGCTATGACTCTTAAAGGATAGTTTACCTGGATATGAAACTGTACATTGACAGTTTTCCTTCTTCCTTTGAAAAATTTGTCTTTTCTCATCTGTTTTTATTGATGAAAAGTCTGTGATCAATCACTTGTCATTCTTTTATAAAAATCCATCTCTTCTCTCTGGGAACTTCTTTCACCTTATATTCTGCAATTTTACTATCATGTATCTAGGGATGGGTTTATTCATGTTCCTTGGTACTCACAGTTTTCAGTCTGAGGGCTCATCTTTCTTCAATTCTGGAATATTCTCAGCCCTTATCTTTTTAAATATTACTTCTCTGCCAAATCTAGGGTTTCTTTTGTTTGTTTGGTTTTGGTTTTTATTCTGGAAACTCCTATATAAATATGTTGGTACTTTTCAATCTATTATCCAACTACTCTTTCATCTTCTTTTACTCTTGATCTCTCTCCGCTTTGTTCTACTGAACTCTTCAGTATTATCTCCAGAATAGGTGATATTCTCCTAATTTTGTGGATTTATTTTTAAAAAACTGAGATTGGAATTTGCCCTAGGTAAAATAGCTAAATAAGAGGTAAGAGCCTGGATTTGAACCCAGATCTACCTAACTTCTGACCTCAATTCAATCATTTGTGAATTAATGAGTTCATCCCAGAAGTTAAAACCCCAGAACAGTGAAATAGCTTCAGATCACTGCATTATCCTGTCATGTGGGTGGATGTAAGTGGGAGGATGAATATGACTTCAGCCTCAGCCTGTGCAAGATGCCACATGCTAGAAGACCTGAGAAGTGTCAAGAGTTTATTTGGCCTCTTTTCCATTTTCATCCTATGTTGTTTCTGAGAAAGGAAACTTTAGTTCCTTTTTATCTTTCATGGTGCACAAAATTTTCCATCTTTCCCATTCTTTTGGCTGTCTAAATAGACTGTTCACCAAGGTTTGTTTGTGTACCATTTATCTCTTGTCAGTAGCAGAATTTTGGTTTTGTTTTACTGGGCAGATGTTGTTAAACTTAGAATTTTTCAGCCACAGGGAAGTGCTGAAATGTTTACAATGTTATTCTATAAGTAAGAAAAGTCTATTGTTATTGTTCAACATTTGTTAAGCACCCATAGAATGCTGGGTGTTGAGTATCACTATGGTGGGGGGAGGAAGGATCCAAACTCACACAGATTCTTTTGTGTGCAAATCACATCACTTGTAATTTCTTTGTAATATTGTATCTGCTGTTTATCTCGAGTAGCTCAGTAACATTTTGTAGGAGCTCACACCACCCAGCTTGGGCATTACAGCCAAAGATGAGGGTGACACATACATTATTTTGTCATTCATTCATTCATTTTAAAAATATTATATTGATCATGTTATTTGACAGGGGAACTCAAAGGCCCATGAGGGAAACAAACATGAAAAACAGTTGTAATGCAGTAAGATGAAGGAAAGTTCTAGATAGATAAGGGAATGGCACAAAAGAGGATGTGATTAACTCTGCCAGGATACGTTAAGAGTGGCTTCCCAGGGGAGTAGATTACTCACTTGAAATGGATCTTGAAAGAGTTTTCCAGAAAGCAAAAGGTTACTTTAAATAGGTGGAACAGCGAGAGTAGTAACCCTTTAGAAAAGACTCATTTGTTCCACATGACCTATGGGAATGCATGGGTTCGCCATGGCGCATAGGCTGGGTTATAGGGTGTGTCTTTGAATGATAACACTAGGAGGCAGGGGCCAGTTTGTGGAATCCTTTAACTGCTTCACTTGAGGTTTGGGTGTCCTCCTGCAGTCAGTCAGTCAGTGGAGCCACTTAAGGATTTAAAGCAGGGAACATCTGCATTTCTGAAAGCATCAAGAAAGTTGGTTGGAAGGAAATGAGACCAAAGCAGAGGCTAGTGAGAAGGCTGTTAATAGTTCTGGGAAGAAAAACTGAACTCAGAACTCTAAAGCAGTGGAAATGGAGCAAAGAGAACAAATCTGAGAGAGAGTTAAGAGATAGAATCAGTCAGTCGAAAAAATGTAGGGCTGGGGACTTCCCTGGCAGTCCAGTGGTTAAGACTTCGCCTACCAATGCAGGGGATGCGGGTTTGATCCCTGCTCGGGAAGCTAAGATCCCACATGCCTCCTGGCCAAATAACGAAAACACACACAAAAAAGAAGCAATATTGTAACAAATTCAATAAAGACTTAAAAAAAAATGTAGGGCTAGCTGGAAAGGGAGTGATCTAGGGTGACTTCTAGGCTCCCAGCTTGGGAGCCTGTGTGGAGAGTTTTTTCACACCATCAGGCTCCAGCAATGAATATGGCAAATACTTCTTTTCATCTTGGTTTCTGTCAAGCAACCCCCAATCCTGGAGGAAATCAACAACATTGGTTTTCTGCAAGAACAGTGTACTAGAGAAGCTGCCCAAGAAAAATGGCTTCACGTTCTCAGCAGCTTGCTAGGAAAGTAATGAGAACAATGTGTGGAAACTTAGTTCTAATTTAACGTCTTTGGAGGAATCGTCTCCTTTGCACAGAATAGCTTTGATATTGAGTTCGTGACTCCTGCCTTTAGCTCTCTTTCATCATTGCAGATAGAGTGCTGGTCCTGTGTCTTACCAGCCAGCTCTATTGTCATGTACCTCGAAATGTTCTTTTTGAATAATTAGACTTATTCACTTAATTTTAAAAAACCATTTCTGATGCCTATTATGCACCCTGCATGGTGGCAGGTGCTTTTACATGTCATCTCATTTAATACAGCAACCTGAGAGATAGGTGGTAACATCAGTTTTACAGATGAGGAACTGAGATTCCAAGACATTAAACAATCAATCCAGGTCACAAAGCAAGTCACTTGCAGAATCAAGGTTAGGAGCTGATTCATACCAGAAATCTGGTGTTTTTTTCCCTACCATCCTATGACCGTCCACTCTTCTTTTTTTTTTCCATTTATTTTTAAATTTTTATTTATTTATTTTTGGCTGCATTGGGTCTTCGTTGCTGCACACGGGCTTTCTCTAGTTGTGGCAAGCAGGGGCTACCCTTCATTGAGGTGTGTGGGCTTCTCATTGTGGTGGCTTCTCATTGCGGAGCACAGGCTCTAGGCACGCGGGCTTCAGTAGTTGTGGCATGCGGGCTCAGTAGTTGTGGCTCGTGGGCTCTAGAGTGCAGGCTCATTCGTTGTGCCGCAGGAGCTTAGTTGCTCCGCGGCATGTGGGATCTTCCCAGACCAGGGCTCGAACCCGTGTCTCCTGCATTGGCAGACAGATTCTTAACCACTGCGCCACCAGGGAAGCCCCGTCCACTCTTACAGCATAAACTTTTTTTTAAAACAAATGCACCTTTCTTTGAGCTCTCTATTCACTCATCCGTTCATCGTTTTAACCACAAATAGCCCCTCCTATGTCTCAGTAATCACACTGGGCACTGGGTTAGCAACAGAGAATGAGACAGACCAGTGGCAAGAATGACAAGCAAATAGGCAATTATAATACAGTTTAATGAGTGTTCCAAAGGGGAAGTAGAGGATGAGGTTGGACCCTAGGAGAGGCACCCAACTAGGAACTAGGGCTCAGTGAAGGTGCCCCCGGAGAAGTGATATCCAGGCTGAGACTTGAGACGTGAGAGTTAGCCAGGGAAAGGAGAGAGGGAGGCATCCTCTGAGGGTAACAGACTTTGGCACAGGGAGCGGCGTGGTGAGAAGTGAAATTTAAAGGCAGGTTTGGGCCAGATCAGGGAGGACCTTATAAGCCATGTCAGGAAGCTTAAAATGAATTCTGATATCATTGGGGCAGCTATGGAAGAGTTGTTAAAGCAAGGAAGCTACATGAAAATGCAGGCATTTTTTAAAGGCAACTGTGGTGGTAGTGTGAAAAGAGAACCGATTAATAGGAAGGCAAGCGTGAAGGCAGAGACGACCCAGGAGGCTGTTACCATAACCCAGGGGAAAGATGATGGTGACCTGGACTGGGGAAGGGACTGAGGGGATGGAGAGAAGTGGATGGGCTTGAGAAACATGATGAGATAGAATCCCCAGGTCTCGGTAATTGAGTGAATGGAGAGAAGAGAGAAGAAAAGCAAGGCTGAGCCAGGTGACTGGGTAAGGCTATTCCTGTTCCCTCGGATACAACCAGTTGGAAGAACCAGTTTGGGGAGGAAAATGAGTTTAATTCTATACATGTTGAGTTTGACTTGTCAGTGGACATCCGTCCAAGAAATGTCCATGAGATGAGAAGAGAGGGGTGGGATGGAGATAGAGATTTGAGAGATGTCAATATATGGGTGGTAAATATTTAACCAGGGGAAGTATATGACATAAGAGATAAAGAAAGCATGAGACAAAGAACTTCTGTGTGTAAGAGGCTAGCAAAAAAAGGGGAGCCAGAGAAGGCGCATCCGGAGAGATGAGAATAAAACCGGGCTAACACAACAAAGCCCAGAGATGAGAGTGCTTAGTAAACGTGTGTAGCCACTGAAGAGAAGTTAGTTAGATAAAGACAGAGACTGTCCTGTGGGTTTTAGCCACAAGAAGGTCTTGGGAATCTTGGGTGAGATTAGACAACTCCTCTGGACAGTTTGGCTGGTAGGAAGTGGAGAGAGGGGATCGTGATAGCCGGGCGGCTCTATAGGAAGGAGGGAAAACTGGGGACAAGGAGGAGAGTATTTGTTTGTTTTCACATTGGAAGAAACATGAGCACATTGAAATGCTGATGAGAAAGAAAGGGGAGGTAAGGGTATTTGACAGAACCAAGGCCCTGAAAGGAAGGAATTTGGCAAAGCAGGGTGGTTAGATTGGCCTTGGAGCAGAGAACAGGCCCTCTGCCTGAGTATCAGTGGGGAAGGAAGCCTGAAGGGTGGGGATTCTGGTGAAGGAAGAGGGGGAGGGGAAGGGGGTCCATCTGATGGTTTTAACGTTCTCTGCGATGTTCTCTCTGCAACGTTCAGGCAGGCGTGTGTGTGTGTGTGTGTGTGTGTGTGTGTGTGTGTGTGTGTGTGTGTGTGTGTGTGTGTTGGGCAGCGGTTGGGGACAAGAGGGACAGATCAGCAGCTGGAGAGAGGAGAGAAGGTTTGACTAGAGAATGATGGAGAGCACTCACGGGGTGAACCTGGAAGGTGTATGGTTTTCTTTGGCCTAATGCTGGGGGATTTGCCCATTAGTGAGGAGGAAGTGGACTTTCCATGGCCTGCCTGTTTTGTCCTGTGTTTGGAGGATGTTCTTAAATTCTTTTCCCCTGTGACTCCTGTGGAGAAGGGTCAGAATGCCAGCTGATTATTGTGCAGTGAGTTATCGATCAGAAAGAGAGGGATCCGGTTAAAGCAGTCTTCTCTCTGCCCCCGGCTTGTGGCATTTGTCTGCCACCCACCTACGTACACAGGCGATTGAGGCAAACTCTCAAATAGTGTCTTCTCTCCTGGAATTTAGGTGGTTAGCACGTATTTCAGGGAAGGCCTCCAAAAACGAGGCTGGAATCCTTGCTATGCTCCTTCCTGTAGTCACCTTCCCACTCGCCAGAGGGTGAATTGAACCCAGCAGGCCGGATTGTGCCTAACAGCGGCCCTGAGAGCAGGGGAAGAACCCCTTTCTACATAGACTCTCTCTGAAGAGACTGCTCCACTTGTCTAGGTTCCAGTACCAACCTCTACTATTCCACGAACTAGCTGTGAACTTTCCAACTAGTGACCTGTCAATCTGAATCTATTCAGCATACCAAGTAAACAGGACAGGTTTTCTAATCAGGATGGCTTGTGTTCCCATCTCTAACTTATTAGCTGTATGACCCTAAAAGCAAGTCACAGCTAGCTGAGCTCTGGTTCCACATCTTACTGTACACATGAAGTTGGACTTACCACTTCCCATGGTTCTTGTTGGGTGAGGAAGAGCACGTGGCGTGCAGTCGGGGATTAGCCTGTCACGTAAGGGGATTGTAATATTGTCCATGTGTGACGTAACTAAGGGACCTAGCCCATCAGCTGTCAGGAGGCAGCTCTCCCTAAACGTTCAACCTTCCCCACACACCCCTCCTGAAATCTGTTTTGTTTTGTCAAGTAAATTACTGAATGTGATCTCCTAACTCCAGATGTAAGCAATTAGATGTGGCCTCACATTAATGCTTTACCTCCATATTTCTCCCCCACACTAGATTGTGAGCTTTTTGAAGAAAAAGAGAGTTTCTTATTCATCTCTATATCCCTAGCACATAGAGTGGCCACTGAGTGTTCATTCAAGACCTGGCTCAGATGCCACCCCAACTCATAAACAAATTTGCATATGGCTCCATCTCACTTGCAGGTGGGGACAATGTCCAGGACGTCTCACATCCCCAGTGCAGATATAGTGTGCACTCAGTAAATGCCAGTTGCTAGAATTATTAGGTGAAGTTTTCATCAGCCCAGGGTCCAGGACATAGTAGGAGATCATTAAAAGGTAGCTGCTGTTATTAACACACACAAAAAAAAAAACAGAGGAAGAAGAAGAAGAAGAAAGATGGGCACCTAGTCACTCACTTTGGCATGAAGTATGGACATCGATTGGAAGACTATTTTAGAGAAACAAGATGGCCCTTTATTCATTTTGGGGAGGGGAGGAGGGTTAACAAGAGAGTCTTTTTCAAGTGTTTGCTCCGTCTTGCTGCTCCTTTACTATGTGTGGCTGCTGTTGCTATGGCAATTCTTTAAGCAGTCGAATAGAACAGCCCTGAGTTGTTGCAAACCTGCTCTAATTGTTCCCATGCACCAGGCCTGCCCACACGACCACTCTCTGCACAGCATTCCCTTTTTCAGATGCGTATTTTCATAAATCTCTGGGCATTGTGCAGCTCCCTTGCTCCTGTGACATTGCCATCCTCGGGTAGAGGGCACAAGAAGCAGCTCTGGGTGGGGGAGAGCAGTCTGCCAATTTTCCCCGTGTGAGTGAGCCGTAGAGACCCCTGTGTTCAAGGGGGTAGTGGGATGCAGGCACAGCAGGGCCTTAAAACCAAACAAAACATTTGTGGGATAGGTTTATTATATGTATGTGCCATTGTTGGGCAATTTAGTCATCTTTTTAAAGCCAAGTTACCAGTCCTGTGCCCTCCTGCCAGGGGGGCCCAGTTCATTGTGTAGTGAGAACTTCTGGTTTCAACCTGAATTTGATTAGGAAGAGCCGATACTAAAAGACATGGAAGGGAGTTAGTGTGTATTGTGTCCCTCCTGTGTGCCAGGTACAGGACAATTTCTATATGCTCTGTCACTCAGTCCACAAAGACATTGGGCAGGAGGTAGGGATGGGAATAGTAGGACCCCAGTTACAGATGAGGAAACTGAAGAGTGGAGATTTCATGTCAAACCTGAGGTCATAGCCATTGAGTGCATGGCTGGGACTAGAGCCCAGTTCTCACTGATTCCAAGGCCTGTGCTCTTTTCGGTGGGCCACACTGTCTCCCAGGAAGGTGGCCAGCCTTTGGCAACCCTGGAAAGCCAGATCTCAATTGACTTGTGGCACATGGCATTTAGGCAACACCTGTGTCCTTCAACATGAAAGGCGCTTCTTTAAGGAATCATGAAACTTAAGGACTATCATAGGAACAATTTCATCGTAACTATAACTAATTTTGAGCATTAACAATATATTAAACTCCAAGCTAAGGTCCATATGAGTATCACACTTAATCTTACCAAAAATCAAACAAACTATGAATTAGGTATTATTCCCATTTTATAGATGGGGAAGTTGAAGCTCAGAGACGGTAAGTGACTTGCACAAGGTCACACAACTAGGGGTGGCAGAGCCAGGATTCAAATCCAGGTCTGACTCCAAAGCCTCTTAACCACTAGGCTGCTTACTTGGAAATGGATGTTCCATATACATTAAAAACTTTTCCTGTGAATATTCCAGGAAGCTTAATAGACAATGGAAATTTTTTCTTTCTATTCCTGAGAAATGTAAAAAAAATTTAAACTCACACTGCACTAGTGCCTAAAGGAACTGGGGAACTGCATCTCTTCGAGCTGCCTCGGTGCAAGGAGTCCGTGTTTACGGTAGGAACCCTTTACTATAACGGCTCAATCCTATACTACATTAGGATGGTAGAATTGTATTTTAAATTTTTTCTTTGTCTCTTTTTTCTTTTTTTCTTTTAATGTAGTTTGTTTAATTTAAAAAAAAAACGTGGGAGAGGGAAGAAACAAAAACAACACATTTCTCATAGAAATGGTATGAATCCTACTGCAGAAGTGAGATTTTTTTTTCTTAATACTTTACAACAAACACTCTCATTCGTTCATTCAAATAAGTTTTATTGAGGGCCTACTATGTGCTAAACACTACACTGGATTGCGGGCGGGAGAGAACAGATTAATGTACCAGGAAGTTTTCAGCTGCTGGTGACAGAAATCTGGCTGAAATAATAACTTTATTATTGATCATAGAAAGGTCAGAGGTAGGCAGTTCTGTGACTGGCTAATTGAGCAACTCACTGATGATATCAAGAACCCCATTCTTTCATTCTTGAGGCTGCTGATTCCAGCCTACTGGCCATGCCACCAGATGGCTTCCCTCATGGTCTCAAGATGACTGTGTCACTTGCAGGCGTTACATCCTCACAACAATCTCAAAAGGCAGCAAAAGGACCTTCTCTTCCTGGTATCTCTTAAGATTCAGAAAACCTTTGCCAGAAGCTCTCCTGGTGACTTCTCATGCATCATTGAACAGAATTGAGTCACATGCCCATACCCTAACCAATCACTGATAAGGAAATTGAGACCACTGGGATTGGCTTAAATGTGAGGACCCACCCCCTGCCTCTGGGATGGGGCCTGAAACACTTGTCCTCATGGAGGAGGATGGGGGCATGAACAAATTGGGTTTGTGTTAGAAAAGAGAGAGGAGGGAATGAGGCAACCAATAGTAGTGACTAGAGATAGATATCCTCAAGAAGCTTACAGTCTAGTGAAATAGACACAGTAAACAAGGAGATGGACATCTGTGTCATTTAAAATGTTTCCTCTGAGTTGTACTTCAGTGCTTCTACTTCACATGGAGTAGTTGAGGAAGTCTTCTTGGAGCTGACCTTTCACCTGAGAGGTGAAGGGTGAGAATCAGCCAACCAGGTTGAGTGGGGGCAAGAAAATGTTCCAGGCACAGGGAAAGGGTTAACACTGCACCAAACCAGAAGGAACTAGGGAGCCCAGGATGTAGCACTGGAGGAGGCACGTGGCCTGAGTTGAAGCTGAAGATTTAGGCAGGGCCAGATCACACAGGTCTTGGAGGCCATGGAAAGGAGTTTGGATTTTATTTAAAGTCAGTGGAAATCCAGTGAAGGGTTTTTAAGATAGGTGTGACACAATCAATCTTTTTTTTTTTTTTTTTTTTAAATCATGCTGGCTGCTGGGAGGGGGACCTTAACGGAAGCACAGAGAGCAATTAGAAGGTCACTGTGATCTCCCAGGCAGGAGATGGGGGTGACTTGGACTTGCATGGTGGCAGTAGGAACGGAGGGGAATGAGTTCTTTTGAGATGGGATCAGTGTTACTTACCAGGCAGTGTGCTAGGTGCGTCCCCATGCCTCTTGTCCAGTCTTCTCTGTACTCCTATACAATAAATGTTTTTTGTAGAGTAGATTATTATACCCACTTTATAAATAAGAAGGTTCCAAAAAGTGGCCTGCACTGGGTCATAGCATTCAGACCGAACCAGAGCGGGGAGGAAGAGAGCTGGATTCTGAGAGAAGTAGGCAGGACCAACTGAATTAGCATTGCACTGGGATTGTTTTCCTAGATGAAGCTTTTGTTTTTGAGGGTGATATTTTGAGAACTGCTGTCTCCGTGGGAATATCTTAGTTGTGTACAGCAGAGCCATCTCTGCATCTAACATTTTCTTGTTTAACCCATGGCTGTCTTTATAATGAGTGCCTTCTTTATATGGGGTTATCAGAGTAACTCTGAATCTATTTTACAACTAAATTAATGATATCCAGCAAACATTTATTTGGCTCCTTTTCTATTTATAATATTGTTACCAGCTAATTGCCTTTGAATGTTCCTACTTATAGGGTCCTCTGTGCTAGATAAAATCCAACCCACGAAGGTGAATCCCTAATGCCACTCAGGGCTACCCAGTCACGATGTTTCTCTTCTTGTTGTAATAACAGTAGCAACCATAAAAATTTACACCAGGGCAAAGGGCCAGGTTGAAACAACATCCAAAAATAATAATGTATATTGTTTTTTCTGATTGTCAATGTAATGTATTTTCATTGTAGAAAATTTGGAAAAAACAGAAAAACATGAGGGAAAATGTCACTCACATTCCCACCACCCTAAGGCAACCAGCGTTAAATTTTGGTGCATTTCTTTCCAGGTGTTTTTATGCCTTTTTACATAATTGAGCTCATATAGTCAGTACATTTTTTTTCTTCTTTTTTCATGTGATCCTCATCATACCGATTTTCCTCAGGCCATGAGATAGTGTCTTTATAAATGGCTGTATAATTCCTTTGCTTAGATTTGCCACAGTTTACTTAACTGTGCCCCTCTGGAGGGAAATTTAAATCTTTGTTGGTGGTGGTAGTTTGATGTGAACAACTTTATATAGAGAGATTCATTGGCATTTGAGTTTTTCCTAAACTAAATTCCCAGCAATTTCAATGCCAGATTAAAGGATATGCATATTTTTAAGGTTCTTGATATACCTGTCAAATTACTTTTCATAAATGTTTTACTGTTGTCCATTCTTATCTACACTCTACCCTGGGCTACAACTAGGAGTCTTTATTTTTTATCTTTGTTAATTTAATGTGTGAAAATAATTGAATTCTGTTTTAATTTTCATTTCTTTCGATTACTAGTGACATTGAACTTCTTCTCATGTGTATGAACCAGATACTTATTTTTCTGCTACGAAACCTGCCTTTTGCCCATTTATCTGCTGGGCTCTCATTGTTTTTTATTTTTTATTTACGTGAGCTCTTTATGTAAAGATTTCCAAATATACACGAAAGTACAGAGTGCAGACCCCTCATCTATCCATCACACAGCTTCAACAGCCGTCAACATTTTGTCTTATTTTTTTCACTTATTTCCTCTTTTACTCTGCCCACTTTTTTTGCTGAACTATCTTAAGGCAAATTCAGGTATTGTATTTCATTTTACCCTTAAGTTATATTAGTAAGCACTGTAAAAAAAATAAGAATTTGACATTTTCTTTTTCCTTCAACTTTTTTATTTAAAAGAAATTCAATCCTATGGGAAAGCTGAAAGAACAGTACAACGAGTACCCATTTAACCCTTCACCTAAGTTCACCAACACTTAATGTTTTATACATTTACATTGCCTTTCTAAATATGTATATACACCTCACTTCTTGTTTATTTTTTGCTGAATCATTTGAAAGTAAGTTGCAGATGTCATGATACTTCACTCCTAAATATTTTAGCCTCTGTCTCCTCAGAAGCAGTACATTCTCTACCATAACTACACAGCCATTATTACTCTCAAGAAATGTGACATTGATATAAAAATATTATCAAATTTACAGTCTGTATTCAGTTTTCCCAGTTGGCACCAAAATCTTTTATAACTATCTTTCTTTTTTTATATACCTGAGCTCAAAACAAGGGTGATATACTGTATTTGGTTGTTATTGTCTCTTTAGTGACTTTGAATCTAGTAGGGTCCCCTTGCTTTTTGTTTGTTTGTTTTGGTCTTCAGTGACATTGACATTTTTGAAGATTCCAGGCCACTTGTCTCATAGAATGTCCCATAATGTGGATTTTCTGATTGTTAACTCATGACTATATGCCAGCATGACAAGATGCCTCAGGTTCATCTTGTAAATTTCCTGTCCCAGTTCTGGAATCAGTCCTTTCTTCAGTGAGCCCTGGTTCTTATTAGTGGGGAGTGGCATTTAGAGACCATTTTCTGAATACTGGGGGTAGTCATTGCTACTGGTCTGTCATTACTCCTAGAGCTTTTCAGTGGACAGAGTCTAGATGTATATATATATTTTTTGTTTGTTTGTTTTTTATGTTTTTTTTTTTTCTTTTGGTTTTTTGGCCGTGAGGCATGTGGGATCTTAGCTCCCCGACCAGAGATCAAACCTGCATCCCCTGCACCGGAAGGCGAAGTCTTAACCACTGGACTGCCAGGGAACTCCCTAGATGTATATTTTTAAAAGAAGGAAGAATAATGAGTTCATACTGATTTTCTTTTCAAATTTAAAATTTCATAAGTTTTACTTTTTAAATTTTATACTTATATGTTTATTCTATCTTGAAATTCTTGGTTCCTAAAAAATGTTCATACAATGTAATTATTTTATCAATATTTATATAATAGTTTTAAAACTAAAACATCAAATTTATTGCTGCCAGTAATTTTCAAATTATGATTTTTTTTTTGGTTCTTATTGTCATTAAAGAATGCCCCTTGAAGATATACAGTTAGAATATTGTCTGTAGGGTCTGTTGTAGTAATTCTTTTCTCCAAGTGGTTATGTCACCAATGTAATATATAGTTAGGTTCATTTGTTTCAGTATCTTTTCAATTCTTAGGAATTCTTTAAAATTTAATTTTTCTTTTTTATCTTATGAGCTCTTTACATAATTTAGAATATATAACAAGATTCATTCAGAGAAATCAGGCTTTCATTCCCATTCCTTCTACCCTTATACTTCCCTCCCCCATAACCTCTATTTGTTACTTAAAAAAAAGTAACTGCTGCATACATTGTTCTGCATCTTACCTTTTTTGCACTTAATCTTTTCTGGAAATCAGTCCATCACAGTGTATAAGGATCGTCATCATTCTAAGTATATCTTTGGGTTAGGTCCTAGAAGTGAGGTTGTTGGGTCAAATGGTAATTGCATATGTAATTTTGCTAGATATTGCCAAATTCCCCTCCATAGGGGTTGCATTTTTTTTCTGTTCCTATCCTGTTATCCCACAGCTTCACCAGTAGACTATATTGCTAACTTATGGATTATTTCCAATCTGGTGGGTAAGAAGTGATACCTCAGTGACATTTTATATACATCCCTACTATTATAAGTGAGGTTGAATATCTTTTCTTACATTTAAGAGTAATTTGTGGGGGGGGGGTTTCTATAAACTATATGACTCTGTCTATTTTCTATTGGGTAATTATTCTTTTTCTCCTTGATTTTTTAGGGACATTTTATATATTGGGTTGAATAAGCCTTTCGTTTGTGATATACATTACAAATATTTTTTTCACACGGGGAATCTTTTAGATGATTGTTGACATTTAGTTTCTTGAGTGTCATGTATACTCTTTGTCCCCAGCTGATTCCTTCCTATCTTTTTCATCCTAGAGAATAGAGGCTTTGGGAATAGGTGTTGGGCAAGGCTGCAATGAGATGAGGAAGGTTTTGAGTTTTCATCTAAGATATATCTCAAGCAGACACCCTAGTGGGTAGTGCAGGCAATTATCAACAGGGGTGTGTCCCACCCTTCTGTAGTCATTTGCCTTCCAGGCAGCAGCAGGCTCAGCTGTACTGACCAACGCCTCCTGCCCATGAAGCAGCCAGCTAGTCCCTTCCGACCAGTGGTCAAGGGCAACGCTCTATGTGTTGACTTCGGAGCCAGCTCAGGGCGGCACCAACCCAAAGCAGTACTTCCAGTTCCTTGTGTAACCTGGGTGCAAATTGCCTAGTCCTTTTGGGCCTCCGTTTCTCCAACAGTAAAAGGAAGAGATGGACTGGATGTAGTCCAGAGACTCTTCCACCTCTGATGTCCTCAGACCCTGGGCCTTAGTTGGCTTCCTGGCAAGCAGGGAAAAACGTGGAGATCTTGACAGAAAATTACAGTGTAGCACTGAGGTGTATAAAGAATCTTCCATTTGCATCAGTTCTGTTGAATCTCACTTGTCCCATTGGGACTGACCCTAAAAAAAAAATGTATTTCCTTCTTGAAATTTCCAGTAACACATGCATACAAGGTGTATAGACAGCTTAGAAACACCTTTACCACTGAGTCAGTGGTAGACTTGGGCTTCCCACCTGAGTCTCTGACCCCAAAGCCTGAGCTTTTTCCCCTGTGCCAGGCTCATTCTGGGTGTGACGTAAACAAGGAGGCCTGGACTGCAATGAGAATCAGAGTCAACAGAGAAGCGAACCCTGAGCTCTTCCATCCCAGAGTTCAGGCCAGGCTGCCTCACAGGTCACCAGAGAAGAAAGGCCAAGGGTAAACAGGCCTCAGAGTGACATTTCAATGGTTGTAAACTTGAATGATCCAAGTTCCTGTAGCTCATTCAGAGAAGAGCCACAAGTTATATGTAGCTCATTCTCTATTTTCCAGAATGCCAGACGTGTTTTAAAATATGGCAGCATGTCTTCTTCAGATTATGTAAATTGCACAACAGTGAGGCAAACACACTTCCAGGCATCTTCACATCTCGTTTAATTTAATCCTCACAGCATCCCTTAAGGTGTGTATCATTCATTATCCCCACTTTCCAGTTTAGGAAACCGAGTCTCAGAGAGATGAGGTAATTTGGCCAAGATCACATAACCATTAATGGCAAAGCTAGTATTAGAACCAACCTCTGCTGGCTCCAAATCTGCTGCTGTTCCAAGCTGCCTACAGTTCTTTATTGTTGCCAACCAAACTTACATACACCCTTTCTGGGGCCACCCCACACATTTGGGAGTCTTCCAGTTGCATCATTTCTGCTAAGTTTCTGGCTTCTGCTTTGTAGAGATCTGCAGCGCTCTGTCATTGCCGGCTGCCGGAGTAACCAGTGGGCCCGTGCAGCAAGGAAGGAGCGCTGAAAAGAGAAGCGAAGGAACTCTAGTCCCCATGGTGCTAAGAAGGACACTCACCTTTCCTCATTTGAATCTATAAGTCCACGTCCCAGGATGCTGTTCTTGCCCGAGATCTGCGTCTATAGAGGCCTCCGAGCTTTCAAGTGAAGTGAGCCGAGTGCTGGCCCATTCACTCGCACCCCACTCCCGTGGCCAGGGGCCACGCTCCCCCTCGAAGCCAGCACAAGGCGAGGTCCTCATGGGGCCGGGCCCTCTGCGTTCACAGAGGAAAAATGAAAGTTGCTTTATTCCCCGGTTTCTTCATAGCTCCCATTATGCCGAGAGGGCTCCACAGTGAGGAGCCAGGGCTGTGATATTTCTGCTTCAGCGTGAGAGATTCATATGTTTGACTAATCAATTCTTTGGCACTGACTTCCCGGCCTGCATTTTGTTCTCTTGCTTTTGATCGTCTGTTTGCCTTTTTGCTATTCTGCTGGCTCTTGTTTGGAGCTTTTATTTTCCAGGAACACTTTGACCTCCTCGATCTTCTGTATTCTTCTCTCTCTCTCCCTTTGTCATTTTCCTCTCTGATTTTGGTTTCCCGTGTGATTGACCGCACACAGCTTCCACATACGAGCAAAGCAGAGACCCTCGAGTCACGAGGCCCCAGTAACTGCTGGGTTTTGTTGTGAGAGTCAAGGACCCCAAACCACAGCCAGCCCCCAGCCCCCCAGCCCAGCTGCACTGCAGCTCTTCTGCCTCTCCTGTCCCCATCCCAGCCTCACCCTGCAGCATCCATCACTGGTGTTGGCTTGGGCTCTGTGGTTCACAAAGCCCTCCTAAACACATGCAGCCGACTGTCAGGGAGGAGGCGCAAGTACCAGTATTGGTCACATTCCTCAATTGAAGAAACTGGGGATTGGACGTAAGAGGTGACTTTCCCAGTGTTCAGAGCTAGTAAGCGGCCAAGCAGGGACCAGACCCAGGTCTGCGCTGAAGCCGGGCCTCATTCTGCTGCGCTGCTGCTACTGCTACAGTCGTCGGTTACAGCCGGGGGCACTCTCCTCTGAATTCTTCTGGTTTCAGTGTTTTCTTCAAGTTTGAGAATGTGCTAGGAATAAGACAACATTATGATAATTGGAAATTCAGTCTTTTTTCTCTATTCTTTTATACTTTTTTAGATACAGTTTAACACTTCACAATGGCTCATCAATGGAACCATTCACCTGGTTCCACCTTCGTTACCTTTGACCCTTCCTTGACATTTATTTAGATGTTCATGGCACCTTCGCTTTGAACTCTGATTAAGAGAATCAGTAACTTTTAAAATAAGCATTTTCCCTCACTGAAGATGTGCAATTAGTGAATTACATACATGTGGATGTCCACTTATCTTTTTTTATTTGTCCAAAGACTGTGGCACAATTATATGAAAATAGTAAAGGAAAGTGATTTGCCATCAAATTAAATTACCTGCTGTGAAGTTGCAGAAACAGCTCATCTTATTACATTTTCCAGAACAGAGCATTTCACGGAAGATGGGAAAATGTAGAGAGAGAACTTCATAGGTGTCGTCTTAGAATTTATGAACCATGAATGATGCATTTAATTTGAAATGGCTGTATTTTCTGTAAGCATGTGTGAATGCAAATTTCAAAGACATACTGGAATTTGACTCGCTCCTATCAGGTGCAGACACTGAAAATGAAAGTAAAAAATGTGCCTTTTGCCAAACTTTGCTACTTTCATTTTAGGAGCCTTGTCGAGTGTAACATTGGCTCTGGACTTGCCAAGTCTAGCTGAGGCAGTATTTTCTTGATTAGTTCCATCTCTCTGCCTGTGTTATTTGGGAGCTGTCAGATAATGTCATCATTAACCCATTGCCAATGTGCTTGAAAAAGAATCCTGAAACTCTAGCTGGATTTCTATGCTAGAAGTTAAAAGATGAAAAGCAAGTTGTTTTCTGAGTGAATACATTTTATGGGGAACTGAGTAAAGCCAAATGAAACTTCACAGGGGAAATGGAAACTGTCTTTTGACTCTCTGAACACTATTATTTTAAGTTATTTTAAGACAAGAAGTAGTATTTCTATATTAATATTTTCCTGCCTTAATCCATTTGGGGGGAGGGAAATCATAATGTCACATAATCAACTTGAATGGCTCTCAGCCTAGAACCTTGCACATAAACACATAATGAATGAGTTAATATACTTAATCATAAGTAATGTTATCCTCAGTTATAATAAAGATGCCAATTTTTAAATTTGAATCATTTACTGTATTAGATGACGTAGGTCATCTTTTTGTAGATAATAAGATCTATTTAGAATTCCCTTTGGGACACAAGTTATAAGAAAAAATGGTAGTGGTTACAAATTTGTTCTCCTCTTCCCGGTTACCCATGCAGAAATGTTATGTGTTTCTTTTCAAAGAGTATATAGAAATTTCGAGCCATCTCTGGGTTCTAAAGTTCGAATGTGTGTTTATTCTGTTTGTCCTGAAAGCAACATCTCTTTGTGGAAAGAGCCTTGAACTTGAGACAAGCCTGGGTTGAAGTGGCTATGTGACCCTGGACAAATAACTTACCCTCTCTGAGCCTGTTTCCTCGTTTGTGAAAGGGCTTTGCTTACCCTTACCTCAGTAAATTGTTATGAGGGCAAATGTGGAAATATTTATTAACAGTAATCATAATAATACTCTGTGTCAGGCACTCTTAAAGCACTTGACACATGTTACTCATTTATCCTCACAACAACCCTGTAAGGTGAATACTATTCTTTTTCCTTTTGTACAGATGAGAGAACTGAAGCATGGAAAGCCTAAATGACTTGCCCAAGGTCACACAGTGTTAGTGTCTAGCTCCAGAGTCCTTGCTCTTAATCACCATAGTGTGCTGTCTCTCAGAGCCTGACATATAGTACGTGTTTGATAAATGCTCGTTGATAAATCTGGAACCTGTCAGCTCAGGTGCCTGAAGGGCACCCACTCATGCATGCTGAGGGGCAGTGGCACAGTGATGGCTTCCTAGCCTACTCTTCTCCACCACAGGGCCCTTGTCTAAGGGAAGCCACGTTGCTAGATAGAAGAACTAGCACCTCTGACCCAAGGCCATCTGGGATCATCATGTTGCTGGGGAATCTTTAAGTATTCTATTTCTAAATTTCAAAGCAAGCTTAGGCTGTATTTACAGCATTTAACATATGAAAAATCGTTGGGAAAGTGGGCTTTTAAGTGGAACGGTTGTGTAATGGAATATTTCACATTCCGGTTCAGCCATAAAGCTCAGGGCTGATAAACAAAGCATCTGAAGCCAAATGGCTCCTCATCTGACCCCAATTAAAATAAAGATTTCATTCCATTCTGTCCTGACAAAGAGGAACATATTGTTGCCTTTAAGGGAGTTTGGTTTAGTTAATGAAAGAATTTTATTTCATTTTTCCCCCCAAATACATTATCTAATTAAATAAGATTCAATTTGTTAAGACTTCTGGTAGAGACATGTTAACTCTTTTAAAGCTGTGTTGCTTACATGCCTCACGATGTAGAGGGTACTTGTAAATCCCACTTCACAATCCATTGTTTAAAGAAATAAGCCCAAGTCATGCTGAAGACAAACATTATCTTCTCCAACGTATGTCTGTTTACACATCTATTACAGCAACCTGTGTATGTAGGTAACATGGATTCTGTATAAAATATCACATATTTACATAAAGTTCTGTTTCCTTAGAGGCATTTGTACTTGTACATATTGTAATTTACCAATCACCATACATCTGTCCATATAGAATATCTCATGCAAGGAGTTGTAGCTCTTAAAATATGTTAGGTAACATAAGTTGGATATTGATGCCAAATTATCACGAAGTTCCTTCAGAGTTACATTGAAGAAATATGTGACTGCCATCATTTAACATTAAGAGTGAACACCAGCCAACGCTTTTGGGGGTGCGGAGTCGGGGGTTGGGGGTGGCTTTTCTTATGTCATGCTGTCACTGCTTTTTTGTAGCCATTTCTGTGTGTGCCACAGCTCATCATGACTGTTGAGTCCGTAATTACCAGGCAGCACATTTTGGTGTCATTGCAGAGAAGTTCTCTTCAGCTCAGCTAGGCATGAGGAGGCAGTTGGATTGCGAGACCCTGATTGGTCACCTCCATACCCCCAAGGAGTTGCCTGTATAGTCCACGGAGCTGCAGGGAAAGAGGGCTGGCCTGGGCATCAGGAGAGCTGCCCCTGGGAGAGCCCCTCCCTTCTCTGGGCTTCGGTTTCTTCATCTTTAAAATGACAGAGCAGAGTCAGCAGATCTCTGAAGGCCCCTTGGCTCTGCCTTTCTCAGATTCTGTATTCAGTAGAGCAGAAAGTACATGATGCTTTTAAATCCACTAAGAATTTATAGTCAGATGCTAAGGATTTATGTTCTGAGAAATAAAAAGTCTAAGGCTATAAAACCTAAGGCATTTAAACCACATTAAAAAAATTCTGTTACTTTGCATGCAATGGCTCCTTCTGACTGAATAGCAAGTATTTACTCAGCATAATTGAGCACCTATCCTGTGTAGGCCTGGCACCAGGTGTTCAAAGCTGTATCATTCATGGCCCTGCCCTGCAGGAGCTTATCTCCTGTGGTGGGGGGCTGGGGGTTGTATGAAAAGCAAGTAAAGAGGTCATCCCTTTGTTAAAAGGGATCCCTATAGCATACTCTGTGGGGAGGGGCAGGGGTCACAGAGGAGGGGATATTTGGGTTGGACCTTGAAAGGCAAGTGCAGTTTCACCAAATGGAGAAGGGGTACTCCTTCTAGGAGGGAAGGGAGGGTGCAACGTATTGGAGCAAAGCAATGGGTTCTGCAGTATTGAAACATGGCGGTGGGCTGAGGAAGGGCCAGAGGGAGGGATAAAACTAGAAAGGAAGGTTTGTGAAAAGTCTCAGACCCTTAGCAGTTCCATTCCAAGGAGTATGCCCAGTGTTTTTCAAACTGGTGGTAATGGGTGTTCTTGCAATAAAAAGGGTTCTATGGCCAAGAGACTCTGGGAATACAGTTGACTTGATTCACCTCTTGGAAGTACACCATGTACAATAAAGACTCTATGTGTGCTCAGCAATGACCCATACTGAATTTGGTTTAACCCAGTATTTCTCAAACTTTTAACCATCAAACCCTTCTGAGGCAGAAGTCCTATTGACGCTGTGGAGCTAACTTTAGGACATAGAGCTTGAGATGGGAAGTCCCCCTGGAGAGCTGCGGTCGGTAGAAATACAAGATCTGGTCAGCATTTTAGAAAGATCACTCTGGCCTGGAGGAGGGACTGGCGCTGGGGGAGAATGGCAGGGGAGCATCACCAGTATCTGATTAGACACCTGGTTACACCTGGAGGTGTTCAAGGTGCATTTCAAGGAGAGCCCCCTCTGGATACAATCCACACCTTCTCCACGGATGTGGGCCTTCCAGGAGTCCTACAGGCAGAAGGCTGGCCAGATGGTGATAGTCAAAGTCATCTGCCTGGCAGCCTTGCCAGAGCCCACAGATAGAATTGGTGACTGTCACAGGATGGGCTCAGGGTTAGGAGGTTGGAGGCAGAAGATGAAGACTTCTGCTAAAGACTGATGCTAAAGGTTTCCCTGGTCCCCTGAAGCCATTTGTTGGGGGCCTACTGTGTGCCAGGGACTGCACCAGGTACTCTTACATACACTCCCGACTATTCCTTGAAACCATCTGACAGGTATTGCTGTTGTTCCACTTTGATGAGTAAGGAGAAAGAAGCAGAGAGAGGGTGGTTGACTCTCCCGAAGTCACGTGGCTGATAGGCCTCAAACCCATCCAGTTGACTCCCAAGTGCATGATCTTAACACTGAGCTGTACTGCCTGCCCCAGAAAGCCTCCATTTAAGAGCCCTGACCAACTGCCAGGCACTGTGCAAATCACCTTGCATGCATTATTTAATTTACTCTCCCCAGCAGCGCTACAAGGTAAGTGGTGTTATCCCTGCTTAATCGATGAGCAAACTAAGGCTTTGCTTAGTAGCCAAGGTCACAACTAGATGTTGCAAAGCCAGGTACTGAACTTCAGTCAGCCTGCTCACTACTCCTCCTTAATAATTCTGAGGAGGTTGTTCAAGAAGTTGCTCAGAAATATTTCTCTGTAGACATATTAGAAAGTTGGTGGGCTTTATTTTTGGTGCAACAGTACTCTGGCTCTGAGCTGAGTTGAGCCCAATGGTTAGATCCTGACCTTGATGCTGGAGATGAGAAACCCAGATCTGAGTGAAGACTTTTTACATTAAATTCAGCACATGTTATCAAGCCCCTACTCTAGTCCTGCCACTGAGCTCAGAGCTGGAGACTTGGACACGAGCAGCACCCTGCCTTTGCCCTCACTGTCATGTGGGAGAGACATGGAGAACTCTCAGCGTGGCATGTTAAGTGTGGTTGTTGAAGCCTGTTCAGGGAACCCAGCAGAGGGGTTAGGTCAGGCTTCACAGGAGGTGTGTCTACAGTGGGTTTTAAAGGATAAACAGGAGTTTGCCAAACTGTGAAGGGGGAACATGTCTGAGCTTATTTTTCTCTCTTGGATTGAATGTTGATGATCCACTTAGGAACAACAGCAGAATTCATGGAGAGCTTCAAACTGGTACTCTTGGTGCTCTTGGTGCCTTGATTTGCTTTTAAGAAAATCTAATCCCACCCTGCCTGCCAACCTGACATGATTGGAATCCTGAGATGTAGGAACCTGCAGAGGCCTTCTGCCTCTGTCTTCTCTGAGTGGCATTTACAAATGTTGATTCATTCAGAGACCATGGTGTATCCAGGTGACCTGCTTCATTTAAAATCATACAAATGATGAAACCTAAGGGGAAAAATAAGTAAATTTTCAGGCTTTCTGCTTTTTAATTAAACTTTCCCCTCCCATGTAGGCTGAGTGGCTGATATAAGCGGGGGGCTTTTGTTTGCCCAGGTGTGAAGGGAGGATGCTTGCTCTGTGCTGGGCTCTGAGGGTGCAGAGAAGGGAGGACCCAGGTCATGCTTGCCTGGCGCTCAGAGATGAGTAGAGGAGTCAGAGGTGTTTACTGTGGACAAGAAGTGCCCTGAGGCACTTTCCTGAGGAGGCGACAGAGCTGAGCCTTGAAGGATGAATTACCACCATCCATCAACCTGTAAGCAGGAGAAAGTGGTTGGATAAAATTATAGGGATCCCCTTATGATACGTGGTTTTATGCCCATAATTCAGGTGAGGAAACGAAGTACTGGAAACAGCTAAGTGATTTGCCCAACACCATGCATCTAGTAAGTGACTGAGCTGGGAATTGAACGCCAACCTGTTGGGCCTCAAAGCCCTGGCCCCCTTCATTACACCTTGTGCTCACATCTTTACTGTGTACCTTCTTCTTCCAAGCTCCTGGATATTTTGAGTAGTATTTTTGCTTTAATGGTGGTTAAAACTCTTTTCACAAAAGAAAAATCGTTGACCTTTGCTAAGATATGGCGTGGAGAGAAAGGATGGGCTAGAACAAGGGAGACCTGGATTCAAATCCCAGCTCTGCTCCTGACTAGCACACTGGTGATCTTAAACAAGATACTTTACTTCCTTGAGCCTCCTCAGTAAAACAGGGACAATCATTCCTGCCTCACAGGGATGGTCGTGGAGACTGACTGAGAGATGCGTGTAAAGTGAGCCTGTGCAAAATCACCTAGTGGCCGCTCTGTAAATGGTGTGTTCTCCTTCCCCACCCTCCTGTGTTGTACAGAACTCTTCTTTGTAATCAGAACTTCCCAGCAGTTATTTCACCCAAGGCTTTGCATATTTAAACCATCTCTTAGTTGTCAGCATTTAAATTCTTCTATTAGAAGTGTCTTTCTGACATGAACCCTAAAATTGCAAACATCTTGTTTCATACCCTGTTTCATACCACGTCTACTCTTTTTTTTTTTTTTTTTACTTACTTACTTATTTATTTATTTATTTATTTATTTATTTATTTATTTATTTATGGCTGTGTTGGGTCTTCGTTTCTGTGCTAGGGCTTTCTCTAGTTGCGGCAAGCGGGGGCCACTCTTCATCGCGGTGCGCGGGCCTCCCACTATCACGGCCTCTCTTGTTGCGAAGCACAGGCTCCAGATGCGCAGGCTCAGTAATTGTGGCTCACGGGCCCAGCCGCTCCACGGCATGTGGGATCTTCCCAGACCAGGGCTCGAACCCGTGTCCCCTGCATTGGCAGGCGGACTCCCAACCACTGCGCCACCAGGGAAGCCCCCACGTCTACTCTTAAGGCTCCTTGCACAGTAATTACCACCTTTCCCTCTCCCAGCGTGGGGTCTGGGTTGATGAGGCAACTGCTACTTTTTTGGTGTTGCTTATAAAACCAATGTCCCATTCCCCAAGGTTTGGGTGGGACTTAACTTGAGAGGTGGAGTTTGTGTGTGTGTTTGTTTTCGGTGGAAGGGAGATGGGTCTATGGAAGTAAAACTAGAAACAGCCAATATTTGTGAGGTGAGCCATAGAAGATAGAATCAGCACACCCAGTTTTTAACAATTGAAATAATGCCTACAAGGCACTCTCCTATGCTGCTGAGAGGCGTATGGAAGCAGCGTGGCAGTTTACATCAAGAGTTTTAAAGATACTCAGGCTCTGTTGGATTCAGCAAGCTTTTCCTGAGTCACTGCTGCGTGCCGGGCCCTACGCTACGTGGTCATCTCTACGCTGTAGCTGCGCACGCTCAGGTAAAGGAAGTCAGCCTGGGAGCAGGCACTTCCCACACAGTGTTGGTAGGTGCTGTGCTAGTGGGAAGCATGGGGATCACGGAGCCCCACAGAAAGCTTACCAACCCCGGCTCGAGAAAGGGATGCCGGGGCTCAATGTTGAAGGTTGTCACTGAAAGAAAATTGGTAGAGGGACCCACCATGGAGGTGAGCAGCACTGGGTGCTGTGTGTCTGGAACATACCAGAGGAGGCGGGGAGTGCTGGGGATGCACATTCCGGTCCTCAACCCAAAAATGAGCTTGATCTCAGCATGGTGCAGTCAGCCCCACCAAGACGGTTCTCGTCAAGGGCACGGGCAATACACAGGCTGCAGTTTCATCTCTGCGTGCTCTAGCACATCAATAACAGTGTCCTAACAGCAGCTTCTAATTAAATTTTATCACAGTCCTGAATGCACCAGTGACCTGCACACTCTTCCAAGTAGGTCTGATTCATACGACATTTGTGCAATTCTGCAGATTTGAAGAGGTATTTATTCTCATTTTTGCCTTCCCAGTCCGGCAGAAGTTCTAATGTGTGTAAGGCAGCTTTGATCATTAACAAAGTGTGTTGTGGGGACTGAAGCAGGAAAACTCAGGACTGGGCCATCCCGCACTGTGTACTTATGCATTTAAGCTGTGAATACTAGTGAAATCCTTAAAATGAAGACCTGTTTGCGTTAAAAGTAAAAAAGAATCCATGCCAAATGTGTCTTGTTCAAAATCACTTGATGAAGCTGAGCTTTTCGAACTCTGACTAGTACTTAATTTTAGCTACTTTTTTGTTAAACATACCAGGGAAAGCAGTGAGGCTTTCAGATCTTTAAATTTCCTTTTTTGGGAGAGATGACAGTGCTTCTCTAAAGTTTGTTTCTTACCTTTCCACCTTTGAACAATTGATTTTGATTAGAAACATTACACCCAGCATTTACTTTGACATCCCGAGTACAAACAGTCATTTTAATGATTTTTTTTTAAAACAAAATCATGACAGGGACATCAATCCTTTGCCTGGTGTATGAAGGCCTGGTATATTAATTGGCTGTCAGATTCTGAAGAAATATTGGATTAATGTGCTTGATCGTAGCGCTCTGTTCTGAGTCTGAAGTTTGATCCTGATGTCCCAGTCTCTCTGCTTAATGCAATTACAGATATGCATTCAGGACATTTGAGTGGATTGCATTTCATTAATATGATTTGAGGGGACAACACGAGGCTGCTGTTGGGTCCTCTCTGACAGCTAATTATAGAATGAAGCGTGTATACCGCTAAGGAACAATGGTGCCCTTAGTGGGACCATTAAAACAATAGAAACATAGTGCTTAAAAACTCTCAGAGAGTTACTTTCCATACTTGTCATGGGCCAGCAAGATGGCTCAGAAGGGGAAGTTAGAAGGAAAGAAATGGATGGGAACTGGAGGGGTCTCTGATAGCAGGACTTTTGCTTGTCTTTGAAAGAATCCAAAAGTCTAACCTATTGTCCTTCTGTTGGGACATTGCTTGCTTGATATTGGTCAGGGGTTCTTTCAGGGTAAGTAAAAATCATGATCTTTGACCACACAGACCTGATATTCTGCCCCTCCCCTTTGCCTCCTCCCCAACACCCCTCCTCAAGGTGTCTCTCATAAAGTGGAGAAAGTGACCATTTGGAGCACCCACAGTTTATTAAATTATTCCTTTGAGGAGGAAAAGGGGCCTTGTCTTGTAGGGTTGTGACTCAGGCACGTGGCCATTCAAATGTCTACCCGTGGAGGGAAGAGCTGCGGGGTATTAATGGAAGTGTGTCCTCCTAGGGCTATTTCCAGCTCCCTGAACCCCGGCCTAACTAAGACCGTCCATTCGAGAAGCATTCGGTTGACTCCCACTGTGTGTCAGCACTGCTGGCTGTTGGCAGTAAAAAGATGAATAAGGTGCAGCCCCTTGTCCCGGAGCTCAAGTCCTGTGAGGGAAACATTTTTTAAAAATACATGAATGAGACAGTGATGGGTTGGAGTAGATGGATGTATAGAAGAAGTACAAAAAAAAAAAGGAAGTCTGAAGAGAAGGTAACATATGAGGCGGGCCTTAAAAGTTAAGTAGAAGTTTGCTAACAAGTTAGGAGGTGAGGTGGAGTTTCTAGAGACAGGGCAGCTATGCAGAGGCTAGGAAATGGGATTGTCAGACTGTGTGTCCTTAATAGAGAGGGTCTGGCTTGATGACCCGTCCAAGGACCAAACTGAAATAGTATTCTTAGCTGCTCTCTTGAGGGTGTGTTCTTCAACCTTGAGTCACCTTTGCCAAGGCTCCTCAGAGGCTATGGAAAACTCTTGAACTCAGTATCAAGAGTCTTGGATTCTAGCCCTAAATCTACCCCTAAAAGCTGTGTATATCCCCCAAAAGTCACTTGGCCTGTTTTCTCATCAATGGAACTGAGATACCACCAACTCTGCCAGCCTCCTGGGTGGATCAGGTTTGATTAAGGAGGGTGCAGTTATCTGCCCGGGCCCCCCCAGCTGCTGGGGAGCGTCAGAACCAAGAGCCACACTCAGATGAGGCCAGCTGCAGGGCCCACCTCCATCATGCTGCTCCAGCTTCCTTTGGAGCAGCGGTAGAAAGTTGGTATTATTGGCTAAGTAGGAAGCTTTAGGGTATCTAGCCTCATATTTGGAACCGCTTCCAGCAGTACAAGGTGACACGAAAATTCCTGGCACTGAAGCAGCTGTCAGCTAAGAGACCCTCAGGCCTGGCCCACTCAGAAATGCGCTCTACCAACCCACCAGGAAAGGGGAAGAGCGCCTGGCTGCAAGTCCAGATCCCCGTTTTCCCGGGATACAGCACCCCTAGTGGCGGGGATTTCCCCAGCAACCTTTGCAGAACGTTTTTAGAGTCCCAGAGACAGATTATCCCAACTACCCCCCCACCCCCCGCCAAGATGTCTGCTTCTCTTTCAAACTGCTATCAGGAGAGAGAAGCGAAGTGTTCATGAAGTGATGGTGGTACAGGCAGTCACCCTGCAGTCCCCCGGCCTTTGCTCTCTCCCCACAAGCTGTTCTCCACGCCCTGTCCTCCTCCCACCTGTAACCCTTAAGCAGTTCCTCATCACCCAGCAGTGCTTCTCAGAAGGCAGTGCATCCCTAAGGCAGAATGCCCAACTTCGACCCCCCAGGACTCAGACCCCTGGCCCCGGCTGAATTCCTTCAGGGATGCATACCCCTGTTAGAAGCGCCGGACTGGACTGGACGGCGTAGGGCAGCGGCTGTGACTCTTCTCTGGCTCCTGGCTTGTCACACAGGCACTCCATGAAATCTTGGGTGAAGGAGTATCTGAAACCTAAGAGAATTAGGAAGGGAAGAGAGTTATCACTGTGATGGCACCACCCTCTGGGTCACCCCTCTTTGCCGTGAAAACTGAGGGTTGGCAGCTCCAACCCTCAGTTTTCATTCTGACCAGTGAGTCACCTCCCCTTTTTTACGCTCTTGGTATTCTGAGTGATCGCTTCGACAAGAGGAACTTGGGGCTCAGCAAAGTGGCAGGGAACGGGTTGCATGACTAACCCGAGTCCCTCCCTCCCTACTGCCCACGGTGGTGGAATGGGGATGACAGGCCCGCCCTGCCTCCCTCAAGGCTCAAATGCCGCCACATCGGGGAGTGTTAGCTTCCTGGGTCATCACACCATCCCTGGTGCATCACCTGGTGGCTGGGAGAGTGGTTCGGGGGTGAAAGGCCAACCCTTGAGAGGGGCCTGGGGATCGCCGCCCTGCCTGGGAAGTCTGCTTCTGCCCACCTGAAGCCTGCTGCAGAATGCCGGGCAAGTCTTCGGTCTCATCAAGAGTTCGTCGGATGGCAGTGCTGTTATTCCCCAAGAAACTCAATGGGCAAGCACAGAAGCCCCTGCCTTCTCTGAATTTTATTTGCTAATTTCTCCATGGGTAACACAGCCCTACCAAGACCTGTTTCCCTCCTATTACCTGGCTGGTGTTTTTCTAATGGCTCCTTTCCTAATGATGCTCAAACAAAGAGACTATGGCGGAGGGTAATGCACCACCCCTGCCTCTCACTCCCTGGTCATTCTTGGTAACAGGCTCAGCCTCCTTCACAGTCATTATCACATGTCGCACTGTCTTTGGGATGCAGAGATGATTTGCCAGCTCCATAATGCTTCATTTTTACTAAAATGAAGGCAGAGCAAAAAAAATTCTTGCATTAAAAAAAAATGTACACTTACTCCTGACAGATCTGATCTTAAAACCCTCCTGTGCCCCGCAGTCTGTAGAGGATAGCATCTCAGCTCTTTGGCCTGGCACCTAAGACCTTCACCTTCTGACCGGTGATTGCCTCTTTTCACTTCCCTTCACATTCTCCTCTCTCCCGCACATCCTCTTGTGGAGAGACTTGCTCCTTGGGGCCCTGGGCCCCGGGCTACTCTGCTCCATGCTCTGGCTCGTGCACTCTTTGCATGGAACACCCTCCAGACTCCATCCGACCAGGTTCAAGGCTCAGCATGAGCATCCCACCCTCTGTTCCTCTGTGTCGCTTTTCCACGACAGCCCGGGTAGGACCCCCCCCCTTCCTCTTTCAGGCCTTCTTTATGCCCAGGCAAGCCTCTGTCCTCTCACCTAAACCCTTTATCGCCCTTATTTGTGTGCCCATCCCTCCCAGGAGGCTGCAGGCACCTCAAGGGCAGAAGCCCCATCGGAGTCCTTGGCGGCCCCCAGTGTCCAGTACACAGCTGACAGATGTTCCCCTATGAATGTCAGGGGAAGGAAAGGAAGCCCTCTCTTCCAGCCAGTTTGCTTTATATTAGAGTTACGTGTGCCTCTCCCACCAGGTTGTGAGAGCCAGTACCCAGGTCAAAGACAGCCGACTGGCTCAGCAGAGAACTCAGCCAAATCCGGGCTCACAGAGGAACAGGGTGCGGGTGGGGGTAGGAGATAAAGGGTTGAGTTGGGGACATGTTGATGTTGGGGTGTCCGTGGTACATGCAGGTAGAGGTGACCGGTGGGTAGTGAGACGTCCAAAGCAGAGCTCTGGGCTTCCCAGGATCTTCCATGGGCTGGAGGCCTCTCTAGCCTTGGCGGCCACGGGGAACTGGAGGTGTCCTTTTCCCATGACATGGCAGATGGAGTGCTCACACAGAGACCCTTCTGGCGGTATTTCTGTTCACCATAGTCAGCTGGGAGCCAGCAAGTTGACAACATTAACGAGGAATGTTCACTGCACACCCTCACTTGTAAGCTCCTTGATGGCAGGGACCATGCGAATTCAGGCCCCCCAGTGCCTTTACCTGACAACCAGAACCACACAGGCAGCCCATGAGGGTCAGCCAGAATAAATCTATACCCCCAAGAAGACTGCTCAACGGAGAAAACAGCTTTGGAAATGTACGTTCTGGGTTGTCAGCTAGACAGCCGGCCATTCTACTTGATGGTCACACTTAGATCTCGGAGTTGACAGGGACCTTAGAGGACATCCACTTCTACGTACATCCTCTTCTGCAGGTCAGCTGGCTTGTGCTTACACACTCCTGGTGTCAGAAAAACTCGCTCTTAAAGAGCCAGATCTTCTTATCACAGTTTTCCTCCTCTAGTCCTAGTTTTATGCTCTGTAGCCACATAACACTAGTATCACCTGGTTGTGATTTTCCTACCAGTCCTAGAAGTCCTTCTGCACTCAGCCTTCTCATCCCAGTTCTTCAGCTAGTCTCTGGAGGGCTCTAGTTTGTCATTGTCCCTCCTAAGTGCCTAAAATACCAGATATTCCACATGTGGTCTGATGAGAAGAGAACTTGGTGGACCTGTCCCCACTCTTACTCAAGACATGTGATGTCCAATACAGTAGCCACTGGCTACAGGCGGCCCTCGGACACTTGAAATGTGACTAGCCCGAACGGAGATGGGCTGTAAGGGCAAAATATACACCAGATTTCTAAGACTTAGTAAGAAAAAAGAATGTAAAACTCAATTTTACGTATTGGTTACATGTTGAAATTATAATTACTTTATTTATTGGGTAAAATATAACACATTATTCGAATTAATTTCCCCTGTTTCTTTTTTTACTCTTTAAATGTGCTACTAGAGAATTTTTTTTTTTTCTTTTCAATTGTTTATTTCTCTTGTCTGTACAGGATGAGGTAGAAATTTGCCCCAGAACCAAATTAGAGAATTTTAAATTGCATATATGACTGGCATTATATCTCTATTGGACTCTATTGCCCTGAGTGCAGCTCTAGATTTTCTACTTCTGTGAATGTAGCAGGTTGCATTATTCTTTTTTTGAACCATATCACGCTTTCAGCCATTGCTGAACATGTACTGAACATAAAATTCTGCCACTTTTACACCTGCCACATAAATTTCTTTTAAAACGGGTCAGCCTTGACTAGTACTTGTAGAGTTGATTTTTTGAACTTAAGTGTAGGAAATTACATTTGTCCCAAATACATCTCAACTTGTTAGTTTCAGCCCCTTGTTCCTGTCTCCTGAGAATTTTTTTTAATCCTTGCTGTCACCATGTCCTTTACAGATTTGATCAGCGTTTTCTATGCTTCTATCTAAGTCGCTATTGATGATGTTGGTTGGCATCAGAACAAAGTAGAGAGTTCTACCACACACAAAGCACATTGGCCAACAGTTTTGACAACAGCTACAAACCCACCATTTAGCTGTGGTTGTTCAGCCCATGTTTCTCCATTTTGCCCACATGGAGACTAATTTTTTCCAAATGTCTCACTAACAGCAGCCTGTATTGTACCTAAAGTAGCCACCTCCCCTTCCGCCCCAGCCTTACCCTCAAGCTACCTCACCACCTATTAGGAAAAGAAACACAAAATCTGATATGACTTATTCTCCTGCTTTTAGACACCAAATGGATTAACTAATTTTCACTAAAGTGTTAGCAACTAATAGGGGCTGAACATGACTTTTGTCTTTTAAAAGAGAGCATACAACATTTAACTGGGACCTTCAGTACTACAGGCAGACAGAGAACTTTATTTGGAGCCATACTGCTGAGGCAGAGTCAATAGGGAAGAAGTTTGGGGCCTTAGGTGAGGAGGAATGGGGCCTTGTCCAGTGCCCCTCAAGACCTTCCTCATTAGTTGTTACTGAAGAATGGTCTTTCCTACAGTTGGTAATGAAGACCCAGTCAATGCAATCTAGTGAGTGCCAGGATCTGTAGGTGTGTATGCCCACTGCTGTGCTAGCAGTTCACGTGGAGTGCCTCTTCCCACACTCTCTCTTAATCTCCTTTAGTCCTAGTAAGTTTCAGAAATAGGACTTGAACCTCTCACTTTAGATCACGTGCTTTTGGCATGACTTTCATCTATGGTCTCAAACCCAATCCCCTCCTTTCTAGCAAGGTGTGTAGTTTTGGTTTTCTCCTGTAGCTGTGTGTGTGTGTGTGTGTGTGTGTGTGTGTATGTGTGTGTCAGAGGGAACAGAAAGATATTCTCTTGGCTGGCGTAGGGCAGAGGGGAAATCTTTTTTCCCCTTTCTACCTTTGAAGCCCTCACTATAGGAAATGTTTTGAGTGTGGGAGGCTAGAGGGGAGCGTTTGCAGACCTCCTGCCTGCCTGAATTGTAAGCATTAGCTGTCTTTCCTGGGTGGCTCGCCAGGCCCTTTCTCCCTTTCTGTGGGCTGACAGATGAAGGCAGGCACCACACGAAGGTGCCTGTTTTCAAGTGCACTGCATGAGGGATATTCACTTTATTTCTGGTTTATGGAGCATTTTCCCCCCAGAGGACAGAGTTTACTTTGTGTAATGTTAACATCTTGCTGTAACACTGTCTCTTTAAGAGAATTAACATCCTCCACTTTGCAGATTTTGAGATTCCTGACCAGAGAGTCTCTAGTTCAGAGCCATCCGGTGGCGAGACCTCTCAGGGACCAAAAGGAGGATCTTTTACAGAACTGAAACTGAGATGGGGTGGGGGATGATCCCTTGGGCACAAAATTAGTGGAGGATGGAGAGCCTTGTGGATACCTTGCCCATCAAGAAGAGAATGATTTCTTAAGTCGGAGCAAACAATTCTGGTCCACTCCTCCGGCCGGAAACCAGACTCCTTCATTTGGGTCTGTCTCAGAGGATGTGGTGTCTTTTGCATTTGGAATTAGCTGGATGTAATGAATTCTGGGTTTTACATATTTATTACCATTGTCCATGCTCCCTCTGGTCTTGTAACCACTTCTCCTACCCAGCCCGACTCCCTCCAGGGAGAACAAGAGGCAGTCACGGAGGCAGCTGGGGGAGGGGAAGCTCTGTCTGGCTTACAGTTGAACAGGCGGGGTTCAAATCACGACTCCTTCAGCCATTCATTTACTCCAGCAAAGGTTTATTTCAGCCGTGCCCAGGGCCAGACCCTGTGCTGATGGACAGAGTGTGGAGATGAATGAAAAGGTCTCTGCCTCGAGATCTCACCTACTGTGGAGGCCCACCTGTAACCATGAGGAGGACACCCCGTGGTAACTGCTGGATGGAGGGCTGTGGGAGCTCTGCTGGAGACGCCAGGAAGAATGCTTCAGGTCACAGGGCAGACGACACTCGAGCTGGGCCTTAAACGGGGAGAAGTAGGCATTTGCCAAGCTATGTGATGGGAAGCAACTTGCTTCACCCTGTCTGAGCCTCAGTTTCTTCATCTGTGAAATGGGGATTATAATATGTACATAAAGCACCAGAGCTCCAGACATACCAGCACCCCTTTCAGAGTGCTTCATACTGTTACTGGGGACAGGTTTTGGGCTCCTCTGCTCCCCTTTTTAATTCCAATTATTTTAAAGCTATTGATTTTACAGGACATTGTGTATATTGATATTTTTGTGATTTTTGTTGTTCAGACCGAGAAAATGGTGGAAAACATTCTAAGGGATCTCAGGAAAAAACTCTGAGAAACAAACAGTGGTTCTTATAAGGAGCATGTGGCGCCAGATAATGTCCACAGGACAGCTACAACCAGGAGAGCTATTTGGAGGCCGCACGTGTTGGTCTGAGAGCAGCCTCGGGTTCTGCCATGTTTTTGCTTGTCTCTGGTCTAGAACTGTGATCTTACCTCATAACTAAAATGCAAGAGGGGGAGAAATGAATATGGAATCTGTTCTAGTTAGGACAATAGCAGCAATAATATTGGGGAGGAAAAAAACCCTGCAGGCTGACTAAAACGGCCCTAGACCTAGTTAAACCCTGGCTTGGCCTCTCTTGGTTGTAGATGGTAGAACTTTAACTTGGGCAAAAAAGTCAGGAGGGAGAATTACTTGGCTCACATAGCTGAGAACCCCAAGTCTTCCCTTGCTACAGCCATGGCTGGATTCAGGAGCTCAGATGATGTTATCTCTCATCGATCACTCTTTGGCATGGCCTGGCCTGGCTTGGCTTGGCCTGTTAGTTTTTATTTCAAACGTTCTCTTGCTTTGCAATAGAGGCATAAGGGCCTGTGTGGTCCTTAGAGCTTGAAGTGAGTCTCCACCCCTTGTGTCTGTGCATCAGCTCTCAGAGGAGACTGCTTAGCCCAGCTTGGCTACATCTGGGCCACCCTGAGCCAATCACTGACCAGAGGATGGGGGCCTCCAGTTGGCCAGACACAGGTCACATGCCTGCCCCTTGGCTGGTTGGGGGTTGGCAAGATCAGCTCCATTAGGAAGAAGGAGTTTTCTTACTTCCCATTCACGATGGAACGGGAGAGAAAAACATGGGAACAAGTGGTCAGTGGTGGGGTGGAGGGTGCCCGGAAGATGAAAGGACTACACAGGATTGGTGGGGGGAGGGATGGAGTTGGATATCAGGGGAGACTTCACCAAGGTGCTCATGGCAGAGCTGAGGCTCTAAGGGCAAGGAGGGTGTCACCAGCAAACTGACCCTCAGGGTGTGTTGGCTGGACACTTGCGGCTTGGTTGGCGCCGGCTTTGAGGGTTCCTGTTGGACATGGCTGCAGGTGTAGAAGGTTGAAGGGGGGCTGTGTGGAGTGGGTCTCATGGGGGAGATAAGGAGCCAAGCTGCTTCCTTCCCTGCTTCCCAGGAGTCTCTGAGGGCACGTCACTGAGATGGAGGGCCTCCTGGGAGGCTGGCAGCCAGGCCGAAGCCGGTGAGAGCTCTGTAAACAGTGCAGACACTCCTCTGCGCCAGCATCCAAGAGCCCAGTTTTCCAGGTGCGAGCCTCTGTGCCCCTGTGGCCCTGCCCAGGGATGCCCTGCCCTTTGGCGAGCTCAAGCCCAGAGTGGGGACTTTATTGGAATTATTTTCCCACTCCCCTGATGATCAGCCTCTCTCTTCTTTTACCGAAATTTTAAACACACAATAATTATATGTGAACTACTTTTATACGTGGTTTATACTTTTGAAAATGCTCTTGCGCCCATGATCTTCTTATGCTCCTTTCACAGATGAGGGAATTAGGGCTCAGGGCTGTGACTTGACCAAAGCCACAGAGCTGAGAAAAGTGGCAGTGCCACAATCCATCCATCTGTTCTCTCCCCACTGCCCTCCCTGCCGTCCATCCCACCACGCATCCAATGTATCCATGACATCTTGGGATGCCAGCCACTGAAGATCCCAGGGAACCAGCCCCCGGCCCACAGGTCACTGAGCTCACAGGCCAGCGAGGAGAAGGATACAGAAAGAGAAATCCTCCCAGTGCCAGCTAAACATTAATGGTGGCTAGAAAATCTGGAATTCTAGGCATGAGAGTTTCATCTTCCACATGTGGAGGCCAAGAAGGAGATTCTTTGATCCATTCCTTATATCCAGGAAAACTTGTAAAACCCAAGGCACAACTTCCCAGCACATGCTCTTCAGGGGTGAGGGAACACTGAAAGAAAAGCCTCTTCTTGGATGAGCTGGCCCCTTTCCCTGGAAGCTGACCGCACGGGGGCGGGTGTGTGTGTGTGTGTGTGTGTGTGTGTGTGTGTGTGTGTGTGTGTGTGTGTGTGTGTGTGTGTGTGTGTGATCTCCTGGTGGAGCACGGCAGGGTGAGAGGTAAGGCCTTTCGTGTGTGTGTGTGTGTGTGTGTGTGTGTGTGTGTGTGTGTGTGTGATCTCCTGGTGGAGCACGGCAGGGTGAGAGGTAAGGCCTTTCGTGTGTGTGTGTGTGTGTGTGTGTGTGTGTGTGTGTGTGAGATCTCCTGGTGGAGCACGGCAGGGTGAGAGGTAAGGCCTTTCAGCCTCTCCAAAGGCCGTGGTCAGGTACTCAGGTGGGGGAGCCTGCTCACAGCCCCTGAGCCTGATCTGCTTGTGTTCGGTGGAGGAGATTACAGAGCTTAATGATTAGCTCCTCCAAGCTGCAGCTGATGCCAGCCTCTACCCCCTTTACACCTAATTAGTCTCATTAATGAGCTCCTCTGCTCTCCATAGAGAGAGTTTCCTCTTTGGAATAAGAGGCAAAAATACCTTGCCCAGGTAGATTGCTGAAGCCTTTAATTATTGCCCACACCTGCTAAGCCTTGTGACTCACACCCAGTGATAGTGCTGAGCTGAAGTGGGGCTTGTTTATAAGCATGAGCAGATTTTAACTCCTTCAATACCAAAGAGGCTTTTGATTTCAAGAGACACATTTCCCCAAGACTTGTCACTTGCTCATTTGAAGTGCGCCAGACTCTGCCCCTCACATGGAGTGTCCCGATATGGCAGAGGCATGGCTCCTGCCCTCAGGAAGCTCAGAGTTTAGAGTGACAGGCAAGAAACTGTGGAGACAGTTACGATGGCTGCCATTTACCACACCCCTACCACAGGTCTCCTGTAATCCTTGAAATGAAACTTTGAGGCAGACATTACCACCTCTGTGTTACAGAAGAGGAGATTGGGGGCAGAGTGATGATGTCATGTGCCCCAGGTGCCACAGGTGGGAAGGTATGGAGCTGAGCAGGACCAGGTCTGCCGGCCACTACGGCCAGTGGACTCCCCGCGCTTGCCCAGGGTCTCCCTTTTGTGCCATACCGTTCACTGAGGGCCCCGGAGGGGGCAGGAGTCACAGTCAGGCAAGGTGGATGTTGTGTGCAAGGACCATCCAAGCAGAAGGAACCTGACAGAGACTCGGTGGTGAGAGCACACCCTGTGTGCATTCCCGGACCCGAAGGCACTTAGTACGGCCGCAGAGTAGGGAACGAGGGGCAGCGAGGCAGGAAGGGCAGGCAGGGGCCAGAGCGGGAGGCCCTCAAATGCAGGGTGAAGACTTCGGACTTCCTGACACTGCACCCTCCCTGGGACCTAGATAGCACCCAGTACATAGTAGGTTGTCAGTCAGTGTTGGTGAATGGAGGGACAGTCACCATGAAGGCGGGACAATCACTGTAAGTTAAAGGCAGGGGAGGGACAGTATCAGAGGGCTGGCTGGAAGAATCCCGGGGTGGCGCTGTCTGCACATGCTCTGATGGGTCAGATGACACTGGGATCCGAGGGTCAAGTCCTCATCACTGCCCTTTGCCTCCACGTGAGAGATTTGCTCTAAGCTGCCCAGGCGCTAGGGAGTCGAGGTGGGATTCAAACCCAGATCCATCTGTCTCCAGAAACCAAGCCCCCTCCCTTCACCATGTGGCCCGCTGGATAGAAGTTTACTAAATGAATGGGGACACGAAGAGTTTCCTGGCGTGGGCTCCTTGGATTCTGAATAAGGAACTTTTAGGATAGACACTTGGACTTCCCAAAGACCAGAGCTGCCAACTCAACATAACCAAGTCACTCTGACCAGATTTAGACAAATTTTTAAATGAATAAAGTAATATTTAATAGCTTATATTGGATGACCACAATTACTAGGAGATAACCCGTTTACTGTGCAGTCCTAGGAGACTGGGAATGAATAGGACATTAATAACGACTACCAACCATGAGTCTCCATTACATGTCTGGCCCTGAGTCAAGTACTTTGACATAAAATCTGTCTGTTCCCCATGACAACGCTGTGAGTTAGGTCGCATTATTTCCATTTTACAAACGACAAACTGAGGCTTGGTTAGCTTGAAAACGTTCCCCCAGCCACGTGGATAGTGAGTGACAGAGCCGGGATGCCCCGCCCAGCCCAGCCCACTGCGGAGCCTGAACCACCCCAGAACCCACCCTCCCTCAGAGGCCATCAGAGTGGAGCTTCAGTCAACACAGGGCACTTCCTTCACGACAGATGGAGCGCAGGACAGACTCTGACAAACACCAGTTTTCAAGCATCGGGTCGACTAAAAGCTGGGGAACCCACAGAGCCCCGGGCCTGGGCTGGGAATCCTCAGCTTTCCAGGTAGAGAGTCTGCACGCAGAAGCAAGCATTGCACGGCCCAGGCTTTGCTTGCTGAGTTCCTGGAGGCCGCCTTGGGTGGTCATCAGCAGCCGGGTGGAGGGGCTGAGGAGCCCCTCAGCCATGCATTCACCGGCAGCTCTGGAGCACCTTCCATGTGCCAGGCCCTGCCCTTGGGGTTGGGGATTCAGTGGTGAACAAAACATAGTCCTGACTCAAGGCCTCTGCGGGGCTCTCAGAATGGAGGGGGCACCGTGCAAATTTGGGACAGGCTTCTTTTTTTTTTTTTAATCTTTATTGGAGTATAATTGCTTTACAGTGGTGTGGGACAGGCTTCTTAAAGGCATAGTTTCCTGAGCTGGGTCCCGATGGATGAGTACACAATTGCCAGGTCAAGGGAACAATCGAAAACGTGTATAATGTTTGTGTTAAAAAGGAAAAATAGTGTTCACATTGGATTCCAACCACGCGCTAGTGCTTTCATCCTCACGGCATCCCCATGAGGCTGGCGGCATCAGCTGCATCTTCTTGGGGAGGTAGCTGGGCTCAGACTGGCCCAAGTTCACTTGGCTTAAAGGTGCAAGAGCCAGGATGCAGAGTACCTGCTGGCTGGCTCAACAGGGGCACAGAATCTGCCGTGGAGGACAGGTACCTCACACAGCCCAGGGTGGGGGTCCGCTCAAGAGGCTTTGCTGAGGTCCGGCTCACTTTCCTAAGCTGACAACTCTCTTCTGAGCAGCAACGAAGAAGCATAATCAGCTTCAGCTAAAGTGTTCCCCCTCCAGGAAGCCCTCCCTGATCACCCTCCTCTGGCAAATAGGGACCGTGATGCCTACTGCAAACTTGTCTTAGTCACTAGCTGGTGGCAGGGTGGCTGGTAGACACTGACACACACACCCCCACTTCCTTATTTGGGTTTCTTCATCTCTTGGAAGCTCAGTATCTTCACCTTTACAACAGGAATAATGTAGCTAGTGGGCAAAGGCTGAACAAGCAAGGCCACCTTGCACAGTACCTGGCACAGGTGGGCATCAGTAAACGTGCGCTTCCTTCCTGTTGCTTAGACTCCCCCCCCCCCATTTCATTCTCCCACTCCCCCAGCCCTGTTTCCACTTCTTCCTGTGCATCCTCGCTGTTCTGGTAGGTTTCTAGGTAGTTGCTGTCCTGCCTTCACCATTTCCACCAACTAATAGCTGCTGTTTAGCTCACCCGTGCATATTTTAGCCTCATAATTTTTCCTCCTGAATCAGCCTGTGCAGATTCTAATCACCTCCCGTTCTCTTCCCTGAATTCCCTCCAATTTAGAGATTCAAAAGAGGTGCTTCTCTGCATGAACATGCTGTGATTCAATTTGAAAATAAATTTCTCCTGGCAGCAGCCATCTTTCTGAAAAGTGACATTTAAGACTGACAGTGGACAAGATTGTAAACAGGTTTCCAATAAGAAAAAAAAAGTCAGTGTTAAGTGCATTCTATGAATTTTTTTAAACAATGTGTGCTCGTGTGTGTGTGCGTGTCTATAATTGCAGCCTTGCTGTGCGGCCGTCTGCTCCAGGAAGAATTCTGGGATGGTGTGGGTCTGTTTCGAACTATCTTGGTATTCTTTTACTTTTCGGAAAGCGGCTTCATTTCATGGGACTCACTCCCGTATAGGATTGTAGACGGTTCATTCATTCGTTCATTCATTTATTCATTCATTCAACACACAGGTATTCAGTGCCACTTGTGTGCCAGGCTGTGTGCTCGCTAAGGGAACTGTGGGCCAATTAGACAGTTCACTCCCTACCCATAAGGAGCTCACGTCCCCAAGGGGGAGGCCGGTGGGTGAGCAGGGAACTGTATGAGGTGATAGAGGTCGGCTCGGGGTGCCATGGGAGCCCACGGAAGTTCCAGAGAGGGGGGCCCTAGGGACAGGGGCCGCTCCTGCAGGCCATGACACCTGAGTTTGGCCTTGTAGGATGAGTAGCCGTTAGCCTGATGCAGAAAGGAGGAAAGAGAAGAGCTGGGGGGTCCAAAGCAGTATGGTCGGTGCAGGGGAGCTGCAGGCAGCTTGCAGTGATTGAGACTTCTGGTCTGCAGGGGGAAGTATCAGGAGGTGTGGCTGGAGGTGCCTTTGGGCACGTGCCCAATTGAGGGGAGCCTCGGAGCCCTCACAGAGGCAGCCGGAGCCGGGCAGCGATTTCAGCGGGTGTGATGTGGTCAGATGGTGGGAGTGGTGCACCTCTGGGTGGTGGTCAGCAGGATGGGATGTTTAGGAAGTAAAGCCCTGCAGCAGAAAGTCTGTTATCTTGTGTTTCTCTTAACACAACTTTGTTCATAAGTACCTCAGATTACCAGCTCTTTTTTTTTTTTTCCCCCGCCCCGTCTATCCTGACACGGAGAATGTATTGCTAGTAAAACGAACTCAGCTGACACTTGCTTTCCCCATTCATCATTACCAAATAAAAGCTCTTTCCAGGGGTTCTTGGGATAGTCTTCTAACAGTCCCCCTGTCTGGAACCACACATGACCCTGCAGTTATCTTCTAAAGGAAGCAAGAAGTGAGAGGCTCCCAGTGTACCACCAGAGCAAGAGGGAGAATCGTTTGTTCCCTGTGAAGAGGTTATTGGCAAAAGGCCTTTGGGGTCCTGGAGGGGCAGACAGGTCAGTGGGCAGTGAAAGGCCTGGAACTGTCCAGTCAAAACTCTGTCATCCACGTGCTCTCTTTGGGCAGCTTCTCTTTTCCTTCTGCCAAACTCACCAGCCCCCACTAACCCTGGGACAGAGGGAAGGGAGGGCTGAGCAGACAGCCTGTCGCAGGTCAAATGGAATTCCAGAGTCATCTTTCGGGGTCACATAAGCATTAAATAAGGTAACGTTTGGGAAGCCACCTTAAAAGCCGAAAGAATTCCCAAGTGAAGAGAATTAAAAGTTGGTTGCTGGTAATCTGGGACCCAGTCTGATGAGAGGCAGGGTTGAAAAGAATAATTGGAATGAAACTTGTACGTGATCTTGGAATGTCAGTTTTCTGTGTAGCTCCTCTCATCGAGAGCAGATGAGATTCGATGATGTTAGCGACCTTTTGAAAGGTGGCAGAAGCAACTGAGCCTTTACACTTAGACGTGCCTAGATGTGAATCCTCACCCACCACCTACTTGTTACATGGTCTTGGGCAAGTCGCTTGACCTTTCAGAGCTTTATTTCCAGATCTGTAAAAAGAGGGGGGGTGCCTTCACATGCCTGTCACGTACACGTCTGTGTGCGGGGGGTGGGAGGGGCGGGGAGGGGGTGACCTCCCCACACTCTCCGAGGGGAGAGAGACCGACCAGTCTAATCATTACTCTTCCAGTGCCTGGCTCATAGTAGATGTGCAATAAATAGTTTGTTTTTCATTTATAACTCACTTTTAATACTTCCCTGTCACTAGATCAGCAATAAATTGGATAACCCAATGTCATGTTTGGTGTCCCCTCAAGACTAGTTGATTGTGGAATAATACATCCTACCTGCCACCACCCTTGCCCCTCTGAAGTCTAATATTTCATGTCCCCCTGTGGGGTTTTTTTCCCCAACATTTTGTTGCAAAATGTTTCAAGCATACAGTAAAATCGAAAGAATTTTACAGTGAATACCTACATACCTACCAACTAGGTTGTACCGTTAACATTCTACTATGCTTGCTTTATCACCTATCTGTCCATCTATCACTGCATCTGTTTTTTGATGCATTTTCAGAGTAAGTTGCGGATATCAGTACAGTTTCCCCTAAACAATTCAGCATGTTAATCGCTAACTAGAATAAATACTGTTTGTGAAGAGCAGACACTCAGTAAGTGGTTACTGCTATTACTATTATTATTATTATTATTATTATTATTATTATTATTATTATTATTATTATTATTATTCAGGAAAGAAAGACAGTCATGGTGATTTGATATTCCCGAAGATAAGGCACCTGCTAGCCACATGTTGGGAAGGGCCTGCCATTTCCTGGGAACCAGACTGTCCTTATTTTGTGGACTGGTCTCAGGCAGGGAAATGGCTGAAAGTCACAGCCACCATGGTGCCCCTGGCACAGACTTCAGCCCATCCCCTGGATGCTCATCCCCTTGACAACCTCCAAAAGCCTTTGGAAGACTTAATAACCCAGCTGTGACAATGGAGGTTGAGACTGGGCACTGAGGACAGAGTGGTGATGAAGAGCTACTGTTCCCTTAGCACTTACAGTTTAGGTCAAGCACAGACCCGAGCCAGACCACCTGGGTCAGATCCTGCCTGTGCGAACCTAGAAAAGTTAACTCACATTTCTGTGCCTCCATTTCCCAACTGTAAAACAGGGACAGCAGCAATATCTACCTCATGGGGTTGTTATGAGGATTAAATGAGTGCATACATGTAAAACGCTTACAAAGGTACCTGGCACCTGGTAAGCAAGTGTAAGTGTCTACTACTCTTGTTACTGCTACTCCCCCCACCCAGGTTCCCAAATGCGTTAGAATCATCTGAGCAGCTTTGTAAAGGTCTGAGCCACAGCCCAGGAATGTGCATTAAAAAGACCCTTCCTAGGTGACTCTCCTTGCAATACCAGATGTAGGAACCATTGATCAAAGTGATCACCAAATGTTAGCTTCCCATACAGGTGATGAAACTGAGACTCAGAGAGGGAAGGAGCATGCCCAAGGGGACACAGGTAGTAAAGCACTAGAACCAGAACACCATCTCAGACTGGTGACCCCACCTCCAGGCTCTTGGGCAGATACCTGCCCCAGATCGGCTGGCCAGTGTGCTGGGCCTTGAACCAAATGTGGGTTCTCCACACCACTGTGACAATTTTTCATGGTAAAGGGTCCGGTAGAACTGAATCAGCTATTTGGTCTGGAGAAGATCATCTCTCAAATAGGAAAATCCCTATATCTCACATATTAAGACATTTCCCAAATCTTTTAACCAGGAATCGCCCAAATATTTAGAGTCCTCCCATCATTAAATAACTCCTTGGAGGAGGTGTGTAAGAAGTTATCTCCCCACGTGGGCTCTTCACCTGCATATGTAGATGCAGAAATATTCATGCCACTCCAGCACTCTATCTGGGTGACTCTTATAATTAATATTTACTTAAAACAATCATTAGTCTCTGCTGGGCGACATTAAACCCACGTTAGCAATATTTTTAGCCGGGCCTTCCCCACACCTGCGATGACAGGCAAGTGTGGCAGCGGGAAGCCCTGCGGTGCTTTATAAATAAGCCTCCACGCACCTGGACAAGCCCGCCCCACACGCCACTCAGGCAGCAGGCTGGGCCGGGACGCCATCCTGATGGGAGCCCGAAGCAGCCCACACCTCCAGTCTGGGTCCTCACTTCACTCTATGCTCCGTCCACCAAAAAGGAAACTCATTTCTCTTGAGATAGCATGGCAATATGGGCCCCAGGCCAGACCCACATGAAAGGTGTGATTTTTCCCAAAAGGGTTGAGAATTTCTCCAGTAAGAGTGAGGAGGATCATGACGACCTTTATTGGATACTAACTGCTTTATGTTCATTGTTCCCTTTAAACCACACAACAGTGTGACAGGTATGTCCTGTTCTCCTCCTTTTCCGGAAGAGGAAACTGAGGCTCAGAAAAGATGACTGCTTCCCCAAGGCCACACAGCCAGGGGGTGGGACTCCAGCCTGCTCTAACTGAACCCACGCTTTTCACTACACTCTTTCTCACCCTCAGTCTTACTTGATTCTGCTAAATGATCAGGAAGAAGGGAAACATTTATTGAGTGCCTACTATGTGCCTACATATATTGTCCCAACTGGAATTAGCTCATAGGCGGTAAAAATGATTATTCCCATTTAATGGATAAAGAAACCGAGCCTCTAGAGAATTCTCAGTTGCTTCCTAAAGATCACACTGCTAGTAAGCATCAGAGCCAGAATTCAAACCCAACCTGATTCTCCAACACTAGATGCTTTCCCACCTTGCCAAAGACATAAATGAGAAATTTGCCATATACATGGGTAATGAAGTGTCATGTAGAACCTAAGATTTTGTCATTTTTCTACAGATGATAATGAGCTTTCTGCCTAAAATGTTTGAAGTTTATAAAGAACTTTTATCCTGGTAAAAATTTTATATAAGATTCTATTATCTTCAGGGATCTTCCATAATTATTTAATTTAATCCTTGAAATAACTCTGTGAAAGTAGGTGTTACAAAGCCCACTTTAAAGAGAAGTAAACCGAGCTTGGAGAGGCCCAGTGCTTCCCCCAGGTGAGTACCGGCCCAGCAGGAGCTCAGCCACAAAGCCCCTGTTATCCCCACACTTGCTCAGCATTGCTCCCAAGCCAGGATCTGTTTAGTGGGGCCTAAAGAGTGAGGAATTTAGACACTTTTCATTAAGAAAGAGATTGGAAGGGGGAGGAGGCTTGTGGCAGTGGAGCCCAATGTAGAGGACCCCTTCATTAAAGGTGGTGACATTTCCTCACCCACAGGAGCGGGCTGGAAGTTGTGATGGTCGGAGAACTACAGAAATAGCAGCTTTCACACTGATTCCTACACGGGAGGAACTGGTGGTTCCAGGGCAGATAAGAATGACTTTACAAGATGAAAATGATCAGTGAGGGCACACAGGTCTGGAGGGGAGCGGAGCTGGCATTTTTTGGCCCTGCAAATAGCTGCCCATCTGCTCTCTGTCAGAATATGTTAGGAGTGCATCTGGATTGCTGCCCCTGAGTCTCAGCTCCAGGCTGGTCATGTGGTTGTCTCCACGACAACTCCAGGAGCGGTGTAAACTGCTGCGCTTTGAGCCAGATGCTGCTCTGCACATGTGGTCTAATTAGATGGTGTTCCCGGCCTCCCGCCTCCCTCCGCTACCCCTCCCAACATACACACCACGTTCCCTCTTCCCTTCCTCCTGCTAACCCTCATCCTCGCATCCTCAGTCTGTCTTGCTCTCCACCCCGTTGGCGTCTTTCTCAGAAATGTTCCTGTTGCCTTATCTGCAATGAATAATTCATTCAACAAGCATCACAGTGCCTGAGCTGACCCAGGCACTGTGCTAGGAACTGGAGATGCAGAGCCAAGTAAGACTCTGCCTGTACCCACGCGGAGTCCACATCTAGCGAGGGAACGCCCGAGCAGCCGGGAGTGCAAAACTGGCAGGAAGGGCTATAGTAGAGGTGAGCACAGGGGCTGCGGAACCCCGAGCAGGGGCACCCAACCCAACCAAGGCAGGAAGAAGGAAGGCGAGGGGGAGTGTCCCAGGGCAGCTGTCCCCCAGTTAATCCTTGAAGGGCGAGGGGGGGACTTCCGCAGCCTGGCGTATAGGGGGTGGATTCGAAGGTGAGGCTCTGAGAAAATGAAGGCCTTTGTCCCTGTGAATGAAGTCTGCTCCTCAGACATGGGAAGCTCAGCTCAGGGCCAGGTGGGTGGCTCAGGGGCGAGCCACCAGCGTGTGCTGAGTAATTATTTTTTGCACCTTTCTTGGCAGTTGTGTATTCTAGGGGTCCAGCATTCACCACTCCTCAGATCTCTGGCTCTCAGGGAAGTTGCCCCCAAATGAGGAAGGAGAGAGTCAGCATCCCTCTCACTCACACCATCTGTGACGTGCCCCTTGAACCCCAGGGGCATCACCTCCTCACTGGGCACCGCCTCGTCGCGCCCCGCTCCTCTGCTCATGGCCGCCTCCGCGTTTCCGTCTAGCTAGTGCCTGCTCCTCCTTGGAGCCTGATTTTTATATCAGCGCTGCGCCCCACTCCACACCCCGTGTAGCTTTTCTTGAAGCCCGCCCGGCCCCAGCATAGGCACCCTGTCTGTGCTCTCCCAGCACCCCATCAAAGGTATTTGTTGAGGGAAAGATGTAGAAGGTCCCGCACAAGACGAAACACCCAGCTCTCAAAGGGCATCTGAAAAGTGCTGTTGGGACCTGAACTGCCATTGTGCACCTGCTGTGTGCCCCTCAGAATTGGCACCTGGACAAATATTGTACCATTTCAAACCTCTTGATACAGAGTAGGTAATATCCCCAATTCACAGATGAGGAAACGGGGCTCAAAGAGGCTCACTTGCTTCCCCGTTCATGGAGCTCTAGGCTGCACTGAGCCTCTTTTGAATCCCCGGGCAGTACATAACCCCCATCTAGAGACTCCAGACTCCTTGGGCTGGGGCTGCAGTACGTGGGAAAGGATTTTTGTTGTGTGAGAAATCATCTTCTGTATCTCAAATTCCCCCAGAAACCCAGAGGGGAAAAAAAAAGTTCAGGCAACTGAGCATCCTCAGAGTGCCCCGGGGTGTTGTAGGAAGAGCCTGCCCGGGCTTTGGGGACAGGCAGAAGGGTCTTCAAGTACAGCTCTGGCACTTTGCAGCACTGTGGCCTTGGGCAAGTCATGTCCCTCTGTAAGATGAGGACAAAGAGCTTCTCTTAATAGGGTTGTTATGCAGATCCAGCCTTCAGCCAGGCAGGGGCGCCATCCGCAGAGGCAGCTGGGGTGGGGGGGTGATCCCTTTGCTCCTCGCTGCTCCACGTTGTGGTCCTGACTCCACTGACCCAACACATGTCCTGGGCAGGTAGTGCACGTCACGTGCCTTGAAGTGAATCACGGAAAGCATGCTCTGGGCAGAGAACTACCATTATTTGGGGTAGAAAACCAGGTTTGTTTTGCCCCTCTAGGAGTCAAGCCCTGAGCTAACTGTTGTACGCGAATCACCTATTGTTCCCCACATAACCCCGGGAGGTAAGAAGTATGTCTTACATTTTGGGAATAAGAAAACTGTCTCAGAGGGCTCAGGGCCTTCCACCATGCTCTCCATGCAGTAAGTGGCAGAGCGGTCATTCCCACTCGAGTTCATTCCCTGTTCCCAACTCTGCACCGAGGGCTGTGCACACATTCTCTGTGAGGGGCTGTCGGTGACCTCACAGAGAAAGGCCCTTTTTAGAAAGGCCTAGTTGGGTGTCTAGAAACAGCACGTGTTAGCTCAGCACCTTCCCATCTTACAGATGAAGAAATTGAGGCCCAGACAAGGAAAAGGAATCAAGGCCAAGTCGAGTGTTTCAACTCTTCTCCTTGTGCCCTTTCCCCTTCACAATGCTGCCATTTATTCATGACTAAAAACTTGCTGCCAAAGCCTCCTGGGCAGCACACCCCATGCAGACACCGGAGGTTGGCCCTGAATAAGTGACGTTCGGGAGAGGGCTGGTCATAAATCAGTGACCCAGTAAGTGAGCCCGATAACCCAGTGTGTGGACAGTGCTGTGACGAGCTCCTCGGAGCCGTGTCGCCAAGCCCTGGCAGACTGCGCATCTTACGTGAGGTCCGTCTGTTTTCCCCTCACTTAACTCAGCTAGGGGGTTGGGATTTTTCCTCTCTACACACTAATTTGTGTTCCCCCAGTTTTATCTCCATGTCCTTTAAAAACCTTTCGATCCGTGAGTCCCATGTTCCCATTGCCACAGCTAACGTTGGTTCCCCTGCTGGTCACTCTTCAGATTGATTTATGTTTCTCAAAGGGGCCCACCAGGCCCTCCAAACCCACCCGCTCTCCAGTACGCGCTCTCGAACTGTCTTCTCCTCACTCTCAGGAAACGAAATCCTCTTCTCTAGTCAGTTTGGCACATCCTTTCCTGGGATTTGGAATGCACGGGTCATTGTGTTAAAACCCAGAATCTGGCTCTCAGTGACAGCAAGGCACGCTCTGGTGGCCAAGCAGAAGGTTGTTTGACACAGAGATCCCGGCCTGTCCCTGTTCGGTGTCCTGCTGGGGAGAGCACGGCGCTCCGCTGCAGTGAGGGGTGGTCACCAACTCTCAGTGACCCAGCCGCTGCTCCTTGGACCTGCCAGCATCATGATGTGAATGCTCAGAGGATGACGATAGGGATTATTTCTGGCATATTGGTAAGAAAACGGAGGGTCCAGGGTGGATGGCCCCTGCAAGCAAGGAGTGGAGCCCCGACTCACTCATCTCTCCAGAGCCCGCTCTCTTCATCGCCACCTTCTACTCCATCTCCGAATTGCTAGGGCGGCCCCAGGGGCGGCTGATAGGTCAAATACTATCTCGTGGTTATTTCTTTTAAATAACATTGTGTCGCATGAGCCCCAGGGGCCAGTCAGACTTGGCTTCAAAGTCTGGCTCTGTCAGTGACCGGCTCTGCAGCCTAAGGCTGGTGACTTCCCCTTTCTGAGCCTCAGTAGCATATCTGTAAAATGGAGGTCGTGACGACACCTACCTCACAGGTTGCCTTGAGTCAGCGCGATAATGCACGCGACAGCACCCAGGGCAGGTGGCGCTCAGTGAGCGGCCTCTGTTTTAATCGCCGCACCTGCTTTCCCCGTCGAGCTGCCCCCTTCTGCATTCTTATGGGAAGGAAATCTTCAACGGGTATGCACGAGAACCTGCTTCATTGTGTCTCGTCGGCTGGCTTCCGCGGGCCTCCCCGCTCGTCTGCCATCCCGCGCTAATCAGGATTTCCTGACTTCCCCCCGTTTGTCTCGGTTAATGCAGAAGGAAGGGGCTGCTGGCACAGAGGAGCCAGGCGTGGGCCGCCGCGCCTGTGATTTGAATGTCTTTACTGTAATCTAGCGAGTGTGTGGGGGGGGCTTCTGTCAATACCGAGCGGCTGGCCCGCCTGAATGGGCGAGTACTGTCAGCCCGGCTGTCCCTGCCCCTGCAAATCATCCGAGCAGCTCCCGTCGGGCACCCACATTTCCCCCGACTTAAATCATCCCAACAGTGAGCCGCCTTCACAGTGACACATTGATTCTTTGTTTAGGGCTTATTATAGTCACAGGGGCCCAGGCTGAGAGGCTGTCCCCGGTGTACCTGGACTACCACACCCGTGGTTCAGGAGGCCATCTTGGCCCTGTCATCCCCAAAAGTGGCTCAGCGCAACCCAGCCAGAGCCATGACCGTGGCTGTGCGGGGACCACCTTCCAGTACCCCTGGCGGCCCTTGAGCACGTACCACAGCGTGCCTCTGAAGCTGGGGGAGAGCACTCTTGCACTTGGGAGTCATTCAGACCCACCAGCTCTGGAACCATGGGCAAAACATTTCACTTGCATGGGCGTCCTTTCCTCATCTATAAAATGGTAGTCATTTATGGACGCCCCCAGCTCTGGTGAGGGTTCAGGGAGGGGAAGGTACACACTGGTCCAGAGCAAGTGCTCAGCTGACATCGGCTCCCTCTCCCTAAACTCGTGCCTGCTTCTGGCTAACACGAAGTGATTGGATCCTGTTAATCCTGCTGTCCCAGCTCTCCCACCCTCCTTCCCTGCCTTCCAGTAAGTAAGAATTTGGCATTCTCTAGGCTGGATATCGCACTAAGCCTTTTCCGTGTTGCCTGGGAGCTCACTCAGGTTCCTTGGCCCCCACCACAGCTGACCCCATGAGGAGCAGCCTTTCGGACCCAGCTCTGGGAGTGGTGCTGAGGCCCGGAGCAGGGGCCAGTAGGGAAGTACTGGCTGCCCAGGGGAGGCTACAGAAGCACCCTTCAGACTTCAGAGCAAGGTTTTGGCTATGCTGCACTTTGGCCAATAACTTGGGTATTTATTAGGAATTTGGAGGTATTTAAACAAAATGCAGAGAGGGCAGACAGCAGAAGCAAGAAGAACTACAGTCCTGCAGCCTGTGGAACAAAAACCACATTCACAGAAATATAGACAAGATGAAAAGACAGAGGACTATGTACCAGATGAAGGAACAAGATAAAACCCCAGAAAAACAACTAAATGAAGTGGAGATAGGCAACCTTCCAGAAAAAGAATTCAGAATAATGATACTGAAGATGATCCAGGACCTCGGAAAAAGAATGGAGGCAAAGATCGAGAAGATGCAAGAAATGTTTAACAAAGACCTAGAAGAATTAAAGAACAAACACCTAGAAGAATTAAAGAACAAACAAATGGAAATGAACAATACAATAACTGAAATGAAAAATACACTAGAAGGAATCAATAGCAGAATAACTGAGGCAGAAGAACGGATAAGTGACCTGGAAGACAGAATGGTGGAATTCACTGGGGCGGAAAAGAATAAAGAAAAAAGAATGAAAAGAAATGAAGACAGCCTAAGAGACCTCTGGGACAACAATAAATGCAACAACATTCGCATTATAGGGGTTCCAGAAGAAGAGAGAGAGGAAGGACCCGAGAAAATATTTGAAGAGATTATAGTCGAAAACTTCCCTAACATGGGAAAGGAAATAGCCACCCAAGTCCAGGAAGCGCAGAGTCCCATACAGGATAAACCCAAGGAGAAACATGCCGAGACACATAGTAATCAAATTGACAAAAAATAAAGGCAAAGAAAAATTATTGAAAGCAACAAGGGAAAAATGACAATATACAAGGGAACTCCCATAATGTTAACAGCTGATTTCTCAGCAGAAACTCTACAAGCCAGAAGGGAGTGGCATGATATATTTAAAGTGATGAAAGGGAAGAACCCACAACCAAGATTACTCTACCTGGCAAGGATCTCATTCAGATTCGACGGAGAAATCAAAAGCTTTACAGACGAGCAAAAGCTAAGAGAATTCAGCACCACCAAACCAGCTCTACAACAAATGCTAAAGGAAGTTCTCTAAGTGCGAAACACAAGAGAAGAAAAGGACCTACAAAAACAAAATCTTAAAATTTGTATGGAGACACAAAGGACCCTGAATAGCCAAAGCAGTCTTGCGGGAAAAAAACGGAGCTGGAGGAATCAGACTCCCTGACTTCAGACTATACTACAAAGCTACAGTAATCAAGACAATATGGTACTGGCACAAAAAGAGAAATATAGATCAATGGAACAGGATAGAAAGCCCAGAGATAAACCCACACACCTATGGTCAACTAATCTATGACAAAGGAGGCAAGCATATGCAATAGAGAAAAGATAGTCTCTTCAATAAGTGGTGCTGGGAAAACTGGACAGCTACATGTAAAAGAATGAAATTAGAACACTCCCTAATACCATACACAAAAATAAACTCAAAATGGATTAAGGACCTAAATGTAAGACTGGACACTATAAAACTCTTAGAGGAAAAGATAGGAAGAACACTCTGACATAAATCACAGCAAGATCTTTTTTGACCCACCTCCTAGAGTAATGGAAATAAGAACAAAAATAAACAAATGGGACCTAATGAAACTTAAAAGCTTTTGCAAAGCAAAGGAAACTACAAACAAGATGAAAAGACAACCCTCAGAATGTGAGACAATATTGGCAAATGAATCAATGGACAAAGGATTAATCTCGAAAATATATAAATAGCTCATGCAGCTCAATACTAAATAAACAAACAACCCAATGAAAAAATGGGCAGAAGACCTAAATAGACATTTCTCCAAAGAAGACATACAGATGGCCAAGAAGCACATGAAAAGCTGCTCAACATCACTAATTATTAGAGAAATGCAAATCAAAACTACAGTGAGGTATCACCTCACACCAGTTAGAATGGGCATCATCAGAAAATCTACAAACAACAAATACTGGAGAGGGTGTGGAGAAAAGGGAACCCTCTTGCACTGTTGGTGGGAATGTAAATTGATACAGCCACTATGGAGAACAGTATGGAGGTTCCTTAAAAAACTAAAAATAGAATTGCCATATGACCCAGCAATCCCACTACTGGGCATATACCAGAGAAAACCGTAATTCAAAAAGACCCATGCACCCCAGTGTTCATTGCAGCACTATTTACAATAGCCAGGTCATGGAAGCAACCTAAATGCCCATCGACAGACGAATGGATAAAGATGTGGTACATATATACAATGGAATATTACTCAGCCATAAAAAAGAACGAAATTGGGTCATTTGTAGAGACATGGGTGGATCTAGAGACTATCATACAGAGTGAAGTAAGTCAGAAAAACAAATATCGTATATTAACGCATGTATGTGGAACCTAGAAAAATGGTACAGATGAACCAGTTTGCAGGGCAGAAATAGAGACACAGATGTAGAGAACAAACGTATGGACACCAAGGCGGGAGAGTGGCTGGGGGTTGCCGGTGGTGGTGGTGGGATGAATTGGGAGATTGGGATTGACATGTGTACACTGATGTGTATAAAATGGATAACTAATAAGAACCTGCTGTATAAAAAAATAAAATAAACAAAATGCAATTGGGTTGGGACTGCTGGTGATAAATGGGGCCAGATTCTCTGGCTTTCTTTATAATATTTCTTTATTCTTAAGTTTTTTAAAATGAGTGTTGATTGGTCTGGGTGCTGTGCTGGTCACTTTCACCTACACCCGTGGTTCTCAACCTTGGCTACATTAGAGTCAGCTGGGGAGTTTTAGAAACTGAAAAAGTGCCCCGGGTGATTCTAATGTATGGCCAAGGTTGAGCATTGCTAAATACACTATCACATTCATCCCTGTTTAACCCCCCAGCTATCCCCATGTGACAGGTGGTGAGGATGGGGATCTGAGAGGTGCAGCCGTTTGCACACAGGGGCAGAGCTGGGACTGGAGCCCAGCTCTGTGTCCCACTCCCCCATCTGCCTCTTCCTGGAGTGACTCAGCTGTTGTCCGTTGCATGCCAGCCACGGGGAGTAGATCAGAGCCTCCAGGAGTCTGCAGTGGGCTGGGAGTGGCCGGCAGGCACAGGTGGTGTTGGTGTGGAGGCTTGGAGGAGGAACGGGGGGCCCTCTTCACCTGTAGGGTTCTCACAGAAAGTAACGTGAAGAAGGAAGCCAGAGGAGTGAGAGTGTGTAAAGTGGTTGGGGGGTGGTCGACAGTCCAGAATTTCTGGAAGGGAATGAGTTATGTGGAGAAAGGTGGACAGCGTCGTAAGCAAAAAAGCATCAGCTGGGGAAGGTCACAAAGAGCCTTGAGTGTCATGCTCAGGAGTTTAGAAACCCCACCTCCATCAACCCACAAACTTGCCTGAAGCTGTTCTGTGCTGCCCAGTCAGATGGCAAACAGAGTCAGTAACCAGAGTCCCTACGGGGTATTAGCCTCTGAAGGGAGAGGGGAGAAGAGAAATGTGAGACCAGGGGGGCCTCACTGGTGTATGGTGTGGGACCGGGGCCCCGCGCTCAGAAAGGCCCGTGCCTGGTTTGTGCTCTGCTGTCACCGTCTCGAAATTCTTAGTAATTTTACCTTCAAACTTGTGCTTTGTGAATGGAGTCCGATGGGACAGTGGAGCATGTGCAGGAGCAGAGGAGATCTGCACAGACACCCCCCTAGGAGCCTTGCCTTCCTACTCTCGCAGAGCTGCTCCAGCCCACCCAGCGTGAGTGGAGCTCACTTGCAGGGTAAGCGCATCAGTGTCTGCGGCCGAGGCTCGGGGCACTGACAGCCCCCAGAGGCCGCACTCTGCGTCAGAACTAGAACTTCTTCACACTGAGAGAAGGCAGTGGTGTTCTAGGAAGCACCAATGACCACGGAAACCTATCACATTCCTTACTCATCCTTGTGTTAGCCAACCGCTTCTTGCGAAAATGATGACATGGAAGGAGAGGAAAAGGTGGGGCAACCACGGTCCCTTTTCCTTTCTCATCAGTAAGCCGAAGACAGAATGTTAATAAAATGTGCGTATATCAAGAACTGAAATAAAAACAGTTGAGTTACTTTTGCACAGCATTTCCACTGTCTGGTAAGAACAAAATACAAATGCATATATGATTTACAAAATACGATTCCACATATGTTAGCATTCAGAACTGGCATTGCACGATACAAAGCTGAACAATGAAAGCTATGCTAATAATTTAAATTCTTATTTTTTCTTTACATGGAATGACATTAAATAGCAAACTTAAAAAACACCATAAAGGGTCTAGAAAGAGACCATAAAAAAAGAAAAAAGCTTCATATTTTAGTACTCAACAGTGCTTTTTTCCTGCATATTCATTTTGCACTGGGTCCCCTAAATTATGTTACCAGCCTCAGTAAAACTCAATCTCTGCCCTCAAGAAATGGTTATTTGTGCAAAATTTATTTGCTGTCATCCGTCTTAATCTTCTAAGCAGCCCTAAGAGATGGGCCAGCCTTGAGTAATTGTCACAGATGAGGGAAGACAAGTCACTTGAGACCACGTGGCCAGTATCATCAGAGTCCAGGTTCAAGTCCAGGTCTTTCTGACCCCAAGACATGTTCTCTCCCCACCATGTTGTGTTACCTCAAATGGATCAGAGTTTCTTTTTTAATTTTTTTAAGTTTTTTTAAAGATGGCTTTACCCAAAAAAACCCAAACCAGCCCTCTGGTGTGCCAGTTGTCACGCTGTACTGTACTTATTTGTTCCCTGAAGTAGGCAAGATTCCTTGGTAACAGGAGCTTTTCTTTTTTATTTTTGTTACGGAAAATTCAAATATATACAAAATAAATAAACTCCTATGTATCCACTGCCCAGCTTCTACAACTATAAACATTCTATCATTTAAAAAATTTTGAATTATGGTAAAATACACATAACATAAATTTACCACTTTAACCATTTTTAGGCGGACAGCTCAGTGACATGAAGTACATTCGCACTGTTGTGCAACCATCACCACCATCCATCTCTAGAACTTTTTTCATCTTGCAAAACTGAAAGTCTATACCCTTTAAGCAACAGCTCCCCGTCTCTCCCGCCAGCCCCTGGCGACCACCATTCTACTTTCGGTCCCTATGAAGTTGACAACTGTAGAGATAAGTGGAATCAGACAGTATTTGCCCTTTTGTTACTGGCTTATTTCACTTAGCGTAATGCCTTCAAGTTTCATTCATATTGTAGCATGTGCCATAAATTCCTTCCTTTTGAAGGCTGAATAATATTGTATGTATATTTTGTTTATCCATTCATCTGTAGACATTTGGATTACATCCATCATTTGGCTTTTGTGAATAATGCTGCTATAAACATAACATTCTGCCATTCTTGTATCATCTATACATACCTTCATCTACTCCCCACCCCTCGTTTGATTATTGGTATTACTTGTAGGAACTGTGTTTTATTCATCTTTGTATTCCCCTAACTCAGAGCCTGGCACACAGTAGGTGTGTTAAAAATGTTTGGATGGATGAATCTTCCAAAATTATCATTTTTTTAAAATTTAAGCAAGGTCCATAAAGAGTGGACACCTCCTTTTTTCCTTAGAATTTCCGGGTAAATGCGTGCATAAAATTTTGATAAAAATTGAATTTGTGAAGGGAAATAAGAATTTGATACTTTGAGTATGGATCAGCAGAACAAGGAAAGAAGCTAAAGAATCTGATGGGAGATTTTATTTTTATGCCACGACCCGCAATGCTGTGGATAAAAGCCATTTATTTCTGGAAGTATCAGAAACCTTTGGAATCACCAGCTTCACCTGTTAACATAGATGGACTCATTAATAATGGAATTTCCAATTGATTCCATGTGTCAAGAAGATAATCCAAGAGTAAAACTTGTCTTTCCATAACAAAGTCCTTGATAGGGTTAAGCAGCTGTGTTTAACTGTCCTTCGGGTCATAGATGGAAAACTCTACTAATGCGATCTGAGCTTGAACGCTCACGACCTGACTTGCCTGAATTAACGTCGCTATCAAGTCAGTAACCCCAGCGCCTAGAGTGTCGCCCAAGAAGACAAAAGGTTTAATCAGCCTAACAGGAGGACTAAATCAGCACTTCTTGTAAAGGAGGGAGTTAACGAGACACCTTGCCTTCTCCCCTCCGCTGCAGAGAGCAGAGTGGGGGCAGCCGTTTCAACCGCAGGAGGAGCTGGACAAGTGGGTGCAAATGGTTAGGTGCCGAGTTGGTTCCGTGGCAGAAGGAGCCTTCACAGCGGCTCGCCTCCTCCCTCCCGGGAGTTGTTTGTCTCTGAGGGGCTGGTGCTCTGAGTGTCCACTAGGAGAACATGAGGGGCTCCCACTTTAAAGAGAACGCTTGTGCTCCCCAGCAGGTGTCCAAGAGCAAGCAAAACTGAGGCCTCAGAGAAAACCCAGGTCTACAGCAGACCATGCATGAGATGGCTGAGCTTTGGAGGCCACCTTGTATTAAACCCCGACTCTGCCATGTGCGGGTCATGTGACCTCCGGCAAGGTACCCTACCTGCTGTTCTGTAAGGATCAGGTGAACCGCGATTATGGTCATTTCCTTAGAAGATGAGTAGTGCAGGGGAATGCGCCCTCTGTGCCTGCTGCCGGTCAGACCTTTGTACATGACTCTGAGTGACAGTACAGGGTTAGGGTAGAACAGTTGCCCTGAATGGGTGGGAACGGCTCACCTAACTTATTCACCCTTCCAGACTCCACTGAATGTACCGACTTCTCCTCATATGTTCGCACCTGCTGCCCTGCAAGGACCAGCCTTTTCCTCTCTGACTCCAGTGCATGTTTTGCCACCCACCCCAGAAGCACGACACTGTAGGCAGTACTTGTTTCCACGTACAGCTGACACTGCTGATGTTGTTCTTTAAGCTGTCTGCGGAAAAAGCCCCCGTTGTCAACATTTCCCCTGAGTCTTTCCCATCCGTGCCCATGTCCTTCTGTTCGTTTTTACGGCACAGACATCTGACCAGGGGATGTCATCTCCAATAAGTAGACAACAGGCCCCAAAATGTTCTTGTCTCCCCAAAGATGAGATTCTTTCTGCTCTCCTACAGCTAAAACCTGCCTCAGGCTACTCTTCCATGCAAATTTGGTTGCAAACTCTCTTGAATGTATTGGTCCCTCGGCAGATTTCTCCTTCCTGGCAACACTGGACCAAAGCTCCAGGAGTGAATGCTAACAGCTCCAGTGAGCACTTCCTCTGAGCAGCTCTAAGCTCCCTGGACATAAGCGTCACTCAGCCTGGCCTCGTACTCTGAGACCTCTCCACCATCAGACTAAGCGGTGTCTCAGCCACACGGAGATCGCAGGGCTCCTGTGACAGGAACCAGGCCAAGCACATTCTGCGGTTCCTTAACCAACATCCTCGAGCTTCTACCTGGGGGCTGGGCGGTGCACTGTCCCCAGGGAGTATAGTGATGCATCCAGCGGGGCCTCTGCCCTCTTGAGCTTCTGGTCACAGGGACACCAGTGAAGATTACCCAGCACCCAGGGTGCACAAGGCACTGTGGGGGCACTGAGCAGGGGTAAGTGACTGCCGCACACAGGCCTGTGTTTAAAGGATGATAGTCCAGGTGGAAGGAGTAGAACTGGCAAAAGCACGGAAGAAAGTGGGAAAGGACATGGCCTGTGATTAGGAGATACCTCTGAAGCATAAGGTGTGTGGGGGAGCATAGGAAAGTGACACAAAAGGACTCTGGAAAAGCAAGGACTCTCTCAGCTTAGGAAAGGTTTGTTTGCCTGACTAAGGAGCAAGGACTTGTTCTTTCCTCCCCCACACAGGAGCTCACGTGTGTGACACATGCTGTTAGACAAACGGGGACTCTTCCTGCCCCCATGAAGCTTATAGTCTAGTGCAAGAATTAAATAATCACAGAAATGTAACATCTCCACAAACAAAGTTCTTGAGTAGTATAGGGACATGATCCAATTTGCATTTTAGAAATCACTCTGGCCAGAAGGATTGAAGTGGACGGGGAGGAACGAAACAAGAGAGGGACATAAAGTTGAACATCCACCATGGCAGTCAGGCCCGTGCCAAGGGATAGAGAGCAGGGGACAGAGAGATGAGACGTTGCAGTGGGAAAATGGGAAAGACTAGGGAATTGATAGGTCTGCTGTGAGTAGCTATGGATAATGACAACTTCAGAAAGAAAAAAAGATTTAGAGTGCATTCCAGATGGGAGAGTAATTGGGAGTTTTGGCCATTCTGAGTTTGAGGTTCTAGTGGGCCATCCAGGTGGGGATTGAGACAGATGGGTTTGGAACAAGAGACGTCTGAGCTGACAGTGTTTATTAGGAGTGAGCAGTGTATGGGTGACACTGTGCTGGTGGATGAGACCTCCTGGAGAGAGAATTAATTGCCCTGCTGTGGTTCCGAGGGTGAGGAGCAAAACCTCCAGGCCACAGGAATGCAGTTCCCGGTGGGCTTCTGTTGGTTCTGTTGGTTCTCACCAACAGCTGATCTTTCCAGTGTTCAGCAAGGAAGGTATAAATCCATGCCAAAGTAATAAATGTCATGAAAACTCTTTTTCCTGAGGAACTGGTGGGTGTTTTTTCCTCATAGACAGTGTAACATTTGCATTGTTCCCTGCTTGCTTCGGTGGCAGCCAGGAAGCTCAGAGCTAATTTTGTAACTGAATTTTAGAAGCCATATAGGACCTGCATATCCAGATACTATTTTCCCAAATAAATACATTTTACATATTTATGTATTCTCCAGCGCTGATTTTTTTCTTTGTTTTAGGTGCTCATGTAAGCTGCCTCAGATCCGTTGTAAAATTAGGTGTGGTGTGACTGTATAAAAATAAATATTCCCCTCACCCTAGTATTTTAGGGTCATCCTTATCACCCTGGAGCAGTAGGTCTGCCCAGTTGCTGAGCTGATATTGGCTGGATTTAAGCAGGAGGGACTCTTGGAATTTACAGCCGCTACACAGGAACTTTAACACTCACCTAACTCATTAAAGCAGGATAAAAGTAGAGCTTCAAACATCTGTGTTTGCCACCAAGTCTGTGAAGGGAGAGGTACCTTTAATTTAGTTCAACATGTAAAAGTCTGATCTTTCAGAACTGAGAATACACGGTTGAAATTAAAGACTCGTCTGTGTAGACGAGTACTCCAAATACCTTCAAAGGAGGAGTGAGGAGCTCACTACAAAGATGGGTGGTTTTTAAGCTTAGGGTGTCTTTTCTCGACTCATAAGATGTAGTCCTCATCAAGCAGCATAAGCACAAAGCTGACTGGATGATAAATCTTATTTTTGATCATCCCTGGTTTTTAATATAATTAATTATTTTAAAATGATAACTCGCTACTGGTTAAGCTCACTCTGTAAACGGTTTCCACGCTGTGTTCCACGGCTGGTGCCTTAGGGACTGCAAAGGTGCAAGTGGGGGGGCGGGGGGACGGCCCAGCAAGGAGAGCCCAGCCTCCATCCCTGCCCCCAGCCCTCCCAGAGCAGCTGGGCTGTTGAAGGCGGCAGGGCTCCTTCTGCCTAAGGTGCTGTCCAAAGAAAGGGTTCCTCTCCTAAAAGTGAAAAGAAGACTTTGGAAATCATCCCCCCGAAGGGCACATCCCACTAACTTGCGGTTGGGGTGTGCCTGTGGCTAATATGGAAGGGGCCGGGGCGGGGTTTGGAATCCTGCCTTTGGTTCCCACCCTGCCTCTTACCCTGTGACCTTGGGAGATGTCTTTTCCTCTCTGAAATAACTTCCTCATCCATAGAGTAGAATGCCATCGAGCATAACAGCCACTTCACAGGTAAGTGAGGATTAGATAAATCAGCAGATACAGAAGCGCCACCTAGCAGAGTTCAAGCACTGATGTCTCTCACTGTATCCCTCTAACCCTCCTCTCCCCGTCTCATCTCTGTCTCCCAGGAGGAGCCAATCACCTTTTGCGAGGAAGCCTTCGTGTCCCACTATCGCTCCGGAGCCATGAGGCAGTTCCTGCAGAACGCCACACAGCTGCAGCTCTTCAAACAGGTGCCCGGCACCCTCGCCTGTTCTGCACCTGGGTCCCTGGTGGGGTTTCTGCAGCTGCCTCCACTCTGAGTACTGAGGCTGCAGGCATGGGTGGAACTCAGGCCTCAGCCCAGAGAGGCCCAGAGTCTGGGGAGGGAGATTGGGTGAGAAGGGAGCTCAGCCACCAGACGGAGCCTTTGCAAATATGCCGTGCAGTTTTTTAAGTTATAAACACGCAGCGAGTTTTTCAGAAACTTGCCTTTTTAAGCTCACAAATCCAAAGACCCTTTCCTGTCTTGATTCTTTGGTCATATACTGAGGAGCCCAGCTGAACGGCCTTTCCCCGTTCCTTTGTACTAGCTGTTATGCTTTTGTTCTTTCTTTGTATAGTTTATCGATGGTAGATTAGACCTTCTCAATTCCGGTGAGGGCTTCAGTGACGTTTTTGAAGAGGAGATCAACATGGGCGAGGATGCTGGTGAGGGCATTTCGTTTTTCTTTCTGAGCTGTGGGCTGTCTGTGGGATTGGGGTGTGTTCGCTAGGAGTGGCAATGACTTCTTTTTTCCTTCACTGGGGATTAGAGAGACTGATTTCAATCTTGGCCTTGAAGTGTTGGAATTTCTCTTCACGTTCTGATGAGATGCACATTGGCACATCTGAAGTCCTCTGTCCTGGGGTCACTTGCTTCTCCTGGGTGGGCGAAGTCTAGGTAACGTAGTGGCCTGCACGATGCAGTGGAAAGCACATGAGGAATCGAATTAGGAGACCTGGATTCACTGCCCAGCAGTGAGAACTTGGTCGAGTCATTTCACCTCTTTCAGCTGAAGTGTTCTTATCTGTGCACGGAGTGTAACAGTGCCTACCTCACAGGAGTCCTGTTGAGATTAAATCAGAGACCCCAAGGAAAGGTTTGTGCAGTCGCCCAGGACAGACCCTGGCAGAGGATCGCGGCTTAGTAGATGTTTCTTTAAAATGTGAAGATCATCGCAGGTGCCCTGTCTCTGCAGGCCTTTAGAACCAGAGGAATCATCCTCTCATTTTTCAAAGGAGGCGTCTGAGGCCCAGAGAAATGTTAGTGGCTGACCCTGCCTCCTGAATCCCAATCTGGCTGCCTTTCCAAGACCCAAAGCCTCAGTCTCTGTCAGCAAAGTAAAACTAAGTGCGAAACAGTAATAATCACGCTACTAGCCCCCTCTTATTGCTGGGCGTGTGTCTGGTCTCGACTGTGCTGATAATCCAACTGGCAGTCCATAAACTCATAGAGCCAGGTGTGATCTCACCTACAGACCCCTTTGTCAGGCCCTACCAGCCTGTGCTGCATGGAGAGCACAGTAATCAATAAAACCGGTGTGTGAGTCGTTGATGAGCATTTCCTGGACGTTTGCTGTGTCCACAGCCCTGTACAGTAAGAATGGGGGGCCCAGTTCTGCCCTCAGGGAACTTTTAGACTGATAGGAGAAAGCTCATAACTAAAGACAAATACAGACTAAGCCACTGCAAGAAAAGGAGCAGACACAGGTTTTTGTGAAGGTAGAATAGAGCTCTATTAATGCTCACTCTGTAACATGAGAGCTTCACAAAGGAGGCGGGGTTTGAGTAGCGTTCTAACAGTTGAATATGGGTTCTGGGGAGAAGACAGGCTTTATGTGTTGCTAAACTAAGTCTAGTCATTCGGACTCCTAGAAAAGCTGTCTGCTGCTAAGACCTCCTTATCCCACCAGATAAAATGAATCAGTTGCCCACAGCACCTCCTTTTTCTTTCCCTGTCACTGTTTAAGCGTAAGAAGGGCCGAGTGTGTGTCCAGCAGTGTGCTTACGCTGGACACACGGCCCTGTGGTTCCTGCCCTGGCGTGGCTCACAGAACTTTAGAGGACGTGGACCTCTGAATGGGTGTTACCTATTCTAGAGGGCTGTTGAGAGGAAGGAGTAAGAGAAACTTACAGAGGAAATGACTGAGCTGGTCCCTGAGTGTGTGCAGCAGAGAGAGCAGGGAACGGTGGCCAGGCAAGGGGAACAGCATTTGCGAGGGCATGGATGGCTTGGAGGAGGTGTGGTCAGGGAGCCTGAGGTTGTGCAGGATGGTAGCACAGGTTGGAGAGGCAGAGGGTGGGCAGTGCCAAGACAGGACAGGGGAAGAGAGGCAGGGTTGCTAAGGGGCCCGACCTCTATCCAGTAGGCGAGGAGGAGGATTTGGGTTTGTACTGGGGCACTGATAGGATCAGATCTCACTTTGAGAAAGAAAACCTGTGGCAGCAACTCCTTCAGGGAGTGGTGCATGGGAGCCTCCATGTGATTCTCCAGATTTTGAACTTTCCACGTCCTGCATGCTGAAAGCAACTTGAGGAACTCCTGAGGGCATACACGTGACTTCTTTAAATACCAGCTTCTCTGCTTCCTCTTTCCCCAGGGAGCGATAAACTGTACCACCAGTGGCTCTCCACAGTCCGGGTAAGTGTCACCCCCGCAGAGCCACCTGGGCCCCTCCTTAGCCTCCTGGCAGCCCTCCTCTTCCCCTGCCACCCACAAGGCTGTCATTTGGCCCAGGGCACTCTGTTCTCCCAGCTGAAGATGCTTCTGTTTGTAAAGCCAGGCCGTTCTCGTGCCAGGTGGAGACTCTCAGGATGAGACTGTCCAAGGCCATCCCTCAGTCAGGATGGTGAGAGCCCGGAGAAGCTTCCTTGTCTCAGGAAGCAGGCCAAGGCGTGTTGAAAGGATGTGGCCATCTTAGAGCATTTCGGGGCGTCTCCTTCTAGGGCCAGACCAATTGGGAACTCTTCATGGGAAAACCAAAAATTCGTCCCTCTTGCTGCTCTGAATATGTTTCACAGCAAAGGCTCCTGAGAGAATGGAAAATGCATCACTGAGAGTTTTCATCCCCTCGCTGTTGTTGTGAACAGTTTTTTATTGTGTTGGAAGCCAGGTGCTTAGGGCTTCAGAAGCCACTAAAGAATTCAGATGCTTGCCTTTCCTTTATGTGGGTTCATTAGTGAGTATGTACCAAAGGCCTTCTGTGTGCCGGGCGCCACTCTGGGTACTGGGGAGACAGTGGGGAGCAGGACGCAGGCCCTGCCCTGGGGGAGCTTCCGGTCTTACTGGGGAGGCAGGCACATAAACGGGCAACTCCAACAGAGTGTGATAAGTGTTCTCTCCTGCTTGTGGGCCAAGTGCGCTACTGCCAAGGCGGGTCCCTTGGAAGTGGCTGCAGTTGGCTGAGAGTAAGCAATTCCTCAATGAAAAGCTTCTTTTGTTCTTCTCGTATGGCCAAACACGGCACTTGGCAAATCACAGACAAGCAATGAGGACTTGTTGATTGATTGATAAAGGGAGTTTTAATACTCTAAAGGACCATTGAAATAGGATACTGAGTAATTTTGGAAAGCAGTGTGGAATATATGAGTGGGTGAAAATTTCCTATTATCCTACAACAGAGAATGCTTTCTAGGTCAAATTTTGAAGTTTTTAATTAAAGCTCAAATTTTCTAATACAGGCAGTTACCAAAAATTGTGCTAAAAGTTAATCCTAATAATTACATAGCGTATCTTACTCTGTTGTGTACGCACTGGATCAGGTCTCTCTCTCCGTTCACATCAGTTGGAATTACCACAGATCTGATTATGTGATGCATTTGATTAAAAAATCTTCTGGGGCGTGGACTCCTTGTGCTGGCTCTCCGTGGGCTGACCCTGTCTGGCTCTCAGCCCCACTTGCCAGTCCTCCCGTGATGCACGGCCCTTGTTACTCGCAAAACACACCATGGCTTTGCAGCTTCTGCACTTATTTATGTGCTGTTTCCTGTCCCTAGAATGTTCTTATCCTTCCTCTCCCCACCATGAGCTCCTACTCATCCTTCATGGACCAAATATTTCATCCTCTAAAGCCTTCTCCGCCCTTCCACACAGTGAGCTGCCACCACCCTCCTTGTGCACGCGACCAGTGCGGCTCTCACTATCTTGGGTTGCACTTGTTTACCCCCCAGACTGGAGGTCTTTGAAGGCAGAGACCGGTCCTCTGGTGGCTCGGTACCCTCAGAGCCTAAGCCAGGACGTCCCCACAGTGAGCCCTCACAAAACGTCTAGAGCCTGTGCACTTCATATACATTCATTGCCTCCTCTATGTACTGGGAAAGCCTTTCCTCCTCCTTTTGCTCCCCTGCTCTCCTGAAAAAACAGAGCCAAAGAATCGGTATGTTGGATTTATACTAAAGTATAAACGATGAACATCTGTGGCTATTCATTCTTTCCCTCTGTCAAGATGTACATGTTAGGGAGGCAGCCTACCAGAGTGATTTTTTAAAAACAACACAGAAAACCAGGGTGAGGAAAGAAGGGTTCATGGCTTAGGTAGCCACAGTAGCCCAATAATCTTGCCTAAATGGGCCCCCAGTCTCCTGCCCTGGCTCGCTGTTAGTTATTTAGAGTCCATTGTTATTAAACTTACCCGAATGTTGTCCATGGTAACTGGAATTTCTTGAGAAGCTGTAGATTACTCTGAGGAAACCCTTGCCTCAGAGAGCCTGTGATGAGCTTTCCTCCCAGCCAGCAGACAGGTGCCAAGCAAAATACTGAGCCTGGGGTCCCCCCGCTCAGCTAGTTTATCGCCATCCTCATTCCCCACCCGCTCCCATACCCCCGCAGAGGGATTCTGCCGTGGCCGTAACTTAATTGCCTGGGACCAGTCACCATCTAGGGCTGTTTCTCTAATTGTTACACACTTTTGAAATGTGGCTTAACTTGATTAAAGAGAAGAGGTCTTTGTTGGTGTTGGCCTACTATATCTTCAGTCCAAATTGCTAACTGGCGTTTTTATTATAGAAAGGAAGTGGAGCAATTCTGAATACTGTAAAAACGAAAGCAAACCCGGCCATGAAGACTGTCTATAAGTTCGTAAGTACTGGTCTTGGTCTCAGGATCCAAACAAATCTGTTCCTTAGCATGACGAAACACTTAAATAGACCTGATCCTACGTTGCAGAGATGATTCGGGGGCTGCTGTGTTATTTCCTAAAGCTCTCAATGCTCTTAGAATTATTTGGCGTTGATGTTTTATGACCAGGTCAGTGACATTTTTAATTTAAAATGTTTCTGTACACAGTTGCTGCAATAGAGAAATGAGAGGCTACTGGTTTTAGCTTTTAAAATGTAGACAGGGTGGCTAAAATTGAGGCTGCTTCACGCCTGCATCCCTGAGAACCAGAGGTGGTGGTCTGTCAGGTGTCCTGGCAGACCTTTCCTACGCGTATCCTTGTTATAATGTCAAAATATAGCAGCTCCTTTACAGGTTACTGAAGAGTGCTCGTGGTGGGACACACGCCCGAATTTTTGTCCCAAATTCTTCATCATCTCTCTCATCACTGCCCTATAGGAAATGCATTGTTTGTGAAACTCGTGCCCACAGCAGAGTGAAAATAAGAGAACACACCAGTTCCCGATGCTCCATCTTTTACGGGCCTCAAGTATTTTTTCTCATGATTTCTCTTGCTTGCTAATTTGACTCTGAGCCACTTAACTGGGGTGGTTTTGTTTTATTTCCATTTTTAATTTTGTTAGTCCTTTCTGTGCTTAAATTGTAGCTATTTTAATGGGGCGGGTGGCTGCCAAGAGAACCACACAGGTCTTAGAATGACAGAAAATAAAAGCCAGGGTGTCTGCCGAAATGAGATTTAAGAAATGGCACCAGAGAAACCCAGCGATGTGTCTCTTCAGCCTGGACAGAAAATTGGTCCTGAGGCCCTGCCCTGGTGAAGTGTAATAGATATTCTGAATCTTGCCGCTGAAGAAGCTGCTGCTCTCCTCTTACTGGTAGCTGTCACCAGGCTGCGGAGATAAATAATTACAGAGAGCAGAAGAAGGGCTTCGGAGGGGAAAAAAAATCAGTCCCATCAAAATGCAGAAAATAAAATCTCTGTAGCCTCTTTAAGGGATTTTTTTTTTTTAACCTTTCAACATTGTATTTGTTTTCATAGCCATTATGTTTTCAACTTGATGATCCCATTTTTCCTTCCTTTTTCTAGTAATCAGAGAAGGTGATTCACGATGGACTGAAATCAAGCATAGTCCCTGCTGGAAACAGAGAGGGAATCTTAACTTAAATTAATTTTTCATGCAGGCAAAAGATCATGCAAAAATGGGAATAAAAGAGGTGAAAAACCGCTTGAAGCAAAAGGTACTTGAAGTTCTTATTCAAAATGTATAAGCACCATGTATGAAATGCGTGGCCACAAAAAAGTACGATGTGATCAATAGAGGCTGTTTGATACAGTGTTGTTAGCACACTTCAAAATGCATTACCAGCTGTCCGGGAGTTTTCACACTGTTATAAATATTCACAGACAAAAAACTGTCTTCAAATAACATTAAGACTGGCTTAAACCCACAAAGGCAAGCAAGTTCAGAGCTACCACTGTCAGTCTGTCCCCTGCCCGCCCCACCGGGCCTGAGCTTCACCAGGGTCCATACAGATTGGCTCGGCCTCCCCATCCCGGCAGCCCCACCTCCTACAGCTGACCTCTGCCCTGGGGCTGATTGTAACCAAAACCAAGAAGCATCTGCAGGGAAATGACTGCCATGGTTCTGGCATGCACGTGGCCACCACACAGAACAGGGCACAGAGGGTGGGTTTGAGGAGAACACTTTGGGCTCTGCTCACCGTTCACGTGTGAGACTCAGGGGGGCAGGGAGAGGCTCTGCTTGTCTTCTTGGACCATCAGTAAAATCGTATGAAATCATACAAACTACGTCCTAAGAGTCCCCCTACCTGATTCTCTGGACTTGTACAGAGAGGTTCATATAACAGAGAGGGCATCTTTATATTGTTATGAATATCATCATCATTAATAGCACTGCCAACCTTCGTTAAGCACTTTCTAAGGATGGTCCAGGCCAGGAGCTTTCACACTTAATCCATAGAACAACACTGGGGGGTATTATTCTCATTTCATGTGTAAGGGGACCACGGTTCAAAGGTGGAATAATTTGCCCAAGGTCATGCTGTTCGAGCCTGGCAGAGCCGGGATTCGATTCCAGATCCATCTACCTCAGTGTTTGCTCTTACCACTATAGTATTTCATACTGCCTTCCTGAAACAAGTGTTTTGTTTTCCAAAAGGTGTTTGAGATCACTTATTTCATTATTCCCACACCCTCGAAATGTACCAGGCTAATAAGGGCCTTTGTCTATCTCGGCAGTTTTTTAAAAATTGAAAGCAGTTTTAATTTTAGGAAGTCAGAAAGGACCTCTCATTAACTTGAAATGGTCAAAGGAATTGATTCCTTAACTTTAATTGCAAAATAATTTGTTCTGACTAAGCATTCAAATGCTTAGTTTCAGCTGAGAGTGAATTTTTAGCAGCTGAGATTCAAGTCCTGAAATTAAAATCTTGCTAATGTAAATTCACATAGACCTTAACTGTGGTCTTTTGCACCCTGCCAGAGACTGGCAGGTGGAATTCTTTACTTGGATGTTATTTAAGTCCCTAAATATACCTTTTTATCTCCTATCCCAGTCACATGTAACTGAATTGGACTGCTGATATAAAATGGAGGGGCAGGGAGAGCGGAGCTCTCACCAGGTTTTCCCTCCTTGATAACTGCATCGGGCTAGTATTAGAATATTACCTGAAGTAAGCAAAGAAAGGGTCCCTCCTCAGGCAGAGGACACGTGTGCCTCCTTGGTCAGGTCCGCTCTCTGCAGGCCATTGCCTCCCTCCTCGTATGCGTAAGCATCGGGCCTTAAGAAAATCCCCTTTTTATAATACGTAACATTTCTGCAAATAACCAGTAAGCTCAGGTTTTTGATGTTGTTCAAAGGTTCACTTAAACAATCTAGATCACTCTCTTTCACGCCATCTCCCTTTCCTTTCCTTGATGGTATCTGAGGCAGAGCCTTTTCTCCCCTTCTCCTCTTCCCCCTGCCAGTCTTTTCAAGAACAGCTTCAGGAGATAATGTTCTATAGAGAGTGTCAGTACATTTCAGGTGACACAAATGGTGAAGGCATTTCATAGAAATGTGGCTTGTCACCATCGGACTGTTGACAGATCTATTAGTGCACCCTTTTCAATTTTCACTTTCCCCCCCCCCTTCGGTTTTACAGATTTCTTCAGACTTGATATTTTGCAGTTGTTCTTGGAAGAGCTATTTTGTAATTGAAACTCTAGCATTGTTGGGACAGATGGGACCAGGTCTTCCACAGTGCTGCAGATCCCTTCCCTGAGCTAATTTAGGATTTGGCTTTGTCTGACCTCTCTCACTGCGGTAGAAAATATTTCCTTGGCTTTTTTGTTCCCCTCCTCTGCCCCTTCCCCTTTACGTGGCAACATATCTGTGTGGCTCCCTAGATGCGTCCAATACAGACATCTCAAGTTTGGTTTCTGCTATGAAATTGAGGCAATTCCCAACAAAGACCCAATTTTCAAATGTACTGGGTTGCCACCTGGCCTCCTCTAACTCTGCATAGCAATGGTGACCCCTCAGGTATAATCAAGAACCCAACCTTGCCCTCTTCACTCTCGCCTTGGGTTTGAATTGCAAATAGAAAATGTGGGGCTGACCTGTGGAGAGGTCACCATGGTGTGTGGAGGGTCCATCTCTAATACGACTGAGCAGGGCCCCTTCTCCATCCCTCATTCATTTGTGCTGCAGACTTTCAAAGCATCTGAAAGAGGCGCTTTCAGGGTGTCCGTGTGACCATTGGCAAATAATTGTTAATAGAGACTGTAGTGTGGCTTTCTTCCATACCTGCTCTGCTTCAGCCCAACAACAAAAAAAGAAGGAGGGATAACACATTTCTCTGGATAAATGGAACAAGGTGGTCAAGTTCTTCTATAGCTTGGCCTTCTTTGAAGTTTAACTTGCTCAAAATTAGGAAGAAGAAGAAATGGCAAAGAATGCTACCCAGCCGTCGCTTTCTAAAGGGAGAATACAGTGCTTTTGTCCAGAGCACCTCCCTGCCAGACCTGGCCTGCAGGAGGATGCTGTGTGGCTGGGCTTGCGGCTCTCCACAAATCGCGTTCTATCGCAGCGCCGTACGCAGCCGGCACCAGAATGCCCTGTTTTAAAAGCGGTGGCTGCACACGCATTCTTTCTCACCTACAGGAAACGTTAAGATATTTACATAAGGATGTCATTTTTTTGCCTGTTGGGGAACCCCTAAAAAATTATCTTTTTTCTTCAGTATCAAAATCAAAATGACTGAATCAACTGTGTCCATTTCACAGCCCCCCTTTTTTTTTTTGGCCGCACCACGCAGCTTGCAGTATCTCAGTTGCCGGACCAGGGATTGAACCTGGGCCACAGCAGTGAACGGGCCAACCGAGTCTTAACCATTGGACCGCTAGGGAATTCCCTCACAGCCCTTTTTAAATCTTTGATCTTTTAAAGATAAATCGAGCTTGTTGATTTAGAGTCTGTGTGATTGAAAGGAGCAAATTCACAGTTGGGTTAGTGAAGGCTTGAGTTTCTGGCTAAACATTTCCTAGTGTATTGAAGAGAGTGAGGGAGCACGTATAGGGCAGGGAGATCCAGGTAGACTCTTGTAGAACAGACGTTTTCACACCGTATCACACAACTGTCAGCTCCCTGTCTCCGCTGCAACCTCAATCACAGAAATTCCAACTCTGGATACTATTTTGATATCAATATTCACATTTTAATTTGCATTTGCTGTAGTGTGAAGTAGACTGGAAAAGAAGGGCACTGCACAAACCCGAACATGGAGACCAGCAAGCTGAGTCAGAGATGGGAGGCCTCGGCCTCACACCCACAGGAGGCTTTAAAGCTCCCCCCTGCAATGTGGAGTGGTGTTTAGGCTTCTGAGGCAGATGGATGAACCGAGTTCAGTGCTGGTTGTGTAGGATATTAACTGTGTGACCTTGAGTAAGTTACTAGACCTCTCTGAACTTAGTTTTTCTCATTTATAAAGTAGGGGAAATAGAGATTTTTACTGGATTGTTGTAAGGATTAGAAGAGGTAATGGATTTAAACAGCAACACATAGTAGCCACTCGGCAAATGGGAGTTACCATCCCATCTGTCCTCTCACATCCCACACCTGGAGCAACCAATCTGCCCACACACCTGTGGGCACAAACCCTGAGAACATGGCTGGTGTGGGATCCTCTCCCTTTTGGTCCTCCACACAGCCACCGGAGTAGTCTTCCAGGCACCCTGCTCCCTACCTCCCCTGGGCCAGGAACGTTCTCCTCGAATCTCTGCCTCATGAAGTCACATCCTCAGCTCCTTCACCCCAGCTCCCACCCAAGGCCACACAGAGCCCCCTTCCTTCTCTGTGTTCCTGCCTGCAGACTTCTCCTGGGCACTCTTGGCCCTGCCTTCTCAGCAGACAGGTGGAAATTAGATCCCAGTCATGATTTTTTATTCCAGCTTGGGGAAGGTGATACGAATTGGATTATTTTCTGACTCCTTTGCTTTACCGAGGGATGGGAACTAATAGTGTCCCAGCTCTGAGCCGAGCTGTGGAGGCTCCTGGGAAGAAATCGGCCGCCCTGCAGTGGCCTCTGATCTGCAGCTCTGTCTAGTGTCTTCCTCCTGTGTGACTCTTCAGGAAGGAACAGATTTACCCTTCCCACCAGATTCATGATTTTGGTGTTTTTTTTTAATGACATTTTGAACATTTACAAATGAAAAACATGTTTATTGGAGAAAATTCAACAAATCAGGCAAGCAAAAAGAAAATAACCTCATTTTATAACCTGCATTTTCACTAACTGTATCCTGACCATTTCTCAGACCACTAAATGTTTCCTGCACATGTTGTTGTTTTAAATGGCTACATATAATTTTATCTGATGGACATACATACATTCATTAATCCCATTATTGGACACTTTAGTTCCCATTTTTTCTAGGCAAACGTCCTCATAGGTAAATCCATGCGGGAATTCTTAATTATTTCATCCAGATAAATTTCTGGAAGAGGAATTAGTGGGCCAAAGGCCCTTTACCTCTTTTAGGGTTTTGATAGGAATTGCAGTTTGTGTTCCCACCAGAAGGGTGTGAGAGTGCCCATTTTCCCGTACTCTTTGCTGATGGCATCTTAGTTCATTCTTAGAACACAGTTTCTTTAATCATGAGTACCAAGAGTTGTGTTTTTAGATCCCTACAGTGTGTAAGGTCTCTACTGGCACCTATAGCAGAGGACGTAAACGGGCCCTATTTCTTTCCTGACTAGGGCTCCTCCTGCTCTGCTCTCTAGGACCCTGGGAGGAAGCAGCTGTCCTTCCCCAGGTGGAGGAAATAGTGAAGAAATTAACAGACTGGTGGGGCGAGCCACAGGACTTTGTAAGAAGCCTTGGGCACCTTTGGCTCTTCTAACTAAAGAAAATTAGCGTGCAGCACTGCTTACTGATGCACAAGCACATGTGTATATTGGACACATTTGCCTTCCAAATGTTCAATTCAACAAAGATTCGTCAGAAAGCGTGCACTATATTCCAGGCTCTGGGGCAGAGAACCCAAACCCCAAGGCATTCAGTCTATAGGGATAAGATAAGTGCACAGATAGCACACAGCACGGCAGCTTAGGATCAGTGTGACAAAGGGGTTTCTGAGGATGAGGTCACATCTGATGATTTGCTGAGCACCTCCTCAACTCAGAATACCCTCTCTTGTGCTATTGTCATGGGTCGATATGGTATAAATGCCAGAAATCACATCGCTCTGGGCTCCTCCACTTTCTAGCCATGTAGCCTTGGGTAACTTGCCCTCTCTGAGCCCTGTTTCGTCACCTATAAAAGAGCGATAATCCTATTTACCTTGTGGTTCTTCTGGAAACTAAGTGTGATGGTGAAGGTCAAGGGTCTGGAGAAGTGACTTCAGGTAGTAGACACTCAGCACAGGGAAGCTCTTCCTTTTAGATGGCGCTTTTTCCATTTTGCAGGGAATAAGACTCTAACGTTCAATTTGTGCAGGACTTTGACATTTTTCAAAGCTTCCTCACATCTCATCTCATTTAACCCATTCTCTTAGTAGCCTTGAAGTTCGCCAAGCAGATGGTGGTCTCTCCGTTGCAAAAATAAAGAAATAGGTGCAGAGAGGTTGAGTGAATTGGAAAGATCAGACAGCTAGTTAATGGTAAAAACAAAACCTAAGAAATTTTTACTTAAAATTTTAACTTAAAAACTTAAGACATTTTTCCCAAAACTACCACAGACATTTTCAAAAATAGTTATCATCTTATAGTTTTCATTACTATCAATATTTTCTTTCTAGATTACCCTACTGCGTCATGTCTTTATTTTTCTCCCCAACCAATCACACACACATGCAATATTTTTCCTGAACTAAAAGTGAATTTTTTTTTTTTTTGCTGCTGTTTGGCTTTACTCAACCTCTTATGTCTGTCCTCTCGGTAACCCCACTGGGTCCAAAATGCCTCTTTTGCCCTTTGTTACTTTCTGACACAGAAGGAGCCCCTCCCCCTCTTTGTTCCACTTGACCTGAGCACCTTAGGGCAGCCCCTTTCCAAGAGAGCTATTTCTAATTGGCTGGCGGCAACTTCTCTCATCACTGAGCCTCAGCCAGGCTAAGACTTGGGGGCCACTTGATGCAACCCCTCCCCGCAAAACCAGGAGGTCACCATCTCCCTGTGTTGTTACCAAGCAGTGCAGAGACTCAGCTGGGTGGGTGGAGTTGAACATATAGAGAAGAGGGGTGGGGGAGGGATCCCTATCGTTTATTTATTTTTATTATTAAAGTGTAGTTGATTTACTCCCTATAGTTTATTGAATACCTTATTAGTAGGTACTCAGTTATTATTATTGAGTACTGTATATAGGACACTATTGAGTAAAAATGTTCAAGACACATATGTTGCTTAATCTCCTTTACTCCTCATAGCTGCCATAGCTCCATCTTACAGATGAGGAGACTGAGGCTCAAAGATGTTACATGTGTTTCTTCCTTAATGCATTATTATTTAGTAAGGGATCACTTTCCTCCATGTGTCACCGTTCTATTTGACTGAGTAAGAACAACCAATTGTCTTTTATGTGCAGAATGTAATGAGTACTAAGGGTGTGTGTTTTGTTGACCAAAATGTGTATTTGTTTTTGCAATGAAAATAATTGGAAACTGTATTTATTATTTTATTCTAGCTGTTATTTTTACTTAGAAAAAAACAATGATTTAAATGTTTTTTACTTGTACATTTAATCTCTGCCTTGCTTAAATGAAGATGTAAGCAACTTTCATGACTTGAATAAAGCCATATGATCCATATTGCACAACTCGGCACCATCCATGTCCCAGAGAACCCATGGGTATAGTCAGCTGCCAGCGTTAGGCAAAGGAGCCATTACCTGCCTTTTGCACATTGGGATTTTTCTTTACCTTAAAATTTGACTTCATTCATCACAAGCACAAATTAAATGTAAATTTCTGATTTTAAAAAAATGACATTGGCTCCCTAAATACTCTCCAGGTCATAGAATCCTAACTTAGACTTCAGTCTCTTTCTTCACTCTCTTCCAGAAAGACTAGGGCTAAGAAAGAGGGAGCAGAAACACATCGTTTTCACAAATAGTAACATCATCAGTAGACAAACGTGGAGAAAATGTCCACGCTCACAAATAATCAAAGTAATGCAAATTAAAACAACAATGAGGTCTAATTTTTCACCTCTTAAATTAGCAATACATTTTTAAAACGATGAGGCTAACACGCACGGTGAAACTGATAACACATCCATTGCTGGTAGTTGGTGTAAATTGGAAAGCAGTTTGGTAGAATGAATAAAAAGCCTTAAAAATGTTTATATCTTTTGATCAAGCAGTTTCTTTCCTAGGGATTTCTGTAAAAGAAATAATCCAAAAGAAAGAAAGACTGCAGTGCTTATCACTGTGATGTTTAGAAAGTTAAAAAAAAAAATTAGGAACAATCTAAATGCCCAATAGTAGTAAGAATGGTTTATTAAATTATTGAGTATCTGCTCAGTGAAACATTATGCATCCATTAAAATTATCATTCTAATGACTATGGAGCACCATGGAGATGCTTATAGTAGAAAAAAACAGAATGTAAAACTATGCACGAGCTATGATTGCAAGTAAGTTTTAAATGTCTGCATGTGGACAGAGTGAATATTTAAAGATTAAAATAGCCATGTAAGGTAGTAGGATGAAAGATTTCCCCCACACACACTATTGTGAATTATTATGTTATCTTTGTAATTTAATATGCATGATTTTGGTTTCTCTACTCCTTAAAAGTCATAGGGCCAAGTTAGCCTTCCGTTTCCTCCATCTTTAGCAGGGAGATAGGCTCAGAATGTCCCAGAGGGAGTTCCCTGGCAGGCCTCTTAGCGATGGGGTTGGATGGAGCCCCTGTGCTCATGGCAGGGGTCATGACCCTGACACCAACCCCCCGACCGGGCTTCTCCCTGCAGGACATCACTGAGAATGGCTGTGTCCCCACCACAGAAGAGCAGCTGCCAAAGACTGCGCCGTCCCCACTGGTGGAGGCCAAGGACCCCAAGTTCCGAGAAGACCGGAGGCCAATCACGGTCCACTTTGGACAGGTATGTACCCTGGCCCTTCCGTCTGGGCTTTTTGCTATGTTTCAGCAGACGATATAGCACATGTAACAGTTTTTCATTTCGGCTCTCTCTGGCAAAACAAAACAACTCCATGGAGTTTTGCACGTCTCAAAGGTTTGCTTGGTGCAAACATGTTTCAAAAAGGTGAATTGTCAGAAATTTTGAGGAGACAGCATGGCTCTGGTCATAAACCAGCTGAACTGTTGAATGAAGTCATTAAATGCAGCTGCTGCCTCCCCACTCCAAGGCACTCCGTTTAAGGTGCCTCTGTTAGCTAAGCATCTCATTAGAACACTTTAGCATCCCAGGCCCTTCGTTGCACCTTCAAATAAAAGGTAACAAGCAAAGTCTTAAAAAAATCAATTAGGAGTTCTTTATTAATGTACTTCCTGAAAATCAATTCTGGGGGTCGTGCTTCTCAGAGTAAACACTCACGCTACGATTCTCATGATCCGATTCTGTAACCAACTGTTTTCGACCTGAGCATTTAAAAATTGTCCAGTTGTTTGATTTTTTTCTCTTAAGTAAAACATATAGAAACTGAAAATTTTCTTATCCATTTCCTATCAGTGGTTATATTTTTGGTTGAAAAAGGTTGTATACCCTCTTCTACTCTTGAATTAACTCTCTTGATTAGCAAAGGTCATAATTTTTTTATTTGTGAGAAATGGCTCTGTTAGCAAGCTATGACTGTAACAAGAATTTGCAAGGTTATTCATTCTTAAATCACCTGATTCTTTAACCATTTATTAGATGAAGCATGATTAAAATAATCTTCACGATTTTCTCTTAAATATGATGCTATTTTATCACCTAAATGATCTAGAAGCATGCATTTAAAACATTCCTGCTTTTAGCAGACATTTATCAGGTGCCTGCTATGTACCAGGCTTTGAGCTATTCAGAAATGAAGGGAACTAATGAAATTGTTGCTGTGGGTTATTATTGTGAGGGATGAGTTTGTTGAAACATAAGAATCTTCCTCTGTAATCGATATTTTTAGATAATACATTCATACATCTTAAACTTGGGGACATCCATCCCCTTTTCTGATTTCACACTTAAAAGGGATGTTATAAAAATGGAAAGAAACGTCCACAGGGCAGTGCTCATCTGATTAATAATTATCTTCAAATTGCGTCAGTGTTTGCACCCCTGAGGAGCTGCCTCCTCCCGGGGCTCAGGCCCTGCTGGAGAAATCTGCGCCCCAGTTCCCTGGCTGTGTTTGCTGAAAGCACAGCCTCGGTCGTCGCCAGCATGGCATTCCAGAGCCAGCTTCCTGCTTTCCTTTGTCCTCATTCCTGCACACACTAACCTTCCCATGAAAAGAGCCCCTCTCTGGAGTTTGGAGCCCATTACAGAGAAAGAGGGGGCGGGGGGGGAGGGATTTCATGGTGTTAAACATTCCGTTTTCGAAACACAAAAAAGGAGGCCCTATTTGAAATGGAGAAAGACCTTCTTTCCATTTCAGCGAGAAGTAGAGATGCTTTAATGTCATTCCCAGCTAAATGCAGAATAAGAGCGTGTGTGCGCACGGGTGGGGGATAAACAATTAAAAAAGCCACCCCAAACTCTGTTGAAATAAGAGCTGTCTGTGCCTTCACAGGTCTGTAAACTGGAGAGGATGAAAGTGGCTTTTTTTCCCCAGTTTGTCACTTCCCTCACGTGGCTGCCAGCATTATGCAAGTGTACAGGAAGGCAGGGTTTTTTTAATGCATGCATGCGGATTAAGGTCAAGCCCCAAGTATCAGCCATGCAGCGGGCTCTCCCTTACAGCTGCAGCCGCAGAGCCTCCCCACAGCCGCGAGATGCCTTAATTGAGACGTGCTGTCAAAGTGACAAACACATTTGCATACAGTCTACACTCTATTTATTTTCTCTGGAAAGGTCTACAGTCTGCTGTTGGTTGAACATTCTTAATCAGTTTGCTGTAAGTGAACTGCCAGCCAGCTCACTTGTGCCGGCCGCTTCTTCATTAGGTGACAGATTAGCTGCAGGGGGGATGGGCCACAGAAACCGCAGACCTCTTTCTTTTAACTCTTTCCAGCTTTGCCCTGGTACTAGCTTGTCCTTCAGTCCTTCCCTGGGCGCCTGCTTTGATGGGCCATTGACCGGAACACGCAGCGTTTCTAGAGCACCTACTACCGGCAGACATGAGTTTTAGGGGCTAGGTATTCTCAAAGAAGTCCTTCGAGTTCCATTTCAGAATTTTTTGCCACACTCTCCTCTGTACTCCATCTGTACCATTTTTTTTTTACTTGATATTTTTCTTTAAACAGACTCCAACCTGACATTTATACCAACTTTACCCTCATCTTATGCAATGATTGTTGATAAAACCATAGTTTGATGTACTGGTCCAGTTTTTTTCAAAGGTGTATCCAAAAAAAAATTTTTAAGTGTCCATCCATGTATCACCTAAACTACTCATGTAGCCCCAACAGTACATATTCTCCTCTTGGAAAACATGTGTTATCTCTGCCATAGTCCTTTGAGGAAGGGATCATTAGCTGTATTTTATGGACCCAGAGCCAGAGCTCAGGGACCTTCCCAGGGCCACATTGCCAGCACAGAAACCCAGGACGGTTCGACTTCAGAACCCATTTCAGGTCCGTCACCAAGCAGAGACATCAGCTTCTGTTTGAAATGTCTAGTAAAACTAATGTGTCCTGGAAAAATAATTTAAGCTAGCCACAGTGCACACTAACCTCAGAAAGACCCTTGCCTTGAGTCTGTGTTCCTATGGAGTTCATTCTTTAAGAACAGTTAGCTTTCCACTGGGGGCAGAGACTGTTGAGATCTTTATTACATTAATCCCTCCACCTTGCAAAGCTGGTGCCCATGGAGCCAGCCAGGGGACTCCATGAAGACATTTGGCAGGGTGGCAGGGAGCCCGGGGGAGGCCTTTACAGACCCCCTGGGGGAGGAAAAGTGCTCTCTTGCCTCTGCTGCACCAGAGCTTCCTCTTTCAAGGCTATGACCATTCTTCCCTTTAATTCTGCATCTATTCATCCATGTATTGAGACCTACCATGTGCTTTAAAAAAAAAAAAAAAAAAAGTACTTGTGGGGCATTATATGGGTGACAGAACAGCAAGTGGTCAGCCCAACTCAGAGTGATGAGAACAGTGGGAGAGGTGAGCTCAGGGCACTCTGAGGGTCCCACAGGGGCAGCCGCTTCACCTGCAGGGCCACTGTCTGTAGACCTAAGCTGAACCCTATAACTAAAAGATATTTTGTCAACAAACTGAACTCACTAACATTTCATTTGTTTTCTAAAGCAGACATACATAACGCCCCTCAGAGCTCATCATGAGCCATGTCAGTGGTTCCAGACAAGGGCAAATCAAGGGATTTTAAGTTGGCCTCTACATCCTTATCATGTCTGATTTCTTTAAAGAGTTCAAAAGTCTCTGACTTGAGGGACTTCCCTGGTGGTCCAGTGGTTAAGACTCCGCACTCCCAATGCAGGGGGCCCGGGTTTGATCCCTGGTCAGAGAACTAGATCCCACATGTCACAGCTAAAGATCCCACATGCTGCAACTAAAAGATCCTGCGTGCTGCAACTAAGACCCGGCGCAGCCAAATAAATAAATTTTTTTTTTTTAAAAAAAGTCTCTGACTTGAGAATATTCCTACCTTGGAAAATGTTTAGGTTTAGGGAGGCTGTAAATAGCTTTCCTTTGTTATTTTTTTTAGCAGTATTTTTGTTTTTTTTTTTAATTTTATTTGTTTTTGGGTGTGTTGGGTCTTCGTTGCTGCACGCAGGCTTTCTCTAGTTGCGGTGAGTGGGGCCACTCTTGGTTGAGGTGCTTGGGCTTTTCATTGCGGTGGCTTCTCTTGTTGTGGAGCAGGGGCTGTAGGTGCACGGGCTTCAGTAGCTGTGGCGCTCGCGGGCTCTAGAGCGCAGGCTCAGTAGTTGTGGCGCACGGGCTTAGTTGCTCCGAGGCATGTGGGATCTTCCCGGACCAGGGATCGAACCCGTGTCCCCTGCATTGGCAGGCGGATTCTTAACCACTGCGCCAGCAGGGAAGCCCCCTATAAATAACTTTTTTTATTCTCCCAAGTTCAGAATCAAATGAGAAATAAGGCCCAGGAGACAGTCAAATGAGATTAAAATGCCAGCTTTTTTACCAATAGGCTAAAAGGAGAATACTGCTTTAGACCTGAGGCCAAATGGGCTTGCTGAAACCTCACCTCCGAATTGAAAAGACTGAGCTACTCCCCACAGGAGACGTGGGCAATTGCAGGCAGCACCCAGGGTGCCTGTGGACCGACTGCTGGGCGGGGGCGGGGGCACCGGGAGCACAGAGCATGCTCAGTTCCTTCTCCCAAACTCGGAGGGAAGCACTCCTCCTCCCCTGGGCAGCCGAGAGCCAGAGGGCGCAGAGAGAAGCTAAGGGCTCCCCCACGCTTTTCTCTCCTGGGCAGGGAAGTGGACATTCTCTCTTTTCTGTGGCTGGGGAAGGAGTGAGGAAGCCCTGCCCTCCCCAGGAGGGTCTGGGCGCCCCTCAGCCAGACGTCTTGGCTTGACCCTTCCCCATCTGAGAAATCAGACGAGGCAGCACCCCCATGGAACCTGCCCTGCTGCCTGCGTTTAATAAGTGGACAGGCCAGGCGCTTTCACTTCTGTACTCATTTAATCGAATCGACGTTAGCTGATAGGGAAGAAGGCCTCATACCCATTTGTACGGCTGGGGAAACAGGCCCAGAAGACGTTTACTTGAATTAGGAGCTAATTCATACTCCACCACCAGCAGCACCCCTGCTTCTCTCGGCTGAGTGCAGCTCTGCCTCCCTGGCCTGAGGAACTGGACTGGCAGTGGCACCCAGTGACACTGGGTTCTCGTCCTGCACACGTGCTGCCACATGCTGTGGGCCTCGGCCAGGGACTGGGCCTTCCCAGGAGGTGGGAGGACAGGGCAAACCCGCTCCAACGCCCCCTTCGTTGTGTTCCCCCCCAGTTGATCCTACAAACAAAGTAATTGCCTGCCTTCCAATCTGCTAGATTCCAAAAAGTGTGCATTGAAAGGTGTCTATTCTTCCGGTTGAGCAAAGCTCTCTAAACCTCTTTAACATAAAGTTTGAAAAGCCAGTTAAACCAAAGCTCAAACTAAGCGCTACTGGGCTTCCAGAGACCTGGGACGGAGTGGTTTGGATACACCCCCAGAAGCAGCTCTTGGAATGAGGTTGCCTGCTTATCTGTGCATACGGAGAGTTCTGGCTTTATAAGCGTGAGCTGGGTCATTTAGTGCCAGTCTCATGCTGCTTTGGAGAGGCTGCCCAGCCAGCGAATGCCTTCTCAGCACCCTCAGCTCTGAGCGCCCTGAGAAACCCCTTCTGTCCCAGTGAGTCTGGAAGTCACACACGATTCCCTTCAACTCAGCCGTTACCTCCCAAACACGTCGGACAGATGTTCGCATGTTTCCAGGCACCTCACACCACAGGCCTGCATTCTGAATGTGCACTCCCACCACACTCACCCTCCTCCTCCATCTCCCACCACAGTGAGGTCCATCCACAAGCCCAGGTCCACTCCCCACCCCTCAGAGCCTCTCCCTTCTGCCCTCTGCCCCTGCCCAGTCCCTCTCCTCTCCAGCGCCTCTGTGACAGCTTTGGTTCAGGCTGCATTATCGCTCACCTGGACCGCTCCGCAGCTCCCTAACTGGCCTCCGGGCCTCCAGACTCCCCCGCACTGCATTCCCCACACAGCCTCACACACAAGTGGCCGTGCCACCTCCCTGCTCCTCGTCTCCCCTGAAGATTCCACCTTCACCCTTGGCAGAGCCCGTGAGGCCCGGGGTGATCTGCCTGTCCACCCTCAGAGCATGTCCCTTTGGTAAATCCTCCCAACTGATTTGGTCGCTCCTGTCTTTGTGCTGCCCCAGAACTTGGCACATGCAGCACATCTCACGCAGCCATGTAATTATACCTTTAGGCCCATGAGAATGTGAGCCTGGAACATCCACCATAGGGCTCGGCACTGACCTGGCAGTCAGTAGATGTCTTGAGGTTTTATTATTGATGTGGGTTTTCAAATTGATTAATAATTGATTGATTATTGTTTAAGTACGTGTTGTGTGTCCAGGTTATTTGGTTTTATTTCTGTTGCTATGCTTGTAATTCCATTCATTTGAAAAAGGAAAATGAATATTCCATTAGTGGTCAAAAACTACTTCCAAATCACTTTCCATAAATAAGGGTTCTGTTTCCAAGTAGAAACAGATTTGTATTATAGGAATTTAGATACTGTCTCATTCTATTTTGTGTTTTTATGAGCTCCTAAGGTCTAGTCCTAAATGCCCCAGGAACGGAGGGGAGGGGAGAGAGGCGAGCACTGGGACACCCCGAGACTTCCAGGATGGGTCGACCTGGAAAGGAAGAAAGCTGGGGAGAGAGCAGGCAAGGGAAGGAAAGGCCCGGTTTCCCTTGAATTCTATCAAAAAAGCAAAGATTTTATCTGTAAAAAAGACTGAGCTGTATAACCAAATGCAAAGTATGAACTTGGATTTTTTTTTTAAAAGCTTCCAAGATATTCTTGGGAAAGTTGGAAGATCTGAAGATGGGCTGGGATGTTAGGTGATATGTTAGAGCTGTTGTTGACGTCGTGGTTTTTAGGGGCTTATCTTTATGCCTCAAGGGTACACACTGCAGTATTTAGGTGATGTCTGAAACTTGCTTTCAAATGGTATGGCCAAAAAATTACACACATGCACGTGCACGGGCACGCACATATGTAACAGCCATTCACAGAGAGAGAAAGCAAATACAGCCCCCATCCCCCCAGGTATGTAGCTGCTGAAAGGCAGAGGCTGATCAGCTGATGAAAGCAGTGTGGTTGAGGGTTAAGCACAGATTCTATCATCAGGCAGCTGTGGACTTAAATTTCAGTTCTGGCCTAAAAAGCTGGTAACCTTCACTACGTAACTTAACCTCAGTGAAATCAGTTTTCTCAGCTTTAGGGTGGGGATAATAATACTCACGTCATAGGTCTTTATACGGATTGAGTGAGGTACTGTCTGCCTGGATCAGCGCTACACATGGGCGCTCGGTAAACATCAGTCTCTTTCTCCAGTGCAGCAAAAGCAGAGCCAGACGTCAGTCACCCACCGACATGGCCTCCCAGTCAGCCTGTCTTCCCAGCGCCCATCACACCGCGGCTCTCAGAACACCCACCCCTCAGTGGCAGCCCCCCTGCACGTGCACACTTGTAACTGACCCTCGTGCCTACAGCTCTTGTGGGAAAGTCAACACCTAAACCGAGGAGGGCTGGCATCGTGGGGCAGGGGGAGGGCTGGGGGTATGGCAGGGAGATGGTGCCCAAGTCTGCCTCACACACGTGAGAGGAAGGGGCCAGGGGGAAGGTTGGGGCACCAGGCGTGAGTGAGCAGAGAAGTGTCGTGGTCTGCCATCCAAAGTCGTTTTCTTGGCCTAACTTATCAGCTGTGCCTTCACAGACCACAGGCAGAGCTCTCTGCACGATGCTCCTTCAAACCCTGTTGTTTTCAAATCGTATTTCCCCCTTTTCCATTGCCCCTTTTTCCACTCTTTCAACCAGATTTTTGCGTGAGAAAGCGAGCACCACTGGGGTGGCCTCCTGCTCCATTCCCTCCAGCTCCCCCGTGCCTTCTACAGGGTGACCAGCAGGCAGCCCTGCCTCCAGTGCAGGCTGGTGGCTGTGCAGAGTTGTCCTGACTCAGCCCCTGCCACTACCGAAGCAGTGTGGTCCCTAACTGGTAGTGGGTTTGTCAGGTCTGCTGGCGAGGGTGGCTGGCTGGGCCTGTCTTTCCGTGTGGCCTCACTTTCTCATAGCCCAGGTAGCCCAGAGACAGCTTTCTGATGCAAGGTTAACAAGGCCAGACTTTGCTCCGCAGAGCAGACATGTTCGATTTCAAGAGGAAAAACTTGCCAGTCAAAAAAGAGAAAGATTCTGGAAGTTCATAAGGATTGGGTTGAAAATCCAGGCGATTTCTGATTAAGCGTGTGATGTTTGCCTTCTCAGCTAGTATGCCACAGGTAGCTCAGGGGCTCCCGATGTGCCACGGAAGGGCTGAGAAAGGTCAGCGGCCAAATGAAAATCCAGGTTCAAAATAGCAATTTGCTTTCTAAGCTCCACCACCGGACCTCCATTCAGCACAAGTTAAGGAGGTCTGCAAAGGGCCAACGACCATAGTCCACGCCCCTCCTGCTAGGTCTTGGGCACTTTCACAGCAGTTTGAGCACTTCTCATGGTCGAAGAGCAGTGAGGGAGGGGAGGGGGGCCATGAGGCTGAATTGCTCGCCACATGCCAGGCACCGTGCTGAGACCTGGAAAAGGGGGTCTGTGTTCCAACTCCAGTTCCCACGAGTTAGTCCACTGAGTCCTTTTAACCAGCCTACTGGGTCTCAGGTATCATCTCCTTTTGCAGAGGAGACAGGCTCAGAGAGATTGGGGGCTTAGCCAAGGTTTACAGCTCAGAAGCAACAGTCAGGATTCAAAGCCATGTTGTCTATTACTAGACCTCAGGTTCACGCTCCAGCTCTGTGCTAAGAACATGGCAGTTTCCTGCTGAGTTTGTAGTGATGGGGCCAGTGCAGCAGCCTCTGCAGGTGGCCCAGGATCCCAGGATGTTGGACCACAGGTAAGGCCTTGTTCCTGGTTTCCTTCCAGATCCCAGGCCTTCCTTAATGTTTCTGGGCCTCGGTTGGCACCAAGACAAGAAAGTTAGTATTTTGCACCCAGCGTAGGCTCTGCACACCAAACCCATCACTAGACACCAGAGGCACGCTGGGTGCTTTCTTCATATGTGTGAGGGATTAGAATGCAGGATAGAAACTGGGCATGTGTAGGAGTTAGTATTGGGGTGTCAGGGGCCAGCCCAGCCCCCAAAGACCAGGGGCAGGGCTTATACTGGGAATCTCCATCAGTTAGGTTACTTTGGGTTGCAAGAGGCAAAACCCCAAAAGAAAAATTGTTCATTCATAACAGCTTCAAGTATGACTTGATCCAGGCATTAAATCATGTCAATCAGACCCAGTTTTTTGCTTCATTCTCCCGCCTTGGCCTCCTCTGCTGTTACCATTCTCAAGGAGGCTTTCCCTGGCTGCAGCAGCTCCAGACTGTATCCTTCCAGGGGCAAGACCAGCAGGAGGGTGTCACTTCCTAGTGACTACCACACGAGGCATGGGTTCACTCATTGAACCAACTTTGATCATATGCCTGTCTTAGAACCCATCATTGTGGCCAAGGGTTTTCTGTTGGCCACGAGTAAGGCTCTACCTGAAATACATACCTAAGAAGTACAGGAGGGGTAGTTCCTGGAAAAGAAATCAGGGGGCTATTATCAAAAGAAGGGAAAACAGGTTAAATTGATAAATGTGCACAGAAGCCAAACAGGAGACATTGTCCCAGGCCCTTGTCCTCTTGTCTGATGGCAGAGAAAGGTTCACACCCAAAGTGGTGGGGATCTTGAAATCAAGAGTATACATGGTGGAGAGCCAAGGTCAGAGGTCACCCAGGGCACCAGATAGAGAGGGGACAGGTGAGTGCATGGCAGGGAGGTACGAATCAGGGCTTGCAGGTTACAGAGATGGGCACAGTTGCCTGTGACAGCTTCTGGGGAGTGGAGTGTGCCAAGTCAGCTGCAACCCAGGGCCCAGAGGTGGAGAAAGAGCCAAGAACCTAGGTCACTTGTTCAGCAGATAATCATGGATACCTATTCTGTGCCACATCTGTGAAACCAGGGTGCCGATTGCAAGGCCCCTGCCTTCAGGGAGACCACGGTGTCACAGTGAGTGGTTCAGCTTAATCCTGGTGGACAGAATCCATCTGGTGGTTTTGAAAGGCACAGACCTGTGCTGTATGATCATGCCACGGAGCATCTCAAAGTCCCTTTTCGTTTGTTTTAAACTCCAACCAGTTTGGTCCTCGGGGTGATTCCCCACCAGCATGCTCAGGAGGTGCCCATCACCTCATCACTGCTGACTTGCTGGAGATCACTGCAGAGTAGATGCAATGTTTGATTATCGCCCTTGCTCTCCATCAGCTTCAAGGACTAGGCAGAGAGCTCCTTGTCCTCGTTTAGGTGGGAGCAGCCTCTCCAGGCTGTGTCTCAGATACCTGATGATGGTTCTGAACCTGAGAGACCAAACAGAGCTGCTGTTCTAGCCTGTTCTAGGATGGGGTGGCAACTGACTTCAGGTGGAATTCTCTGCACCTTGCCCCATGGCTTTCTCTGGCTGGTTGCAGTAGAGAATTCTTGCCTTCTAAATCACTCCTTTGGCCCAAGGTAGAGTCTCCAGAAAGGTCCAAGTGAAATACACCGAGGCATGGAAATTGGGCTGGCCGGCAGGAGCCTGGTGGATGGACGAAGTGTCGAGTCCAGCAGGGCAGGAGGTCTGAACTGGACTTTGCACCAAGGGAGCTGTCTTTGGTCCTCCTTCCCTTGGACAGAGCTCTTCCCCAGCTCTGGCCTGTCCCCTCTGACTCTCCACTCAGTGGGGAGCTCGGCTACCCCTGTGGTTTCCAGCACCACCTTTGCTCTGGCAGCTCCAGTGTCCGCTTTTCATCCATCCCTGCCTCACGAGCTCCACTTGCTGCAATGTCTTAGTCTGTCCTTGGCCTTCCCCAGACTTGCACCACCCCAGTTGCCCTTGGATGTCAGCCCCACTGCACCCGTACATCCCTCATATTCCTGGGGTCACCCGTCGCTCTCCTCCACTGGTCTGTGAGGCACAAGGGGCATCAGAAAACATCAACAAGTAGTGAGATAGGAGGGCCCGTCAGCCCTCCACAATGTGGATCCCTCTCCAGGATTCTCTCCCCGGGGCACAGACTTGCTGGATGATCAGGAGAACTTACCCAGCCACCAGGGCCCCCTCCCAGCCCCCTGCCTACGGCTGGGCCTGCTGGGCTGGAGGTACCTGCAGTCCTTGACGTTTGGCCAGTTCCTTCTCACCCTGCGAGACTCTGCTAAGTGCCCCCTTCCCAGGCAGAGTCCCTTCCTCTCCTCTAGTGCCCAGCACAATCCCGTGTTCACTCCTTCACCAGCTCTTCATGGGCGTCTGCTCCAGGCCAGGCCTCGTGCTGGGCGCTGGGGGAACCCAGAGATGAATGGGCTCCTACTGTCTCCAGTGCCAGGAATGGCCTTCCTCTTCTGCTCCAGCTGACAAAATGCCATCAGCCTTTCAGGGCCCGCTCAAGCGCCTCTTGCCCCACGAGCCCTCCCTGACTCCTCCAAGCAGAGCCATCCCTCCCTGCTCTGGGCCAGCACTGTCCCGCGCCTGACACACTGTCCCCAGACAGGGATAGTGTCAGCCTCATCTCCGTGACTTTAGCACCCTTGCAGGGCCTGGTGCAGATGAGTTGCCCAGTGAGTCTGGGGAGTGACCGAGTGGTGAGCGGTGAATACACGGAAGGTGGTGGGTCATGGGAGGTGAGGGCAGCTCTGTGCATTCCCCATGCCCTTGAGCCACCAGTCAGTTCAGCAAAGCAGGAGAAATCAAACAAGGGAGGTGGCTCTTGGTCTGCAGGCCTGAGTTCACTTGAGGACCCCTGCGTGCAGTGCCGTGTGTGCGTGACAGGCCTCCTGCGTCCCCCAAGCCTGTCTGCGTCCAGCAGTGTGACAGCAGGGTCTCTTTGCCAGAGAACTGACCAAAGCCTAAAAACAGCATTTCTTTTAAGGTCTGTGCTGGAGCAGCTCGGAATGCAGCTCCCCGCCAGGGAGAGATTGAGCCCAGCGGGGCAAGAGCAGGAAATCTGATTCAGCGAGGCCAGAGGAGGCATTTTCTCAGATTAGAATTCTATGTGCCAAAGGTGGAGAGTTTATCCCAGTAGGGAAGGGGAAATAGAACATAAAATATTGAAAATAAATTCTATCCCACAAGCACGATCCTCCGGGAGAATCAGCTCAGCGTCACTGCCGGTGTGGGGAGTCCCCGCCCTGTGGCCATGGGAGCGCTGTGCCCGTAGCTGCCTGTCACACTGTCCCCCATCAATCCCTGAGCCCTGCTGTGGACGAGGTAAATGATTAACCTGGCCGTGCCTGGGGGAAGGGGTGTCAAGGACTACCTGAGAAGTGGCAGGCTGAGGAGGGGGTCGGATGGGTCGGGTCGGTTTTCATTCTCATGCAAACCCCTCCACAAGTATCATCTCACTGCACTTCTCAACAACCCTGTGAGATTGATACAGTTATCATTATCCCCAGAAAGCTGATGCTCAGAGAAGTTAAGCAACTTGCCCAAGGTCACACAGTAAGTGGCAGAGCAAGATTTCCAAAGCAGGTCTACCTGATGCTGGACCCCAGGCCCTCCCCTCACTGTACCCCTCTCATCGAGCCTTCTGCCTCAGTTCCTTCTGGTTCCTGGTTGTGGCTGCCAGTGGTTTGGGGCACGCTTAGACTCCAGCAGTGTGGCTTAGGGTGGCTAGGGAGGTCAAGGTCACTGTTCTGCTTCTCCCCCACTCCTGGCTAAGGTTGATGGCTGCTCTCTGGATTTGAGACTTTGCTTCCTCCCCAGAGTAAACCTAACAGAGCCCTGGATTCCTTAACACAGGAGTAAGAACAACAGTGGTGCTGCCCTTCTGAGTGCCTGCTGGGCGCTGTGCAATATGCTCAGCAGGTGTTTGCACTTTCTCACATTATCTTCCCCAGACTGATGCAGGAGGGACCACGAGTGCCCCACTTTTCGCTAGGGTCCGGCGTAACCCCCTGGCTGGTAGGATGGATTCAGATTCAAGACCCTGGCTTCTTCCATCGTACTGCCCAGTTCAGCTGACCTGGGACCGCTTGGTGGTGACGGCAGCTCCCTGGCAGCAAAGGCTGCTTGCCAGCCTCCTGCACACTGCATCTGAGATGGCACTGACCGTGTCCCTCATTTAGGTCATTGTTTTTGCCAGCTTAGTTTTATTGTCAGTCTGCTTAGTTCCATGTCTTCTGGAATATTGAATCACATTTAGTTTATACTGCAAAGAATTTTAAAATGTAATAAAAGTACTAAAAGAGAATGTATAAAAGGGACCTCTCCCAAGGGATCGCTGATTATATCCCACTTAACATGCAAAATGTGATGGGGGATTAACATTGCCTGGCAGCAGTTTAAACTGAATTTCTGAGATGTTACTGCCCATCAGCCGTATGGTTCCATGGTTACAGCTACCTCTCAGCCCTCCCTGGGATGCCTTACTCCCTAACGCCTTCTAGATGGATCCCTGTTTGCACTTTCTGGAGAGGTTGATAGAGAGTGTTTCCAGAGGGGCAGTAGATGGAGCCTTGGCAAGATGGTGCCTCGGGAGGCCAGGTGGAGTGAAGCGGTCAGCAGAGATGGTGGCTCTCCAGGTGTGCTGACCAGGGGATAGTTCTCTCCACAGAGACAGGGCAGGACAGAGGGCCACTTTCACCCCAGAGCTATCTACCAAACACTTTCCATTGCCCAAACCATGATGACCAGCTAAGAATTCTTCCTCTGCTGCCCTCCTATCTTTGTGATTAAAAATCCTGATGCCTTGGAGTTTTTTGCCAGGCAGAACTCTGAGTTACTTTTTTATGCCTTCATTAATTCCTTCCTTCACTTATCCAACATATTATGAGGCACGTCAAACTCCAAGCCCTGTCCAAGTCCCCAGGGTTGCGAAGGAATGAGATGTGTGCCCTGCCTTCATGGCACTCTTTGTCTGGGAGAGACAGTGAACAAACCATACAGAAAGAGAAATGCTAGTAGAGGCAGCTGGTGAGGGCCAGGAGCTAAACTGCGGAGGTAGGCAGGGGCCAGGCCCTGGAGGAGCTTGAATCATATCTTGTGGGTGTCAGGAGCCAGTGAGGGATTATATTCAAGAGAATGGCATCTGGGAACATTCACTCTGGGCCACTGCTAGAAGGGGTGGAAGCAGGTGAGGCCAGGAGACCACTAACAATGCTGCCAGCATTCAGACGAGAGCTCGTGGGATGTGAGGATGAGGGAACGATGGGAGAGAGGTCCAGGAGACCAAAGGGACAGAGCGCCGTGGCCCGCTGGATGCCCTCCGTGGGAGCTGTTGAGGTTCACCTTGGAATGGCACAGGGCTGGACGCAGGCTGAATTTCTCTTCCTCTAGCCAGCATGCTCTAATGAGATTTGAGGCGCAGCCCATGATGAAAGGAGTGTCTGTTGGGATATACGGGGTCAATGTGGAAAGGCTCTGCAGAAGGACAAAATGGCCAGCTGAGAGGAGCAGGGTACCTCCACCCTCACTGTCCTGCTTTTGCCCTGGGGCTGTCTACCATCCTCCTTCCTTTCCCCCCTTGCTCTGGGACCTGTAACCAGGGTACCCATGGCTTACTCTACCCCATGCCCCATCCCAGGGTAGGAAAGGTTAGGGCTCCTTCTCGCTGGGTTGCCAGCTCTTCAGCATCCCAGGGCATTTCTGCCAAGGATGATGTACAGTATTATGCTAAACCAGCTTTACAGACAGCCCCTTAAAATGCAAGCCTCTGTCTGTGATGGATGGAGAACATCCAGTTGTTTAGCCAACCACGTACGGTTTGTTGCAAACCGGCAAGAACCACACATGGGCATCTTGTTAGGCCCGTTATGCCAAGGACCCCATAAATAAATAGCAGAGTATGTCTTGGTGCATCAGGGCTGGAGTATGGAAATAGAGGCACTGCATAAATAATACATGTTTACAAGGTAAATACATCAGTACGGTAGCGTGTGCAGCCGTAACCAAACCACCCCACGCAACAACCACGATAAGCTCCAGGGTCTACCATGTGATTGGCTTCCATCCATCAGTGTGCATCCAGATTCAAAATGACCGCTGAAGGGAGGAGTCCTCCTGCACACTGACCTTGAGGCCTTGGAATTGAGGCAAGTGGTGAGATTGCAGGTGGGCACCCTGACACACAGCTTTGCTGCCGAGGTGTGAAACCTACCGTGACCGTGTGTTCCTGCAGATGTCTTAAGGTCTGCCGCCAAGCAGCAGGCTGATTAGCACCAAGGTGCAGGATGCGATGGGTTGCACCTACAGGAAGACGGCCGGCTGGGGGAAACGGATTTTCTCATTATGCAAATTCGCTCAGACTTAGGAGGGAGCCAGTGGATCGACTTTCCAAGTTTAAGTGACTCTCACCAGAGCCCTGTAACTTTCAGCCTTTCACCCTGAAGGTTGGGCTGGGTTTTCAGAAAGTCAGTTTCCCATCTCCGCCACCCCTTTTTCAGCCCTGAACCCCACTGGGCATCTGGAGCTCCGAAGAGGCAGCCGAGAGAATGGCCGCTGGAGTGGGTGCCCCTCCCCTCGGTTGTAATGGCACAATGCTGGATTTCAGTATTTTAAATGAAAAATATATGCAGTTAGCTGTGCACTGACAATGTCCTTGAGGATTTGACAGTGAGATTTTCCAGCAGTTGGTCTTCGTTAGGATCCTGGCGGTGTTTAATAAGGCAGTCGAACTGCTGGCACCTTGGGTTCCTGTTTGTTCTCCGAGGGCTCTGGGGCTGCTGCGGTAAGCACATCGACCAGAGCTGATCATTACAAGGGCGTACGCCACCATGAATAAAAATGTCACACGTTTTCCCATCTCACAGCGGTACAGAATGTCAGTCCTGTCAAACACACGTTGCAGGGAGCTGTGTGCAGTCCGTACAAATTGGAGAGCTGCATTCCCCCCCAGCCTTCTGATATTCTTCATTTGAAGCTGAAGAAAAACAGTTGTTAACCTATTAGCTAGGATTTTAAACTCTGCTGAGGCGGTGGAGGGCTAGACTTTGACACAGATAGAAATGTATGCCAGGGTCCAGGAATTTTAAAAACAGGTTCTCCATCCATTTGTTCTGAGGGAAGGAAAAAAAAAAAAAAAAAACCTCTGTCTGGCGAACCTGACTGTCTGTCTTTAACAGACACTGGGGAAATTTGGGGATATTTCACATCTAAGCTTCCCACCTTTGCATTCTCCTCGAAAAGTCTCTTGCTCTTCAGGGTGGCCTTGGGCTCAACCTGTTAGACCAGGATATCTCCAGGTTGGGAGTTTTTCCTGATCAGAAACATTGCCAGCCTTGTGGACAGTGCGACTCAGTGATAGGATGACAACTAGTTGGTCCACGTTAGTCAAATGCTGGGCAACGGCCTTACTGACCATTTGAGGCTAGTCCCACAGTCTTGGGTGAGCATTTAACTTTGCACTCACCGTGTGCAGGCCTTGTGCCTAGAGCCCGGGATCCAGATGTGACCAGGATCCAGATGTGACCAAGATGCCACAGCACTCTTGAGGAACCCCTCGTCTTTAGGGGAGGGACAGAAGAAAGAAGCCAGGCTCTATCCAGCCAGGAAGAGAGGGATAGCTTCCAGGGAAGGGACGGAGGCTTGAGGGATGAGCTGAATCCACCAGGTAGGCAGGTGCAGGAAGGGCACCCAGGACGAGCACGTGCGTTGTGAAGGGCTGTGGCACATGAGTGCCTGGGCAGGTCTTTGCAGGGCTGGAAAAATGGGCTGCTTGTGGTGGGGTGGAATATGGGGTGGGTGGGCCAGGGACTGGGTCTCGAATGGCCTGTCGAGAACCGTCTGAAGGACATGACCAGCTCCCCGGGCTGCGGGTGGACTGGGGCGGGGGGAGCTGGTGGTAGGGAGAGCAGCGCGGAAGCTGTCGTAATCACCAGACTCCCTTTCCGGAAGATGCTATGCGATCGTATCCGTACTACTGCAAAATCGGGAGAAGATCTTTATTTTAATTTCCTAGTGGTAGTACTGCTTGGGGTGGACACCATTCCAGAGATGATAAATTAGCCTTGGTTTTGCTGAGCTGGCCCCAGCCCTTAAATGCACCGAGCAAACCCTCCCCAAGTCAGGACACAGGCCTGGTGAAATGTAGGCGGCTGCAAAGACAAACCTTTCTGTGTGGTCAGAATGGACTTAGCAAGACAAAAAACTCAAGAGGATATTGGGGGGAAGAACTCCCCAGGGAGAGGGAAGCGCCCCCCCCCCCATTCTCAAGGGGATAAGATTCAGCATCTTCCTTCTGCCGTTTGTGTATCGGGTCTGATGGAAGGAGTGTGGGCTTCTTTGGGGTCAGACTTACCTGGGTCTGCAGCCTGGTTCGGCCACCTGTTAGCAGTGAGGCGTGGGCAAGTCACTGAGCCATGCAGACTCAGTTTCTTCATCTGCCAAATGGGGATTTTACCTTCTCTGCAGGGTTGTTGGGTTCATTAGAGACCTTACAGGTAGAGCTTCTAGTACAGAACCTGGAACATAGCAAGTGCCTCAAAACAGCCCCGCTGCCTCTGTCAGAGGGGGATTCTCTCTCCCAACATCTGGAAGCCCCTCCTGGCATCCCCAACCTCCTGGGAATGTCACCCAGGCACCCTTGATGGCATCCCAGATGGCTGCCTCCATGTAGGTAGCAGTGAAGCCCCTGCGCCCTGTTTCTGTCTGGGCAGAGAATGGCACGCGTCAGCAAGGCTCCCTGCCCCTGCCCAGCCACGGCCCGCATCTGCTGCCTGACCTCGGGCCGCCAATGGGATGCCACCTATTCAGACCGAGCAGCTGCACCTGACTAAAAACAAAGGGCTCCCCTCCCCCGCCCCACTGCTGGCCCCCTCCCTCCCCCGCCTCTGTCCCCCAAGCGGCCTGGGGTCACCCGGCCCCCTCACAGCCTTCCCTCACAGCTGCCTCGCTGCTTTTGTTCAGCATGTGAACTTCCCCATCAGCCAAGCTCCTTGCACGGGAAGTAATCAGGGATCTTGACAAGGCTTCAAACCACAAATGCCACTACAAATTAACCAGCACCACTACAAAATACTACTCCTGTCAACATCGGGGAAGAATGCACTGCTCTCAGGACCAGGAGGAGTCGCCTCTCAGCTCAGCTCTCACTCGCCGCAGAGTGCCGGGGCCCAGCAGAGAGAATGGCCTCGCAAGGTGACTTGTTGGGGCGGCTGAGTCCCCGGCAGCCCCTCTCCAGAGATGACAGCAGGTGCTACAGCTTTTCTTCGAGGGCCACCTTCAGCCCCCAGCACCCCTGCAGAGGGTGCCTCAGGACGGCGAGTTGCAGACACGTGGGAACCTCCCCCCGGAGTCCGACAACCAGCTTCCTAACGTATTGTGCGAATTGGGGCCGGAGGGATTATGGCAGGGCTTCTATGCAGAGTTTTAGGACTGACTGAGGTATACTGGGTAGCACCTGGCCCGTTGAGGCTGCTCCAGGATGAGGCCCCTCCCAGCCTCCCTTTCCCATGAAGAAGCACCTTGTCATCGTGTACGAGCAGGATGGAAACTTCTTCCTCAGCTCTGATGCAGAGGTCCATCCTGTGCAGTGTCTTTCCGTGAGCATCCCTCCCAGATTAGAGCCTGGAGCTGAGAGTTACCTCTGCGGATGCTGCAGGGCCCGAGGACCCCAGGGTCCCCTGTGGGGGCCCAGGGCCTGCCCAGTGCTGTTGACACAGAGCGAGTGCTGTAGGACACCAGCGCTCAGTCTTCTCCAGCATCCTTGCTGACACTCTGAAGCGAAGGCAAGCATTTGATCCTCCCCAACAAGCAGGATCAGCTCTATCAAGTGTGGACGAGAGGATTCAAGATAATGACAGGAGTTGGGGGACAGGCGAGAGCTGTGCCCGAGTGAGCTGGTTGGGCATTTCAAAGGAGACACTCCACACAAATATAGCTTCAATACACTCCTTTTTGGAGGCCTATCAAAAGAAGCCCTCTTTTATTTTCATACCTTGCATAATAGCGGCTCTCCCTTCCCGAGGAGTAGAGGAGCCTTGCTCTCAGCCCAGAGGCCTTTTGTAAAGCCACAGAAAGCTTTGTCTTCCTCTCCCAACCAGGGCCATTTCATGCACAGGTCAGAGCATTGATGTGGCTACTAGCCAGGAAAATTAACCAGGTGAACTCTTCCCTCGTTAAACAATAACAGGGTTTAATTGTGAATTTTCTCTTCCACCCTCTCCATTCCTGGAAGCGTATCTGGTTGGGCACATCCCTGGCACAGAGAAGCCCCCAGCATCTACCCAGCCTCCCCTTTGGGGATGCCAGGGCCTCTTCCAGGTGAGCTAGATGGGAGTCTGACAGAAAAGGGACAGTTCAGAACACCATTCAGACCCAAAGGACCTGAGACCCCCTTTGAGGCTGACCTTGGAGGCCACCGTTCTCATGCCTCCAGCTGCCATGGGGCACGCCCCACCTTCTCTGGCCCTCAGAAAGGGTCACGGCGGGGGCTCTGGCTGCCACCTCAAGCAGGTTGCCTCCCCACCCCAAGCTTTGCACGCATAGACCTCGGCCTTCAATGAAGCTGCTTGATCCCTGAGGCCTCGGGCATCTCCGATCTTCTGCCCCCTTCCCCACACCACCGGTCCCCGCTTGGGGTCTGGCCTGTCCGCCCACTGACTTTGACATTTCACCTTCTGTGTGGCCTTAGATAGCGCCTGTTTGCCCTCCCTGAGTCTGCTCTACCAGCTGTGAAAACGGGAGGCTGATTCTGACCTTAAAGGGATGTTAATGGGATAGTCCAAGGTGTGTCCTCCATGGGGACTGAGGAAATCTGTGCACCGGTTCCCAAACAGCCGGCCCCTCCCAAATCCATCACAGGACTCCTGCCCCAGTGCGCAATTAACTTGAGACAAGCTCTTTGACCCTCTTCCGAAGGCCTGTCATCCACCGCTCGGTGTGACCCTGGGCAAGTCTTTGCCTCCCCTCATCTGTGAAATGGAATAATGACCCTCATTCCCGGGACAGCAAATGCGCTGGTTAGGTGTTAGAACGCAGCGGGCCACCAGAGCTTCAGTTCTGCCCACCTCGCAGGCTGCCCCCGCTTCACTCTCTGCCCCAAGTCCACGCCTGGCAGTGAAGCATTTTCCACCCTGCAGCCCCGTGTAGGGCGCCCGCTCGTCCATGCCACCCAGGTAATTAAGTTGATATTCCAACACGGCTTCCCCTCCTGACCTTTTGGAAACAATGTGTTTTGCTGCATCAACAAATTAACTGCAAATCAGATGCTGTCCTCATAAATGTGGGTTTCATATCCAATGAGCATACTCACCTGGCCCACATGGCTGACAGATATAAACGCCGAGGGTCAGGCAGAGACCATCAGAGGCCAAAAGAGTTCCTCTCCTCTCTGGGACTTCCATGTCAATCACACTTCGGAGCTTACCCTCTCATGTTCACATTTCCCAGCAGTCACATGCCAGTTGGTCTGGGCAGGCCCCCTTGGCCGGAAGGGAGTGTCTGTCCTTAGGAGCCCACCCATCCTCCTCCCATCCATCTTTGACACCAAGGCCTCTGATATGTCCCTCCCTGCCTAAATCCCTCCCACTGCGCTCAGTAGGAAATCCACACTTCTTAGGCTGACGTTCAAGGCCTTGTATTATGTGACCCCACTCACCCACCCACCCACCAGCCGTTCCTCCTGGCCTGCCCCATCCTCATATTCACCCTCACTGGGGTTCCCATCTCATGCACCTAAATTCTGTACCACTCCCATCGGGTAGAAGAGCCCCTCCTTGGTACCTCCACAGACCTCAGCACCCCTCTCCTCACCTGTATTATAACCCCACCATCAGAGTGGGAGCCCTTTGAAGGCAGGACTGGGTCTTATTCACTGGTGTGCCCCTTGCCTGTACAAAGTATACTGCATTGTTTGTTGAATGAATCAACACGTGAATCTCCTTTGGAAAGCACTGGAAAGAGATGCTCAAATAAGGAGGGAAGGGGAGGATGTCAGTCATTCTCTCACCAGCCTTTTCTCTAAGGCACAGATCTCTTTTTTTTTTTTTTTTTTTTTTAATTTATTTATTTATTTATGGCTGTGTTGGGTCTTTGTTTCTGTGCGAGGGCTTTCTCTAGTTGTGGCAAGCGGGGGCCACTCTTCATCGCGGTGCGCGAGCCTCTCACTATCGCGGCCTCTCTTGTTGCGGAGCACAGGCTCCAGACGCGCAGGCTCAGTAATTGTGGCTCACAGGCCCAGTTGCTCCGCGGCATGTGGGATCTTCCCAGACCAGGGCTCGAACCCATGTCCCCTGCATTGGCAGACAGATTCTCAACCACTGCGCCACCAGGGAAGCCCAGCACAGATCTCTTAACAACACCGTCCAACTTCGGAAGGGATAAGGGTTAGAAAAACCGAATCAGAAAGGATTCCAGATGACTTTGGAAGTTTTGGTTGACAAGGATAGCACAATGGACTAAGGATACCTGCTTGTTTTAGTTCCTGCTACTAGCTCTGTGACCTCATACTAGTCACTTAACCTCTCTGGGCCTCCTGTTTCTTGCCTCTATTGCAGGGAAATAACCCTCCTCTAACTTGCCTCACCAGGGAACGTGAGGCTCAAAGGAAAGAAGGGAAGTAGAAATGCTTTGAAAGGAAAACGCATCATGTAAATAGAAGAGATTAGTAAAATCCAGTCCCTTTCAACAGCGCCTTGCTCACAGCACACTGCCTTGAAAAACCAAGGTCCTCACATTCACAGGACTCTTCTGGGGAGACTGATGGGTTTAAGGGAAGGACGGAGGATTGGATGGTCTCGTTTCATCAGCAGATTGCCAGACCAGAGCCTCCCACAGGTGTAATACACTCGTGTAGCACCCTCACACCAGTGCTTGTGACTCAGGAGTTATTTCCATTTTACAGAAGAGTTAACTGAGGCTTAGATTAAATAACTTGCCAAATGGCAGAGCCAGTATTGAACTCAACTAGAAAATGACAGAACCAAGACATGCACGTGAGTCTTTCCACCCAAAGTATGTTTCTTGGGGTTTTAGCCCAAATGCTCTTTGTACTCTAAGAAAGGTATTTTTCCGTGGTGTGGGTCAAATTCCATTAGACCATACACTCCTTAAGGACAGACTGTGTCTTAGTCTCCTGAATCCCCAGGCCCTGGCCCCAGGTAGTTTTTCCATCACTATGCATGGGAGAGTGAATCTGCTTCCCGACTACACGTGACCTTCAGGAAAGCAGGTGCCAGCACCCCCATCCCTCCTGCCACAGCTCAGCTCAGGAAGTGCCAGATGAACTGTTGAACAGAACTCTTCTTAGCCAAAGATTGCCAAAGGCCCAGCCTTTTTGAACTCGCTTAAGAATCAGCAGTCAGTGTATCTAGGGTGCTGAGGATCACATGTGACATGATTTCTCTGCAAAAGTGCCCAGACCTCTTGATTTCTCAGCTCCAAGGCTCTTCTGGTTTTGCCTCCTCTTCCTCCAGCAGTGGGAGGAGCCCTGGGTTGGCAGTCAGGCGGCCTAGGAGCAGGTCACTTTCCCCCACTCCAGTCTGTCTCCTTGTCTGTGGAAGGATAAGCTCCTGGCACCAGAGCCGTGGGAAGAGACAGACAAGCGCGCACTGGCCCTGGCCCTCAGGGAGTGTGGTCGAGGGTGGGGACCCCGGCTCACGGAAATGACTTTCACTGTGTCTGGCTGGCTCCGCAGTCGTGTCGGACCTCACCCTGTTACAGCCCCACATTCAGTTACTCCCTGATTCAGCTTGCCCAGCACTGGAGCCACGTTCTAGAAAACGGTATGTTGAGTTGATTCTCCCCTAGCTTCTCTCTTCACCCCCTCCTCCCGCCAAGTCACCACCACCCCACCTTATGGGCTGTTCTAACTGTCCCCAGAGTACTCAGCTCTCCCCAACCCGTGTCCCCCACTGTCATGCCACCCAGCATATTTGGGAAACTGCAACCACCATGACCCAACAGCCCTACTACTTCCTCCCCTCCAAGAAGCAGAAGCTTCTTAGCAGCGCATCCACTGTGTGCCTTGCCCTGAGGGAGCTGCTGTGATATACCCGGCATCCCTGCAGTGCGTCCTCACGGCCACACTCAGGACATTTGTACCGCGTTACCATTTCTTGGTGTCTATAAATTCCCCTGGTTTACTAGCTTCTAGGTTAGGTGTGGTCAAGAGGCTGCTTTCCTCCCACCGTTTATAAATTCAGTTGCAAAAGAACTAGCACTTCCTGATGACAATCAAAGCAAAATAAATTAATCACAGAATCTAGAGAACTAACGTGTTGAGTTTCTACATGTGCCAGGAAGCTTCAGCCAAAAATCTTTGCTGAGCACCTATTTAGCCAGTACCATACTAGATAAACAGAGAAATGAGATGAGTGAGCTGATAATTACAACCTTTGTGCTGTGAATACATGGGGAGCAGAGCACCTGACCCATGCTCCTCAGGGAAGGGCAGGGAGGGCCTCCTGGAGGAGGCAGTGCTTGAGCCAGACAGTGAAGGACAAATAAGAGGCACCAAGAGTGAGACAAAAGGAGATGCAAGGTGTTTCAAGAACACCTGAGGGACTCCCGTGGTGGCGCAGTGGTTAAGAATCCGCCTGCCAATGCAGGGGACACGGGTTCGAGCCCTGGTCCAGGAAGATCCCACATGCCGCAGAGCAACTAAGCCCGTGCGCCACAACTACTGAGCCTGCGCTCTAGAGCCCGCGAGCCACAACTACTGAGCCCACGCACCACAACTACTGAGGCCCGCACGCTCTAGGGCTCGTGTGCTGCAACTACTGAAGCCCTTGCGCCTAGAGCCCGTGCTCTGCAACAAGAGAAGCCACCACAGTGAGAAGCCCGCGCGCCGCAACGAAGAGTAGCCCCCGCTCGCCGCAACTAGAGAAAGCCCGCGCGCAGCAACGAAGACCCATTGCAGCCAAAAGTAAAAAAAAATAAAAAATTTTAAAAAACACCTGAGCTTTCAGGGAGAGCAAGGGGCTGAGCGGGGCGGGGTTGGTGGGGGAGATGCACCAGAGATGAGATTGCAGAGGCTTATGGGTGGGGCCCAGAATCCAGAGGGCTTTGAGCACTTCAGTTAACATTTTCCAGGGGATATTAACAGGTGTTATAGGGGAAGTGAGTCTATATTCAAATAAATGTGGGAAACAGGACTTTTACCAAAAAAAAAAAAAAAAAGAGTTAATAGTGTTTTGCCTGTTCATGGTAGGGTGTTTTATTGCAAGGGTTGGCAGCCTTTGCTGTGCTAACCAGCCTTGTGAATCCCCAAATGGAGCAAGACACAGCACTTCCCAGACTTGTCTGGCTGGGGAACCCCCTTTTCTTCTTTCATACAATGCATCTCCCAGGATGGTTTCTCAGAAGACACCTTGGGAGATGCCGGCCTTCCACTGAGATGCTTTAGGCTAGCAAATGACATAATTGGGCGTGTATTTTTTTAAGTCCACTCTGGAATAAGCATGGAAAATAGATTGGGAAGGGGAGAGGCTGGAGGCAGGGAAACCTGATAATGGTGATAGTTGCTGGCGTCTACGGGCTAAAGATCTTGGCGAGCATCTTCTCACTGAAACTTCCTAACAGCCCCCTTGGGTAGGTAGTGCCATTACCTGCATTTACAAATGAGGAAAGTAAGACTTGATGGTTAAATCTTGGGCCACAGGATGAGTGGAGGGATGGGGTTCAGTCTGAGATTGGCTGACCCCAGAGGTGACCTCCTGAACGCTGCCACCCCCGCCAGCAGGGACAGAAATGCAGGTCAGAGGTGACTAGTGGTGAGGGCTCTGGGGCTAGAGAAGGAGGTCACCCAGAAGCAGAGTGGCCGAGGACAAGGGAAGCTGAGGGTGATGGGGGAAGTGGGGGTTGTGTGTGAGAGTCGGGGGGTTGGGACGAGGGCAGCAGCCTATGCACTTGTGGGTGGCCATGCTCATCTTGTTGGGTGGCATCCTAACCCCAGATAGCCTCCAACTGAAGAAGGGTCACCGAGCACGGGTTGGCCTGCACTCCTAACAGCACAGGATCTGGGAAGCCAGACTTTATTTCCATCCATATATGCTCTCGATGTGCCATGAGGGACCCCAATTCTCCACCAAGTCTGTCGGCAAGTTTTCTCCATAGGCCACTCTGACAGGCCCTGTGCTGACACCAGGGATCCAGGGACGCCTGAAACATGGCCCCTCTCTCCGGGAGTCGATTGTAGAGAATGAGTTCTGAGGCAAGTTTACTACCTGGAGGACCACTCCAACCAAGTGAAGCTCTGAAGTGCTGTCCACGAGAAACCTAACAGGAGCCACACATGCAAGTCACATATGGAATTCCAAATGCTTTAGTAACTGCATTAAAAAAGTAAAAAGAAACAGATGAGATTAATTTTAATAATATATTTAACTGAAATATCCAAAACATTTTCATTTCAACATATAATCAATATAAAAAAATATTGAGATATTTTACATTCTCTTTTCAAACTAAGTCTCTGAAATCCAGCGTGCATTTTACACTTACAGCGCATCTTATTTTGGACTCGCCACGTGTGGCCATTGGCTCCTGTAGTGGGCGGTGCAGGTCTGGACTTTGTGGCGTACTGATGGACCTCTGTGAACCGCGAGGTTGATGGAGGAACCAACTGGAAGCCTCCCAGGGCTCACCGAGTGTCCGTGACCTTGATCTAGTGTGGACCTTTACTCTCCTTACTCTGTCTGCCCATCCGCCCCACTGTCCAGGGCATCTAGGTGGGCAGGCCATTGACAGAACAAAGCTTGACTTTCGAGATAAAGGGTTTGAGGAGCGAGCTAAGAGGTCTGTGCTCTATTGATTTTTATTCAAGTCCTGAGTTCAAAAATGAAGCATTTTGTGCAAATTTTATTTGTTCATCAGACATTTACTGAGCAGATATTTTTTCCCGAGGCACAGGGATGAATCCCTTAAGGAAATGAACATTTGAAGGAGAATGGGGGGTGGGGAGGGGAAGATACGTGGTGGTAGTGAGCGGTAAGTCAGAGCACTGAAGGCAGCATCTGACCTGGGCAAATTCTTGAAGGACAAGTAAAGGTTTGCCAGGCAGATCAGGATGAGGTTGGTCATTCCACCTGCTGGGCAGGCAGGAAGCAGGCATGAGAGCCTCAGGCCATTCGAGGGTCTGCTGGTGAGCACAGGTTGGGAGGGGTCTGGGTGGGGCACGGCAGAACCCAGGTCTTGGAGAATTTGGAATGCCAGCCCAGGGCCTTGTTGAACTGTAGCCCCAGGACAGGCGGGGACAGCAGAGGTCTCGAAGCTGGGGTGTGGCAGGGTCACATTGCATTTTAGAAGATCCCCCTTGGCCTGTGTGGAGAATGGCTGAGGAGATCCAGGTGGGGGCCCTGTTGGGAGGTGATTACAGTGATCCAGGCTCGAAGTGGAGAGGAGGGCCTCAGACATGGGATGTGCAGGAGCCGGTGACCAGCCGAGGGAGCAGGAGGCGTCGAGGATGGCCCTTGGGCTCCCGCTTGGGTGGCTGAATGCTTGGAGCCGTGTGTGGAAATGCATCAAACCATCTTCGTGTGTACTGATTCCTTAAGTTTCCGCTTTAATGCAGCCACAGAGACTCCATCCCACTCGCCCGCCGCCTCCCAAGATACAGCGCTCGAGGCCCGTGAGTAGCCGGTGGTACTACCCTCCCGCCTAACACTGCCTGAGCCATCTCCCCGCCTGACTAAACCTCGGGGGTCTGAACTCAGCTGCCTTGCCAAAGAAAACCATGAAGTGGGTTATTCAGCTTCCCTCTGTGTGGCATGTCCCTGGACTTGCATTTTCTGGGCTTCTCTCTCCTTTTTCTGAATCAGTTTGGTGACTCGCAGGTCAGAGCCGTAGGCAGCAGGGTCGCCGTGTGGTGTGCTTGCCGTGTGTGCATCGTTTGAGCGCATCTCCTGGGTTGAGCCACGTTGCTAGCCAATGAGCTTTAAAGGCTGCAGCTGCCTCTTCCTCACAAAGGAAGCAGAAATCTGGCAGCAGGGGTCTGTTCCGCCAGATCTCGGTTTGCAGATGCATTTGATATCCCTTCCTGGGGGGTGGAGGCTACGCCCAGAGAATATTGAGCCAGCTCAGATGGAGACCGGGTTGCCTCATCTCCTGGGCCTCACGTGGGGCTCCACCTTCCCAAGCGAAGCTCCAAGTAAGGGCAGAAAAGCAGGGTGAGATGTGATAAACCCACCAACACCTGGGATTGGGTGGGCGAGGGAAAGAGACCCATCTGTGTTTTCTCAAGAGAAATACCTTGGGAACATATAGGGTGTGGGTCCCATGTTCAGCATCGGTGAAGTCCTTTTTCTTGTGGGCTCAGACTTTGGTCATGCTGAGAGGCCTGATAACTTTAGCAGGTTCCCTTAAAGTGGGAAGGAAACTTGCCGGGACCATTGAGTGAGGGCTGTTTACCAAGAGAAGAGTCTCTCTGTTTCTTGTTCAAAGCGGCCACCACTCTTGCAGTCAAGCAAAAGCAGCCCTCAGAGTTCCCCACGAACCCGAGTCCCAGCCCCTCCCGCCCTCTCCACTGCGGTGTCCGCATCCATCTCGAAAGGTGTGGCGGCCCAGGGGTGCAGGTGACTAGGCTGAACTGCATCTGTTTCTCTTTTTTTTTAATTTAAGAGTTTATTTGAGCAAAAATTGATTCGAATCGGGCAGCACCAAACCGGAAGTGGTTAGGAGCGCTCTCGAACTGTGTCTGTTTTGAATCCTGGGCGCACGTACCCAGCATCGGTTGGGTGGCCGCTCTCTGCGCGGATATTGGAAAGTTCTGTGGCACTGTTTCCCTTCCCTTCCCTACCGCATGCGGGAGTTAGAGGGCTGGGGTGGAGGCGGCCGTGACACTGCAGTTCCAACCACGTGTGACAGATCCATCCTGTACCCCAGTCAAACCGTGATCAGCACTGCTGTCGAGGGGCTGGAATGTTTCTGCTCACCGGAAGGAAGTCCCAAACGGCAAAAAGAAACCACTTTGGGGGACAGGAAGCCAACTTCTGGGTCAAAGCTTGTGTGATTTAGTGAGAATTTCAGTACAGTCATTAGCAACATGGCTTTGGGGAGTAGACAGAGCCAGGCTTGAGACCAAAGTTGTGTGACTCTGGGCAGGTCCTGAAGCTCTCTGAGCCTCTCTCCTCTCTCTCTAATACACCCTCATTCATGGAGGATTTTGTGAGCATGATATAGATGACATTTGTAAAGCACCTAGCACAGTGCCTGGCACACAGTAGCAGTTCTTACTCTACTTAACAGGTTTCTAAATCTTACAGCTTCTAAGGAATGACCCAGTTTCTTAATAACCATCATTCACCTAGGATTTTCATAGTCGGCAAATCATTCTTGGCCACCTCAACCCAGCTGAACCTCACAGTAACTCTTTGAAGTAGGCATTGCCTCCACCTGTTTTAGAGATGAGAAAACCAAAGCCCAGTAACTTAACCCAAGTCCCTCAACTACACAAAGGGGTCACCAGACTCTAGAACCCATGGTCTTTTCAGCATACCAAGCTCCCCAGACCCTTCATCTCCATTTCCACAGAGTACAAAGGACTGGGGCAGAGCCTTCAGGTGAGAAAAAATTCATCAGCAGCCGGCTGGGCTTCCTGTGGAATCTCTATGGCAGTGTTAGATCCTGGCAGGCATGCAGAGGTGAGGAGAACTGATATTTACTGAGCACCTTTTGTGTGCCTAGACTGTGCTCCTTTGTCCTTACAACAGCCTGGAGGAGGCAGATGCTGTTTCCCCAAATGGCAGCTGAGACCACAGAGATGATAAGAGGCCACGCTGGCCTTTGAGCCCAGGCCTGCCTCTCTGCCCTGCCTCTCCCCACTCCTCACCAAGCAGCCTCTCCCAAGCCAAAGTCATCCAGAGGGTAGCTCTCAGAAGTCCTTGGAGAGACCTAGGATCCAAGACAGTGAGGGAATCTCTTAGAAAGTGTGATCCAGGGCAGGATTGCTCCCCTTGGAAGAACTCAGGTACTAGAGACAGCTACTGTGGGCTCCACGTTGTGTCACCAGTGTGGGGACTCGTACAGATTGGGGGGCGAGGGGGCTGGAATTCAGCCACATCCGTTGGTGACTGAGGACTTGGGAAGGCAAATATTGCCCTGAGCAAAGCCTGAGCAGCAGCTGCCTCTACCACCGCCCTGGTGCAGGAGGTGACCAGCCTGGCACACGGGGCTGCACCCGCCTTGGGTTATGAGACTTTGAAGAGGCAGGTACCTAGCAGAACTGATTCTCCTGGGCCTGGAAGTCAGAGAGGCCTGTCCTGGTTTGAATCACAGCTTGGACACTTCTTGACTGTGTGATGTTAGGCCAGATGCATACCTTCTCTGAGCCTTAGTTTCATGATCTGTAGAATGGCTTGCTACACCTACCTGGTGGGGTATGAGGTCATATATGTGTAGCACCTAGCACAGTCCCTGGCAAGAGGTGGGTACATGTACCCCAGTTCTGCCAACCCAAACACCTTCTGCCAAGCAGGGTCACTATGGGACTAATTTGGGAGCCGTAGAAGTTTTGTGCTTTCTTGGCCTTGCGTTCCCCAGTGCCCCAGGGTCTGTTCACTCCGAGTGCATTCATGCAAGCATTTCCAATGGGCACCACTGCACACTAGGGGTGAACCTGGGGCACATGGGCTATGGAAACCCTCAAGGGCCTCAAAGAAGATGGCCTGACAAGCTCCCATGTCAGGAGCCACTGGCCCATAGCCACACTTTGCCGGGTCACTTAGCTGCAGACATTCTGGGCAGAAGTGTGGCCATCGGCCCAGGGTAGTGGGAGCATGGGGGCTAGCCATTCAGCCTTTCTGGAAGGAGCTTTGTAGCCTGGCACCTGTGGCTGGAGTTCAGATGTGACCAGAGGATTTAGATTTTCTTTTTAAAAAGAAGAAAAAAGAAAAAAGCAGAAGAAAGCCTTGCCAGTGTCTGGTGGGCTCAGGGGAGTGGGCCGGGGCGTGCAGGGGAGAGGCAGGCTGTGGTCGGCTGCATGTGAAGCGCTTTATAAGCTCTGTATTTATTATTTCTTGCTCACCATTAAAATCAAATGTACTCGGTGCTTTTGTATTCAATACACATTTAACCCTGCCGACTTAGATTTCTCAGGTTTTAAATCCAGTGGGGAATTGGCTGGTTTCCCAACTTTCCCCTCAAGTCCCCCTTGAACAGAGCTCCAAATCCCTGTTTAGCATTTTCTCCCCCAGCGCTGCTGGGATCCTAGCACTGGTGGGGCCGGTCGTAGTTGTGTGTGCATGTGGTTTCTTCCCTCATCCCCAGCCCCCGCCCTTCCTAAGCACCCCGGAAAGACGGATGTGATCACTGAAATATGACAGGCCAGTTGTCTGTATCGTCTTGTGATTCAGGCTTAATTAAACCATTTTGTCTGTGTGTGTCTGTGCCTGGTTACGGCTCTAGCTGTACGTCTGCGGCTGTGTGTGTGTGTGTGTGTATGTGTGTGTGTGTGTGTGTGTGTGTGTGTGAGAGAGAGAGAGAGATTTGTGCATGTGCCTTCTCCTCCTGTGTGTGCCTCTGTGAGTGTGTATTTGTGAAACTGGGTATGTTGGTATCTCAAGGCCTGTGCGTGTCTCTGGGTGGTTGTCTGTCCATGAGTACAGTTTTGTGTCTGCTGTTTTGTGTCTGCTTTGTCCACACCAGTCAGATGTGTGTGTGACTCTGGGTGTGTCTGCAGCCACGTGGGTGACTGTCTCTGGGTCCGCCGTGCCTTTCTCCCTCCCCCGCTTTGCTGCCTCCCTCCCCCTCCCGACCCCCTTCCTGCTCTGTCTGGTTTATCATCCCTAATGAAGCAGTCTCCTCCATCGATCCTGCTGATTGCCAACCCATTCCTTTTGTTTGCTGGCGCTGAGCCATTCAGCGGCACTCTGACAGCTCAGCTCGTCTAATTAGCTCTGTTGTTCTTTTTCCCCATGTTTCACCACGTTGCAAGTTCAGTTGAAGTTGCCACAAACTTAATCCCCCCATTTCAGCCACAAGTTCACATTCCTAACCTGCCTCTATTGTACAAGGAGCAGCTGTGGGCGAGGACAGGCGAATGGGCCTTAATGTCTGACCTTCCCAAAGCCCCAGCCCGGGACCTCCGGGGCAGGGCAGCGCTGCCCCCCTGACTGCACCCCGCCTTTGTGGTGCAAAGTCAGGTGCAAACCAGGTGATCCTGTGTACCAGCTGCAAGAGGAGTCCGGCTCTAGGCCAGGAAACCAGTTCAGGGTTCGCACGAGTGGGGGACGGATCCACTCGTTTATTCAGCAGCCAGTGACTGGATGTCTGCTTTGTGGCAGGCACTGTTCTAATAACAGTGATCATAATAGCAACATTATTATGCACTTCTTAGGTTCCGAGCAGCAGCATCCATTTCTAAAAATCTCGCTGAGGAGCCACTGTAAACCAGGCAGTGAGCACGGTGCTAGGCAAGGGTAGGACCATCATAGATCCATCTTCTAATTTGGAGACACCCACACCCCATCTTCTTTTTGTTACTGATAAGGTCACAGAGAAACAAGGTGAGCGTTTATTGAGCCCCCACTGTGTGCCAGGCCCCGCACTGGCACTTTCCCCGCATCATCTCATTGGATCTTCACAGTAATCCCAGAGCAGACAGCAAGTTTGGTGGAACGCACTTGGCTCTTACCACGTCTCTGATTTGCCAAACCAGGCTGAGATCAGGCCGTTCCACAGGAGAAACTCTGGTTAGGTCAGACGTGTGGGGACGTGAGGGCTTGATGAGACTCGTAAAGACTTGCCTCTTATACAGCCAACTTCTGTAACCTGTGTTCCGAAGCCATTGTGTTGTGTCGCCCACCAGTGCTGGGTTGGGGGCTGGTGGGAGGGTGGGTTCAGGGAAGAGGGCGGCAGGGATTGGAGCGTGTACGTGCTCTTCTTCCCTGTCTTGCCTGCTAAGCTCAGCGTCCGTGGCGTTTCCTGCCGTGGTCCCTCATCTGCAGAGAGAAAGCGGCCCCCGCACTGGGCTGCTCATTCATTCTTACTGGCAACAAAATTCACAGATAGGCTTTCTTCGCTTTCTCCAGTCCTTCTCTGGTGTTGTTCAGATGATGGTGCCAGATTTAAAGCCAGGTAATGTTGATTGGACCAAATGAGTATCCTTCTAAGGATGCCTAGAAATTCTTAGCCTAACTCTCATCACGGGCTCTGGTGGGAGAAGGGGGTGTCTTTTTATATGATCCCTCATCTTGGCTTTCAGAGGCCTCAGGTCAGAAAAAAACTGCCTTGCCGCTGCAGCCTGGCTGTGGACAAGGCGGCTGTGTACTTCACTGTCAATACGCCCACCTCCAGCCCTTGAGCTAGGCCTGCGTGGTGAGTGCAGCGCCCACACAGGCTGTGTGACTTCCAGGCCGAGCCCTGCTCAGGAGGACTGCACAGGGATGCCCAGGGCAGCACAAAGACGACTTTTCTTGGCGCTCTAAAGCTGTTAGTATTTGCTTCTCCCCACTCTCACTTAGAGAGGAAAATAGGCCTCCTGTAATTCAGTTGTAAAAAGAACAAAATAGGCATATGTACCCCAAAAACAAGGTCTGAGTGAAACCTTTTTTGTTCTACCAAACTGGTTTCCGGGTTCCAGGAGAAGGCAAGAGGGACTCATCATTAATGAGAGCCTCTTTGTTCCGGGTCCTGCCCAGACAGTGTCTCACTGAACCCTCGCGGCAGCCCTGAGAGGAGGCAGGTGGTACCACCACCGACCTGCAAACGAGGACACCCAGCCCTTCAGAAGAGCCTTTCCCCTTTGAGTAGGCCACAGAATTCCAGTTCACGGGTCGGCTGCAAATTCAACGGCCGTGTCTCCACGATAAGCAGAGCCTTTGAACCTATGCTGTGAAAATTCCTCAGCGTTTGTTTTAGGGCCACTTATCTGCATCTTGAGAATGTTCCTGTACGGCTTTTCCAACTGAGCCCTTCTTGGGGATTTCCCCCTGTGCCCATTCCAGGTGCGCCCTCCCCGGCCGCACGTCAGTAAGAGACCGAAGAGCAACATGGCAGTGGAAGGCCGGAGGACGTCCGTCTCGAGCCCCGAACAGTGAGTAGTACCCTGCTCTCCCCTCCCCTGTGTCTGCAGGAGCCCAGCGGGGCCAGCGCTTTGTGGAGACCATGTGGCAGCCCCGGCCTTTGAAAGGCCTCCCTGGAGCCCCGAGCGGGTGTTTCACAAAGAGGTCAGTCGGGGAACACGGCTTGATCTTCAGTGTCAGTTCTGCTGGCAGTTGTCACAGCAGCAGGAGGCCCCAGAGGCCAGGGAGCCGGGCACCCGGGCTGGGTTTTGAGTGGTGACGCCCAAGGGGTACTCAAACAAGCTCGGAAAAGGATTCTAGGCCTTTTCTTATGCTGAAGATAGCTGGTCAGAAAAAGAGAGTTAGGAACCTGGTCGAGGAGGCAACCTATTTAACGAGGGCCACCACCTTCCTAGGCCTGGGCTGCTCCAGGTCTCCAGAGCTCAGATTTACACACAGGACTGTCCTCATCCACTGCCCCTCCCCCACCAGTACCTTTGCTCACCTGTGCCTTAGCATTTATTTTATTATGACTTTGCTTTCCTACCTCCCCTTGGGCCCAGAGCTCCACAGGACAGGTGCTGGGTTTTATGCCCAGTACCAAGCATAGGACCCAGCTTAGAGTCCCTTGCTGGGTAGACATTGGGTAGATGAGGGGAATGACGAGGCAGGCGGACAAGCAGTGGCCAGAGGCTGAGCTGTCTGAATGCGGGAGGCTTAAAGCTGCTCATGGCCCCGACTTCAGAGCCATCTGGAGAAGGTAGCACTGCTTCCATCAGAGGAGTGCAGTGCTTCCCTCCGTCCCCAAGGCACACGGCCGGTGGTTTCTGCCCAGACAGCTCAGCAGCTACACACTGGCTTCCAGTGATGACCTGAAAAAGTGCATGAAACCATCTTGGTCTGGGGTTGTTGGGGGAACCAAAAAAAATTGCCCCTGAGACCCTGAGGTCCCTTGGGTGAAGAGGGGAATGCTCCTCGTGTCGGCCTCATTTTCAGAAAAGTTCTCAGGGAAGGAAGTTAAGGGAGATGGGAGACGGCACGTCCTAGCCAGAAAAGGAGCCCAAAGGAAGAAATAATTCCCAGATGTCGGGCTGTGGCCTCGCTCGGGCTGCAGTCCACTTCAGCTCTTCCAGGATTCTCTGGTTTATAGGATGGTATCACTTGAGACTCTCATGTTGTTACAGAACCAGCCCACCTAGACAGCCCTCAAACCTGTGTGTGTCTGTGTGTCTGTGTGTCTTGGGAGATGCTTGGTGATGCAGAATTTGGAAGTAGGACTCCAGAAGTTGGGTGTAGGTTTAACTTTTGCTGTGCACAATAGGATGGTGGGAATCTTGAGGACTATTTCCCTGCCATGGATTATGATTGCCCCCTTGTGGAGAAAATGCTGCATGTCTTCAGAGTGCCTCAGACCCCAAAGATTTCTCCTTAGGGGAATGAAATTAGTCACTTTTCTTTAGAGCCATCTCTTTAAAACTGGACTAAATATTTTAGACACTGTACTGGGATACAGGGTCATGGTCCTGTAGATATTGAAATGCAAATCCAGAATACCCTTGCTTTGCACCAAAAACACCCTGGACCAACAACACTTCCCATTCTACAGAAAAGCATTACCCATTTTGTGGCCAGGTTCCCGATTAGAGCTCGGACTTCATCACCACGTTTATTTACACTGTTGCTTTTCCAGCCCAGTGATAGGGGATTGCTTTGTCAGTACATGCAAAGAGCCAGTGTTTGGTAACCCCATCATTCTGGAGATTACCAGAACTATGTCAGTACCACTTTTTGTGGGGTTTTTTGTTTATGGGGGTTTTTTTTTTTGCAGTACGCCTTGTTTTAGATTTCTTTTTGGGAAACATTTGGGGTTGAAATGAACCAGTGGGAGCAGGGGTGACTAGTTTAGTGGGTTGGCAAACTGGCAGTGATAGAAAACAAATGACAGGTTCTCTGTGATCGTACGTAACAGTGACCCGGGTCCGCCAGGAGATAGGGAGGTATGTTTTAGAACATCATTCCGAGAGTTTCTGTTCACATTTTTTTAATGTGAAGGGGGGGGCACGGGGGGCTGGCAGAGCTGTTCTCCCATAATGCCAGTGACATTTCTGGTGCAACGCGGGTGTTTTCCTGCGTCTCTTCCCATGCTGCCTTCTCCCCCCCCCACCCCCCGTTGTGCTCCTCCACTTCCAAATGCCATGTCACAACAGCACTTGGATGTGTTTTTCTCAACTGTCATCAGCTGCAGCTGGCAAGACCAACTTCTTGAAACACAGGAAGCATCCAGCGGAAAATATTTTAATAAAACCGACTCCTCGTAAAATATTGTTTTGGGGAGGAAGGAACCAGCCCCACCGATCTGTCAGCATTGTGTCGGGAGACACAAGAAGACAAGCTGGCGGGCAGGAGCCACATCCTAATGGGCCTTTGTTGCTGGTGGTTCAGTGTTGGGCACACGGACTCGGTGCCTGGCCCTTTAATCTGGCCTGGATTTTCTTGAATCACAGATCTCTGTCTCCACTGGGAATATCAAAGTGCATCAGAAACTTAGAGGATTTGGGCGGCAGAAAGAGACACAGGATCTTTGAAGTTGAGGGAAGGATTCAGTCCTCCCGACTTCTTGCCCCAACTCTCACTTCCAAAGAAGCACATTAAGTAATTAACTTTGTGGACAGCAAAATGGAGCTGATTAAGAATCAGACAGTCTCCACGGTCTCCTGCAGCAGCTCAGCATCTGGAGTTCATCGAGGCCCAGTAGCGTCGCCAGCAGCTCTAAGGCCACTCCATCCGCTTAGGTCCGTTTTTTGCTTTCTAGCTCACGTCCATTCTTGCATCCATTCATTCAGCAAATATCTTCAAAAACCTACTAGGTGTGAGCTTCTTAGGACTTTTAAAGGAGGCCCCAAAGGGAATCCCAGTGCCGACTTCTTTTGACTTGCATTTTCCCAAAAAGAAATTTTTCCCATATCAAATTTTCTTCCCCAGTGGAAGGTAGGTGTCCTAGCCCCTCAAAACCATGTGATAGCAATTGGAAGAACAATTTACAAAGACTTCTGGGGAAAACATTCCCTCTGTTTTTCTGTTAACATTAGCTAATTAATATTCAGTGACTACTCCTCAAGAAGTATTAGCTACTTACATTATTATTCAGAACAGGGCTGATGGGATGCCCCGAGGATCCCCTAGGGTAAGAGTTGGGGTTAGGAGGAATCAGACAGCTTGTTGGGCTGTGGGTCAGAAGCCAGTTGGCAGTGAGTACAGTGGAGCACCTCATGTGTTCTAGGTCCTCTTAGGCGTCCCTTCCACAGAACAGGAACGCTGGCTCTGAAAATGTATTGACCAGTGTTCCAGGGTCATCCATTTAGAAAGCGGCATGGCCAGGACTCCAAATGCTGCTCAGTTTCATTCTCTCCATTGCACTCTGCTGTCCATGGGGGTCCATTGTTCTCCTGGTTTTGCCCAGAGAGACAGCTTTGTGTCCTGAGATGACTTGCCCCGCACACCACCTTCCTCTCTGGGGAAGGTTCCCTGGGGTTGGGAACCAGAGCTGTTCAGTCCTCTTCCTGCCAAGGAGTCAGTGTTCCCTGGTGCCTGAGTGTTCCTATCTGGGGAAGAAAAGAGAAGTAACATTTACTGAACATCGCTTAAGATCGTGAAGGGTAGGTGGTAGCTTTACCATTTAACAGATGGGGAAACTGAGGCTCAGAGAGAGACTTTCCATAACTTGCCCAAGGTCTCAGGACTGGAAAGTGGAGAGGGCCTGGCCCTTTCTTCTTCAGCATCCAGGCTTTTTGTTAAGAACATAATTATGACTGTGAGCTACTCTGAGTGGTGAGGACGATGGTGGCTGCAGCGGGCACGGTGAGGTCCCAGCTCCCCACCTGTTAAAGGTGGGCTTTGGTGATTTCAGCGGGAGCGTGCATGGCTGCCAGGCCCCAGCTTATCTTCCCTTCGGCTTGTTAGATATAGGGCAATTTCCCATCGAATGTGAGACTTTGAAAGAGCTGACAGCAAGCCCTAAAAGGCAGTGCTGTGCTAAGTACTGCCTGCCCCTCAGGACCACACACAGCGAGCAGACAGAGGCCAAAGGCGGGGGGTGACCTACTGGTCCCCAGGTGCCTCTCTCTTTCACTCTTTTTCACTCTTTCACTGCCGTGAGAGTTGGGAGGGAGATAGTCACAAGCAGCCTCCACCTTCTTTAATCTTCGCAGTAACCCAGAAGGGTAGGGCTGTCTTCCAAGTCCTAATGGTGACGGGGCTCGTGCTCAGTGTGGACCTGAGGCGTGCCCAGTCCCAGCCAGCTGCAGAGCCCGAGCTCTTTCAACGCGCACCTTGTCCGCTAAAGGTGGTACACAGAACACCCTCCAGTCGCCCGTGTCTTGACTGGCTGCAGGCTGGTTATTTGGAGTTCCATTGTACTAAGTGAGAATGGTCCAGATTCAGCCACCAGGGGCCCATAAGCCACTGCCCTGTCACCTCCCTGGCCAGATCCATGCAAAAACCTGCTCTCTTCCAGTAATTTTGTTTGTTTGTAAAAATAACCCAATAGCCTTATAGGCAGGCTGGAAGTTAGGGAGAAGAGACAAGTTCATTCTGAATCCCACTACTTCAGCTCAACTATGTACTAGCATTTCTGCAGATTCCTGTCCAGCCTTTTTTCTAGATATATTTTGCAGAGCTGCCAGCTTCCTTGCAATATCCCATAGTACAGACTTGCCTTATGTCCTTGTAAGCCCCATTGGTGGTGACCACGGAAGATCTCACTGTGTGTATGTGTGTGGTCTGCCTGACCACGCTCCTCTTATGGGATTTGTAGATTGTTCCAGGTTTTCACAAATGTGAAAAATGCCAAAGTGAATGTCCTTGTTCTCCAAGTTTTTTCTAGTTTTATATCATTATAAGAAAAACTACCATTAACTGAGCACTTTACGTATGTTGTTTCATTAAATCCTCAAGAACTCTGGGGGCAGGGGTAGGTGTCATTAGCTCTATTTTACAGAAGTAGCTGCCACTCTGAGAGGTGGTCACTGCCCTTGGTCACACAACTAGTTAGTGGCAGAGCTGAGCTTCGGACGTCTCTAACGCCAAAGCCCAACCCTTAACCAGTCTTACAGGCAGATTTCTGCTCCGTGTTACTAAATAAATTTCTGAAAGAATTGTACCACTTCACACTCCCATCAGAACTGTGGACTCCCTGGGAATCTGGGTCTGGGAGACCAGAGGAACGTGTGGCTGGCGTTAGAAATCCTTCTGGCCAAGGAGAACTTCTGCAGGTTGCGCTGCCTGGGCAGGCTGTGTGTGCACCAAACGGCCAGCCCAGACTTCTCAGGAATTGGAGAATCTGCTCGTCTGAATTGCACTGCGTGACCCCAGCACCCAAAGCCCCAGAAGATTAAAATAAGATCAGAAGAAGCTGCCAGAAGCGTTTAGTGGGAGCTCTGCCCAGAGACCAGGTCTCAGAACACTTTGCAATTGTATCTCTTCATGCTGATTGCACACATGCGCTGGCAGGAGATGACATGCTGTTCCACCCCCAATTCCCCCAGCCCCGGCCTCCTCGAGACCTGGGCTCAGCACAGCCCCCTGGCTGAGGGTCACAGCCGGACCCCTCTCCCTCCTGCACAGACCCAGAGCTGCCCGAGGGTAGGGGCCTGGTGCACAGGCCTGGCTGGGCGTCTGCAGACCCGGGCAGCATCCTGGCCCACCAGCTGCCAGTCTGAGACCGTGGGCAAGTCTCTTTGCCTTCCTTTTTTTTTTTTTAAACACCATGCCCGTTAACATCTCAACACGATTTGGGAAACTGCCCACAGGAGCCACACTAGCATCCTCAGCAGCAGTGACTGCTGCGGCCTCACCAATCTCACACTCCCCCCAACACCTCCCCCACGAGCTGCACGCTCCCTCCTCCCAAGGTCACCATGCCTGGGGCTTCTGGTGTAGCCGTGACCTGCCACGTTGTACGTCACCCACACACACCCGCACACGCTTGCACACCCCGGTAGCCTATGAGCAGGGCAGGGCTGTGTGACCTTCAGCTTTGACTCTTCAACTCCCCGACCAGAGCCTGGCCCAGCTCTGCTCAGGGATATTTACAGAATGAGTGAACAAAGGAATCACTGAGGGCAACTTACAGCCCAGCGTCCTGGAGATGGGGGAGGGTATCAGTTAACAACCGCAAGTATGTAAAGAGCACCTACTATGAGCCAAGTGTGATCAGGATGTGAATCTGAAGCTACCAGCACCTGCCCAGCCTGGCGCTCTAAGAGCCAGAAACTGATCAGCCCCGGGAGCAAACCTCCAAGATGCCAGCTGGGCCCTGAGCCCCAGGGGGAGGGGCAGCTGTCTGGGCACTACCCCCCGGCAAGCCGCCAGGACACCAAGCAGAAGGGCGCAGACCCAGTTAGCAAGGTGAGAGGCTCCTGACCTGACTCGGGCCCCCTCCCCTCTCCAACGGTGGGTTTTGGGCCCCGGAGACAAAGCCAAGCCAGAGGCCAGGCATGGAGCCTGAGCTCAGACTGGAAAAGCAGGAGCTGCCACAGAGCCTCCAGGGATATGCAGCGGCCCAGGAAAACACAGGACCCCCTCGTCTCCACCACTTCTGCCTGCTGCTTGGAAGGAGGGATTCTCCCAGGAGCTGTCACAGTAGGGCGAGTTAGTTCCAGCTGAAAAGCCAAGCCTTTAGGAAGCCCTCAGAAGAGGTGCCCCATCCTCAAGGTGTCACTGAGCTCAGTCTCCTCCGAAAGCCTTCGCCACCCCAACAAGCACCCTCCCCATTCCAGATTTCACGTCACTATTTCCCAAGTGCCTGTTTCAGGCCCGGTACTTCGATATATGTCATCTTGGTGAACCACCCCTGCTCCTCAAAAGTCTTCATAGTGAAGGCACTGTTAGCCCTTCAGCCACAGGGGAACCAAGGCTCTGACAGGTGCCGTGACCTGCCCTGGGTCCAGCACATATACCAGGGTCTGCTGGGTCCCACGTCCATGTCCACTGCTTTCTCACCAGCCGCCCCCCACCAACTGCTGCCACGGTCCCTAGAAAAGACTCGGGCTCTCAGCAGGCAGAGACTGTCCTCGGGGCGAGGGGCAGTTGTTCCTCACAATCTACACAATTGCTCTTCCAGGTAGGGAAAGTGCCCCCAACATGTCCCCTTCCCCGTCTTCCCTCCAGCAAAGAGCATGAAGGGTGGGAAAGTGAAGCCAGACCTCTGCACCTACGTGAGTGTCCACCCAGCTCCTGGGAAAGGCTTCTAAGCCTGCTGGGCGTGGGTGTGGACAGGGGAAGTCGACACTAGTGATCTCTGTGGAAGGAAGGAAGGAAGGAAGATAGACAGACAGACAGACAGAGACGGGTTGATAAATAAGTGGATGGATGAACGAAGGTTGCAAAGGCAAAGGGCACCACCAATCCAAGAGACGGAGATCAGGACAGCTGAGCCCCCCATCACCCCCTGACCTCACACATGGCCTTCAGCCCTCACGCTGGGGGGAAACCCTCCTCCAGCTGGTCCCTGCCAACCCTGCCTGCCTCTTCTCTTGAAACCCCACCCCAGCCTCAAGCCCCTGTGCCCCCTCCTCCACAGAGACACCTCCAGGCCATTGTGCGGCCTCTACTGGACTCAGATTAAAAGCCTCATGTCACCTCCCAAATGGAGGCTTGTTCAGCAGCCCCTGAGCCAGGCACGCCCACCACTGCACTCTGGCAGAGCAAGTCCCTAAAGGGTGGGCAGGACCTGGCCTCACACTCACCCGTCCCCTCTGGACCAGTCCGTGTGACAGGAAGACGCCTTCTCATTGGTGATCACAACTCATTACAGCAGTGAGTCTCTCATTACTGTTCTTAAGTAGATATTCACATACTGCTGAATACAAAGATCCCATGTCCAACAGGTTCCCATATCTGTCATCAGTCCTTCCTCCCTGGGAACAGTCCCAGCCTGGCCCCAGGCCACACAGGGAATAGCTCCAGTGCAAGTTCCGGAGCGTCCCCCGTGGGTCCTGCACCAAGCTTGTTTCCCCCAGAGACCCCTCTGACTTGCTTCAGAGGCTTTTTCTCTGTTTTTAACCCACGCACGTGCTAAGCTGTGCTCTAGCGTGTCGGCCCTGTGTAATGGTGCTGGAGGTGAGGCATGGCGCCTCTCTAGGCGGCGGCTGCTCTCAGATCATTCTGATGTGCTGTGACGTGCCCAGCTGGGGACCGGTGACTTTGACCGGGAAGGTCTTTGAAAGCAGGGACCACCCTATTTGTCCTTTAACACCTAGGGGAGACTCTGCTCAGGGTGAAGAGGCCCAGAATTTATTTGTTGGCAGGTGAGTGTGGCATCTGGGTAGTGAACATGCACTGGGCACTGTGTGAAGCCCTTTACGAATATTTTCATTCAACTTTTGTGGTAAGACTAACAGGAGGGCTATAGAATCCCCATTTTGCAGCTAAGAAACTGATGTTCAGGGAGGTACAATGACTTTCCTGAGGTCATCTGGCTGGCACGTGGGGATTGGTGGAAGGCTGGACAGACGGGCCTCGTCCAGGGGCCTGTCGCTGCCTGTCAGCCCCACAGGAGCCTTGTAATCAGGGATGCCAGAGCGGCCAAGACATTTAAAAGTAAAGATCCTTTGTGCAGGAGTGAAATGATCCTTTAAAAAATGATCACCAGCTCCCCTCGTTACCTCTGGAGACCAAGTCCTTGCTGACTTTTTCCCCTTCTTTATCTCAAGTACATTTAAATGTCAATTAAATTTGAAATATCTACATTTGTCAGCATTTCATTTTGGGCCAGCGTGACGTGCTGCTGATTTGTCCACGCGATGTGACACATGAAAAAAACTCTCGAGATGCAGATCTTCCTCATTAAAAAATAAGCCTGTACGATCCCGGCACGGCAGAGAGCCACAGAGCACGTCCCCGCTTCCTGACGCCGTGTCTCTGACATGGTATTTAAAAAGGAACAGCCGCGCCTGTCACCACTGTCACACGCGCGCGCTAGCCAGCGACACGTTAAACCAAACATTAGAAAGGGTTCGGGGAGTCATCTGCATGGGAACTCCGTGCCGAGATGAGGTGGGCAGAGGCGGGAGCAGCCGTGGGAGGTGATGGGGTCTGAACGTGATGGACAGCGGGCCTTTCTTTCTCGCCGAGACTCCGGCAGTCCTTGCTGGGTAGTCAAGTTCACCACGACCTGCCTTTTCACAGACAGCTCTTTGTGTATAATAAAATCCAGGCAAGTGGTGGGTGGCAGACTGCAGGGTAGTAGCTGAATTGGGTTAATGAGGGAAGAGGTACGCGCTTTTTTTTTTCATATTCTGCCTTAAGCTAATAAAAAATTTAAACCTGGACATATTCGACGGTTCGTCCTTTATCTCTGACAAATATCTGACTGTATGTTTCATGGGAGAACATGAGCAGCTGAATTTAAATAAGTTTATTTTGAAATCTCACCTTTTATCAAAAGCAGAAGGGGAAACACCCTACCCCTTATTTCACCGTTTCAGGTCCACAGAACTGAAGAGGCAGGATCACAGAGTGGTTCAGAGTTAGGCATATCTGGATTCCATGCTCTACCCTTAACTTCTGTGTGACCCTGGGCAAGTGACCTCCCCTCTCTGAGCCTTGGCTGCTTTATCTGCCACATGAGGATGAGATGAGTAATTAATCAGAAACCGTACGGACAGCATTTAGCCCAACACTTGTAAATACTGCTAGTGTCATCATCCTTATCCCTGTGGCCCAAAGGCTGGACCTGAAGAGACTCTGATCAGACCACATGGCAGAGTTCTCATCTGGGTGTTCCATCACTCTTGAGAGACAGATGGTGTGTCCAGGAGACACCCTGGACCTCTCGTTGACGACAAGACTGCCCGACCAGCATGGCCTGGCCAGAAGAGCTGGCTGGAGAGGAAAATGGTGAGCTGTAAAGTGAGGCTCCCTGTCTCCCCCCACCTCACCCCCACACGCCCTCCGTGATCTCGCGTGTGGGAGGCACTGGATTTTGACAGTGATGGGAGGTGCAGCAGCCTGAGCTGATGAAGCCAAGGTCCAGTCCAGCACAAAGGCTCTTTGCTCCTGTGTGAATCCAGACATTCCTGGCATTCAGCTAACGTGCCAAGCTGTGCTCTCTGCTTACTTGTCAAAGCCAGAGGAGGGGGCTGTGCTTGGATGGGTGCTGGAAAGGCATTCAAGATGGATTTGAGGGCCACCCAGAGCCTCATTCAGTTTGACCCAAGCAGAGGTGTGGGTCCCCCTCATACACATCTACCACCAGCCCAGGGGACAGGAAAGAGAGGGCCCTGGACTGGAATCCCTGCTCATCACTTCCTGGCTGGGTGGCTTGCTCACGCCTCTCCTCTTCACCATGAAGTGCTCAGCTGGGACTGGGTCTGCTCACTACAAGCACTCGGGAGGTGCCTCTCGGTTGGGTGCGTGGATGAACGGACGGACAGATGGATGGATGGACTAATGAGAGTCTCATCCTCTGTAAAATCTGTACAGCGACGCCTTCCTGCTTCCTGCTGGGGGGAGTGGTAGAAATAACCTATGTAAAGCCCGTGGCACAGTGCCTACTTGTGGATATTATTTTAAGCATTTTTCTGAGACTCCCACCTGCCCCAATATACCTAACATGCTCACCCCCAAACGTGGTCCCATTCTACAGGTCTATATTCTTTTTCATATTCTTTTCCATTATGGTTTATTACAAGATATTAAATATAGTTCCCTGTGCTATACAGTAGGACCTTGTTGTTTATCTATTTTATATATAGTAGTTTGTATCTGCTGATCCCAAACTCCTGATTTATCCCCTCCCATTCCCCTTTGGTAGCCATAAGTTTTTCTATGTCTGTGAGTCTGTTTCTGTTTTGTAAATAAGTTCATTTGTATCATATTTTAGGTGCCACATATAAGTGATATCATGTGATATTTGTCTTTCTCTGTCTGATTTACTTCACTTAGTACGATAATCTCTAGGTCCATCCATGTTGCTGCAAATGGCATTATTTCATTCCTCCTTATGGCTGAGTAATATTCCATTGTATATATGTATCACATCTTCTTTATCCATTCATTTATCGTTGGACATTTAGGTTGCTTCCGTGTCTTGGGCTATTGTGAATAGTGCTGCTATGAGCATTGGGGTGCATGTGTCCTTTTACATTAGCGTTTTCTCTGGATATATGCCCAGGAGTGGGATTGCAGGATCACACGACAACTCTAGTTTTTTAAGGAACCTCCATAACATTCTCCATAATGGCTGCACCAATTTACATTCCCACCAACAGTGTAGGAGTGTTCCCTTTGCTCCACATCAGAGAGGGGACCCTCTTATACTGCAGCCATGAGCTGAGAAAAGGGGCATGTGCCTGGCGGGGATCCAGAAGAGGGGAGAAGCGGGTGTGTGCAGGCCCTTGTCTCTCCAGTACGCTGGCTTCCGCTCATTCCCTCAGCAAACTTTCCTCTGCACTAACGCTGTGCCATGGGTGGGGAGAGAAAGAAGAACGTGCCAGGGCCCCTGCCCTTGAGGACCTCCACTCAGAAATAGAAATGCAAGAGGTTCAACTGTATTAACGAAGCGCTAAACCACACAGCCCAAGGAGAAGCCAGCTCTATCTAGGGAGAAAACTCTGCTGGGAGCTCCAGGAAAGCTTTGTAGGAGTGCGGTTTGAGCTGAGTCTTGCAGGCCAAGGGCAATCAGTGCACCAGGCAAAGGTAAGGGCAGGTGGCAGGAGGTGGCAGGGAAGGAGCGCAGAGGTGGGCGGGGCCAGACGCAAAGCACGGTGTCTGCCCTGCTTGGAGCTTGGACTTGGCGGCCCTCACCCCGCCCACCCAGTGTGTTCCACAAGCTCCCCAGAATGCAGCCTGAGGCAGGGTGCCTGCCCCCCTGCTCGGGAGAACAGTCCAGTGCTAGCGAGTGAGAGCGGGTCCCCCGAACTTTTAAACAGACAAGTAAGTCATTCCAGACACACCTAAACATTAGTATTGCTGACATTTTACCCACCGCATGAAATCGCAGTTCAGAGCAGCAGGTTTGCAGGTGTGAAGTGGGAGAGTGATGAGGTCAGGGCTGTGATTCAGAACAGGATTCCAGTGGCCATGTGGAAAGTGGCCCTTCTGCTGGGCCTTGTTTTGTGTCCCGGTGGACGAGGCAGGAGCTGGGCAGCCTAGCCCCTGTGCTGGCCAGGGCACATTTCTGCAGGTCAGGTCTTCCCCCCTCTCTGCTGAGTTCAGAGGAGAATGAGCCTCCTGGGCCATGCGGCCACCAGTCCAGGACAGGCTGAGATGCGTCTTGTCCCTGACACCCAGCAAGGCAGCCTGGGAGAGGAGGGGAGCGCTGTGACCTCCCTGTGCAACCCTGGGCAAGTGGCTTCCCCTGTCTGAGCCTCAACCTCCCCTTCAGTAAGAGGACAAAAGTCTTTGCCTGGCTATCTTCCAGGGACGGTGCGAGGAAATGAAGGGTTCAGGTGTGACAGTGCTGGGGAACTCACAGCCCTGGGCGCCAGCTTTGGTTCCACTTTTAAAAGGGCAGCATATATTTGGGTAACAACTGGCTTATGACTGGTGATGGTGGATCATAGCAGCAGCTGGTCACAATCCGCTCTCCCAGTCCCCCCAGGGATAGCTGCTGTCCCTCACTTACCCTCCAGCCCTGGTTCCCATGCACTTTTTTGGACATGTTTCCTCTTCCTGAAATGAAACCGGAAAGGAATTGCATCATATAAGGCAAAGAAAGGAGACTGCTCTGGCTGGGGGTGGAGGGGAGAGGAGATAGCCCCCCATCAGGTACCCCTGTGTCTCCTACCCCACCCACCTCCCCAAAGTTCACCATTGCCCCTGGGATCCTCGGTGCGCGTCCAGCCCGCTGTGCAGGGCAGAGGCGTGGGCTGCCCGCTCCCCAGCCGCGTGCCGGAGCAGCAGCCGTGGGGCCGGGATTTGAACCAAGGGCTGCGGGGTCCAGCTGCCCTCTCCCGAGCACACGCCTCTCGCGGGCCCTGGTCAGTGTATAATTCATAAAAGCCAGCGTGGAGTTTCTCTGGGCTGTGTATGTGTTTGTGTTTATAGAGGTAGAGCTCACAGGTGGCTGACAAGGGAGATGTATTTTTTATAACAATGAATATTTAATTTCCACATCACAGATGAAAAAGACTCTCTGAAGAGGCATCTGAGGGAGACTCCAGAGAGCGGCCGCTAATCAGAAAAGGGCCTTCTCGCGAGTGCTCTTCTACATGGCTCACTTTCTTCTTTAGCTTTTTTATTTTTTATTTTTTCCTGATTATTGAAGTAGATATGCACATTGGAGAAAATGTAGAAGACACAAAAATAAAATTTGGCAGAGGGGAAAAAAATCATCCATAATCCACTAGCTTTTTAAAATTATTTATTTATTTATTTTGGGGGGCTGATTTGGGTCTTCGTTGCTGCGCGTGGACTTTCCCTAGTTGCGGCGAGTGGGGGCTACTCTTCATTGTGGTGCGTGGGCTTCTCACTGCAGTGGCTTCTCCAATGCAGGGGACATGGGTCCCCTAGCTTTTGTTGACATTTAGACACATACCTTTCCAGTCTTTTTTCTGTGCATTTTTCCATAAGCAGATGAGAGAGAATGCAGTATAACTGCAATTCTGCATCCTGATTTTTAGATTTTTCTTTATAAACATTATAGTTAATGGGAGGATACTCTTCAGCCAACCATACCATAATTCAGCTCACCAGATTCCTACTGCGGAAATTTAGGTTGTGTCCTGTTTTATAAACATAGCAGTAATGAACATCTTTGTGCATAATTTGTTGCTACATTGGGGTTATCTAAATGGAAGTGGAATCACGAGGTCATAGATGCATTTAAGGCTCTTGACACAGGTGGCAAACCCACAGTTTCTTTTCTGTTTGGGACCAGCTTCCTCACTGTGGGGCCCGTCGGGCCTTCTCCAGGCAGCCTCCTCCCCGCCGGCAGAGGGAGGCCAGGGTCAGGTGCTGAGCCTCAGGCCTCCTTCCCACCCCGCCACGTGGAGTCCTGAGGTGCCTCCTAACTGTGTTCTCTCTTGTCTTCCTCCGCCCCAGCCTCGTAAAGCCCTTGCGACACTATGCTGTCTTCCTCTCCGAAGACTCCTCTGACGATGAATGCCAGCGGGAAGAGGGCCCGAGCTCTGGCTTCACCGAAAGCTTTTTCTTCTCCGCTCCCTTTGAATGGTCTCTCCTTCCTTCTTCCATTTCCCTGAGCTCGGCTTGGTGACTCTCTGGGGCCACTTGGAGGGCTGGGGGTGGCCAGCTTGCGCTTGTGTGTGGGGAGGGGGTCTGGGGCTGCTGCCTTCCGGTGCCAGCTTGCAGGACGGACGCCCCCTCTGTGTGCCTCCTCTCAGGGCGTCATTCTGCCAGCCCCATGGGGGCTGTGGCCATGGGGTGAGGTGACAAGAGTGGCTGGGCTCTAGAGGTGTGAGACGGGAGCATGGGTCTCATTCCTTTGGGGAAAATGCACTTGACTGTTAATGGAATTGGTGGCTGCGGTTTCAGCTACAGTTGGCCTGGTTGTTGCCGCCCGAGTCTTCCTTTATCTCAGCACATCTTGGAAAGCCATGGAGATGGAGCGTCAGATTTTAAGTTTTCAAACAACGTTACCGATGAGGAATGTATATATTAATGCTGGCATATCCAAAGGTTTTACTGACCTGCCTGACTTTAAGATAATTTTTATCATTATTATTTATAGCCTAAGCCTTCTTCTAATTACAAATTGCAATAAAGAAAGAAAGAGAAAAAGAAGGTTCACCACGATCCAGCCACCCCTGGAATTGGGCTTTGGTGGCTGCCCTTTCTTTGCCAATTCTTGCCTCTCCACGCACAGGCTTTTCAGAGCTGGGATTGAGCAAAGGGACAGCTTTGGTTTGTGTGTATTTGTTTGCATGGTGTTTTTAATGGAAGCCTCTAGGGGAAGGGAACTGCCCATCGCTGAACACCCACAGCAACCCTCCGGGGAGTAAACCATTACAGCCAGATTACAGAAGAAGGACTCTTCCCCCACCTTCCCCCTCCCAGCCCCCTTCACCATCTCCCTGTTCCCAGTCCCTCCCCCGAGGCTGGGCCTGTGAGTTCCTCGGGGCACGTGATAAACCCAACAGCTCTGCTCCTGCCACTGCCCCCCCAGGGGAGGAGGGTTCTGGCCCTTTCTGCCACCAGCTCACCTGTGACCACGGGCAAGTCAGTTCCCTCCTGATGTCCTCACCTAGAGCAGTGGCCTAAGCCAGTGTTGCCCAAGCTTGGCATGCCGCCTGGTCTGTACAGTGAATCTTCTTCTTTAAAACTAGAAGAAAAGCCTTGTCCTAAGCAATAATATTCATGATATCATAGGCTCAATATATGTTATTTCTCTTATTAATGAAAGATAGCATCATTGGAATAAGAAATGTTCATCCATGTATCAACTTAAAATCACCTTGCAGGTAAAGGCATCCACACAGGTGATGTCCAAGGACTCTCCCACCACGGAGTCCAGCAGGTCACGTTCTTTTTAAATTAATTGATGCCTTAATTATTTAAAATAATCCTCACTTCCTGAGCCATGATCTATGAAAAGCATAGGCTTTTGTGTGTGTTTAAAAGGGAAGTGGCCATCTTAACTCAAAACAAAATGGGTTCCTTCTAAAGAACTCTACTTCCTTAACTACTAAGCACACTGGCTTTTCTTTATCTCCTTCACTGTGTTCAAACTTGGTTAAAGGAGCTTGGTCAGATGGCTTAGTCAGAACAAGTGAGGGACTTTAGAAGTCTCTCATACTTGGCTTCCATTTCCACCTCTTGCTAGGTGCTGTGTGACATACATTCCGTTACTTAGCCTCTCTGAGCTTCAGTTTCCTCATCTATAAAGTGGGGGTTGTGAGTCCTACTTCATGGGCTGCCTGCGTGGCTTCAGGGAGTTAGTACAGTCTGATGCAGTCCTTGCCAAGAGTCAGGGCTGTTAGTTGAGCCCCTTCCCTCTGCCGACTGTCCCCTGCCCAGGTTCGTGCAAGTGGGCCTCCAGGACCAGCAGGTGGCACCCTTCCCCCACTTTACCAGAGCCATGGGCTGTTTCTGCCTGACCCAGGAGCCAGAGCCTCATGGTTGGAGGAGGTGGGATGCTGCTCTCGCCCGGGCTCCACTAGAGGTCTGGGCACCATTCTCCAGGTACCCCAGGGCTCAGGCTTGTGAGAAAGGATAGCAAGAGGCACCCTGTGTCACCTGCATCTGGGTCGGCTGCAAGGTTTTGGTGCATGAATGCTGTTAACAGCCTCAGCTTGCCTGCTGGGCACCAGGCACTGTATTTGCTCATGTAGTCTCCACCACCAGCTGCAAGGGAGTGCACTCTGGAATGGGGGAGCGGCTGAGGCTCAGAGAGGTTAAGTGACTTGCCCAAGGTCCCACAGGAAGAGATGGCACCAGGGCTGGAACCAAGGTCTGCACAGGCTGAGGCCCAGATGGTTCCCCACTGAGGATCCTGGGGTGCACTGGGCAGCTCCCTGGGGAGAGTTCTCCCAGCTCAGTTCCCACGGGCTGTTCCCAGGACCTGCTGCAGGGGTGGGAGTGCAGACAGTGGGCTCAGGATTGAGTCTTCCTGCCTGTTCCCTCTCCAGACGTGTCCTGTTCCTCACGCCTTGTGTGAATGGCGTGTGAGCCCACTAGCCAGTTCTACGGTGGGTCCTGTGGTTTGGAGGAAACTAAGTGGGCCCCCCAGTGCAAGCTAGAGCCAGAGCAACTTGCCCAAGGTCCCTGAGTGAGCAGAAGCCATGTTCAGCCCAGGTCTGTCAGAGTGCCGCTGCCCAGACGCCTACACTCTCAGGGACCCGGGACAGCTCTCCTCTCCCAAGGCTCCCGGGGGGGCTCCCGAGGCCTGGAGGTTCTCGGGGGTGAGGGCTGCTTGCTTCTCCCGGGGAGGCTCTGAGTAGGAGAATCCAGCCTGCTCTGCCTCCTCCCAGGCCGCAGCCCTATCGGACACTCAAGGAGTCAGACAGCGCGGGAGACGAGGCGGAGAGCCCGGAGCAGCGAGCGCGGGAGCCCGTGGGCCCCACCCCAGCTCAGCCCGACCGGGCTGCCAGCATCGACCTCCTGGAGGACGTCTTCAGCAGCCTCGACATGGAGGTCCCACTGCAGCCGCTGGGCCAGGCCAAAAGCTTAGAGGACCTTCGGCCCCCCAAAGACCTGAGGGAGCAGCCAGGGACCTTTGACTATCAGGTATGGTGGGGGGGCGGGGGGGGCACAGGCTGGGGGCACTTTCTGCACATGAGGCAGGTTTCCCCACGTGACAGTAAAAGACACCAAGCGAGAAACAGCGACTTTTCTGAGGTCCTCAGCCAACACTCAGAGTCACTCTGACTGCAAATCTTGCCAGGCCGGCCAATGGCCAGACCCCCCCCTCACAGGGATCACTGGAGAAGATGCTGGAGCCTGATGGAAATCTGGCTAGAGCTTGGCCGGGCGGGCAGTGGGGGGCGGGGGCACTTCCTGCCTGAAATAAACTTCTGTTTATGCATCAGCGGTGGGCAGGGCTATGACCCCTGGTGGAACTGGGATTGATTATCCCAACGCCACCAAGGCTCCTTGGAGAGCCTGTGAGTCAAAGTTCCTGGGCTCTGGATATTAGCGTGTGACCCCTGATCTTCCTTGTGACTTTCAGTCAGGCACACCTCCTCTCTGTGCCTTGGTTTCCTCACTTGTGACTGGGGGCTGCTGACTCTGCAGTCCTTGGGTCACAGTGTGGAATTCACAAAGCTCCCACGTATCTGATGATTCACGCTTGCCCCTCTGCAGGGAATTGCTATTCCCAGGCTGCCCACGAGGGAGCTCAGGCCAGGAGAAGGGATGTGACGCCCAGGTCGTGGGCCCTGTAGGTGGCAGAGCTGGGACTCGAGCCCAGCCCTCCTATTTCCTTCCCAGCCAGTGTGCCTTCACCCAGGCCCCGAGCCTCGCTTGCCCTCTTGGGTTCATGGGTGGTTGAAAGTGCCCGCATGCTTTGAAAAGTAAAATGGGCCACCCCAGTAGAGGGTCAGTAGGTGGAGTCCTTTTCCTAAAACTACTTGGCAGCGCTGGTTTGAAAAGACAGAGCTTTCTCTGGAGGCCCTTTGCGCCACCCAGTGAGAGAATCCCGGCCTCGAGTGCAGGCAGACCTGGGCTTGCTTTCTGCCGCTGACCTGGGCCGAGCCCCCAACTGCTCTGGGTCCCAGGGGCTAGTCAGCCACACTCCCGGGACCACAGTCCCAGTGTCCACCTGGCACACAGGAGGGCGGAGGGGGAGGGGCACATGCTGCCTGCCAGTCTGTCCCAGGTCAGCCTGTGGTCATTGCCTCCCTCGTTCCCTCTAACAGAGGCTGGACCTGGGCAGGAGTGAGAGGAGCCGTGGGATGCCAGGAGCCTTGAAGCTTGCCCACCCGCACAACAAGCTCTGGAGCCTGGGCCAGGACGACATGGCCATCCCCAGCAAACCTCCTGCCACCTCCCCCGAGAAGTCCTCGGCCCTGCTTGGGAAATCCCCAGCCCTGCCCAGCAGGCCCCAGAACCGGGACGGCATCCTGAACCCCACCGACAAGGAGGAGGTGCCCACCCCCACTCTGGGCAGCATCACCATCCCCCGGCCCCAGGGCAGGAAGACCCCGGAGCTGGGCATCGTGCCCCCGCCCCCCACTGCCCGCCCGGCCAAGCTCCAGGCTGCCGGCACTGCCCTCGGCGACTTCTCCTCAGAGCGGCTGCAGGCGGAGCGGGAAAGGCGGGCTGCCCTGGGCTCAGCCGCGATCCCCGGGCTCCACCCCAGTGCTGCCCCTCAAGACCCCACCGAACTGCTCCAGCCGCTCAGCCTGGCCCCGGGGGCTGCGGGCACAGGCAGTGATGCCCTGCTGGCCCTCCTGGACCCACTTAGCACAGCCTGGTCAGGCAGTACCCTTCCACCAGGTCCTACAGCCCCAAATGTAGCCACCCCGTTTACTCCCCAATTTAGCTTCCCCCCCATGGGGACCCCCACCCCATTTCCACAGCCATCACTCAACCCCTTTGTCCCATCTGTGCCAGCGACACTGCCTGCCATGCCCTTGGTCTCCACACCAGCTGGGCCTTTTGGGGCCCCTCCTGCTTCCCTGGGGCCAGCTTTTGCCCCCAGCCTCCTGCTGTCCAGTTCTGGCTTCTGTGCCCCACAGAGATCTCAGCCCAACCTGTCTGCCCTCTCCATGCCCAACCTCTTTGGCCAGATGCCCATGGGTGCCCACTCCCTGCAGGCCCTGGGTCCCCCAGCAGTCGCCCCTTCAAGAATCCGAACATTGCCCCTGGCCCGCTCAAGTGCCAGGGCTGCCGAGGCCAAGCAAGGGCTGGCGCTAAGGCCTGGAGACACCCCACTCCTTCCTCCCAGAGCCCCCCAGGGCCTGGAGCCAGCACTGCAGCCATCTGCTCCACGAGAGGCCAGAGACCCCTTTGAGGATTTGTTACGGAAAACCAAGCAAGATGTGAGCCCGGCCCCAGCCCCCGGCTCAGTGGAGCAGCTCAGGAAGCAGTGGGAGACCTTCGAGTGAGCAGGCGCTGAGTGCTGGGGGCGAGCTGAGGCCCGGCTGCCTGCCGCGGCAGCTCTGCGGCTGGCCGGCCCTGCTTCCCCTGCTGCTCTGTTTCTGTCCAGGTTCTACTGGTGGGAAGGGTTGGGAGCCCTCTCTGCTGCCCCTCCTCCTCTCCACACTGCCCATCTCTGGAGAATGGCACCAGTTTCAGCCTGGGAATCAACCCAGCTCCTGGGCACCTGTCCCGCCCTGCCACCACCCCTCCCCTGCACCCCTGATTGGGTTTTGCACTAGAGAAGTCATCTGGGCCGATGATTGCCCCAGACCCCATCCTACCCACCTTCCCTCTGGAAACCGCCCACCAGGAGCCCCACGCCTCCTCAGGATGCCTCTCTCCTCCTGAGCCGTTCTCCTGCCCCAACTGCAGCCCAGCCCTGCACACCCCACCTTGACGGGCGCAGGCGTTGGCAGTACCCTCGGCATGAGCTCGTCTGCACGAGACGCACGTGGTTTGGAGTTTGAAGTAAGGAACCCCCCTCCCAGGCTGGAGGAGCTACCTGGCAAGGCATTTCCAAACCCTCTCTAGCAATATGCACACTCGGTTCTTTCCTGAGTCTTCACCCCAACCCCCAAACTTCCGTTTTTCTGGCTTGGTAGGGATTTGGGGGCCGAGGCATCCTTGCAATCCCTCCTGGTAGCCAAACCAAGCCCCAGACAGCCCTGCGTGGGGCCCGGGAGCACCAGCAACTCTGATCTGTAGATGACAAAATGGCAACAGGTAAATCTGAGAGCACCAGGAGGAGTCAGGCTGCCACCCCGCACTCTCCCTCTGGTTCCCACAGGTTCTCCTGGTCTTGAGTCACTGTCAAGTGGGACTCGGCCTCTTGTTGAGTGGGTCTAAGGGGGCAGAGCTGAGGAGCAGACACCCAGATTCCCACTGGAAGACCAAGCTTAACACCACAGAGATACAGGAGTCCCAGCTGCCTGGCAGCTTGGGGCAGGAGGGGCACCAAACCCCCCTCCAGGCCCCTGGGGAGTGGGCGGGCCTGGCCTCTTGCACTTCTTGCCGCTTGGAGGCAGGAGAAGGGCTTGGAGCCGACCCGGAGGCCAGCATCCCCAAAGCTAAATTGAAACGTTTTGTTATTGTTTCTTTTATCTTTCTTTTCCTTTTTACTTTATTGATTTGATGAATCTTGAAATTGACTAGTTTCAATAAACCAAGTTAAAATGTGGCCCAACCATTTAAGAAAACAACCATCTGAGACATGCAGGAAATTGTGAGCATTTTGACCTGATTTCTCATTTCCTATTTGTGAATGGTCAGACATACAGTCTCAGGGGTGTCTGGCAGGGCAGGGGAGTTCCTGGAGACCTCGTAACCCCAGGGAGCCTGGTCAGCATCTGAGGGGCTAGAAGACCACCCACACGGGAGTGACTGAGGCCTGGAGGGTGGCCCTCAGGTTTGCTCTGACGTGGGGTGTGAAGAGCTGCTGGCCCAGCACGCAGCCCCTTCCTCAGTCAGTCATAGCCCCTCAGGCAAGCCTTCTGTCTAAATCTCGGCAATGTCCTCTGGCTGCTCGAAGGGGGGGAGCCGTGTCATGTCTGGGCCATGTGGGCACCTCTAGGACACTCAGGTGTTTCAGTAGAGATTCCAGATCCACCCACCCTGGGAAGACCCCTGAGCCCCATCAGGTATAGGGTAGCCCACCCAGTGGGCAGAGTCTAAGGCAAGAGGTACCAGGTGGCCCCAAGGAAGCGGAGCCCACCCCCTGGTCTCCCTGGCTGTGTTGGGGCCTGGTGGCAAGCGCTCCATGTTCACACGAGCACTGCTGTCTCTTCACTTGCTGGATTGAATGTGAAAATCCAAGGATGAATTGTGTGTGTGCGTTCAATAAAATCTTCTTGGGGAGAAGGCTGGTATCCCTGTGTCCTGAGGAAGCTCTGCGGGGAGGCGAGGCCTCAGGCATCTTTAGCATCCCTGTTTGTAGAGGTAGAGGCCGGGCTTGGAGCAGTCAGGGAAGGCTTTGACGCCTGGCCCACTCCTAAGCCTGTTCCCATTCGGGCCTCTGAGCCCAGCTTAGCCCCTTCTCCTTACAAGCAGGACCCAGGGGCTGGACTGGTCACAGGTGTGCACAGGCCTGCCGGGTCCACGGAGCAGGGCTGCAGGTCACCAATGCTGTGGAAGGCACCCAGGGTCCAGGAAAGAACAAGTTCAAGGGGACACCTGGAGCTTTACCCCTACAGACCTCTCAGTAGCAAGGGCAGAGCCTGGGAATCTGCACCTCTGTTGGCTGTGTTGGGGAGGGACACCTGGACCAAGCACCCAGAGAGGGTGTTAGACACACCCCGTCCCATCTGCCCTTCATTCGGCTCCCTGGGCTGCACTTAAAAATGACAGGTACCCAGAACCCTTAGAAGCAAGAGGAGGACAAAAAAGAACAGCCCAGCTTTTATATATTGGGGTTCCACCCAGAATGTCTTGTCTTAGGAGTCTGCAAGAACACAGGTTTGCCAAATCTCTGACTTAATAAACTAACCAAGGCACCAGCTGGGGCTAAGTTGTTACTACCAGATGTTTTCTCCCCCACTTTTCCAGGAGTCAGGGAGAAAGTTGGGGGAAAAGGTGGTCTCACCTCCTACAGGATTAGGACCAAGCAAGCCCCCTAACCTAGTGTTCAGGGCCCTTCCCATCCCGGTCTCAGCCCGCTCCCTTGCCTCCATCACCACGTCTCCACCTCACATTTGACTCCTGTGCCTCTGGAAGCTGGCTGAGACCCCCTAGGGGAGATGGGTAAAGTCCATCTCCAGTCGAGAAGTGGAAAGGGGTCTCCTGGCCTTGGCACAGGGGGCGCTGGCCTGGGAAATGGGAAAGACCAAAGGGCACATCTCCAGGTCAGGGACCAAGGGACTGAAGCTCAGAGGCCAGGCCCTCAGGCAAGTGCCCCTCAGAGATCAGAGATCCCAGTGTGATGGCATCACCAGGGAAGGGACTGGAGGCAAAGCGGCCAGTTCTTCCCTTCATCTGTGTCTGTCCGCAGGACCAGCCCCGACACAGAGACAGTGCCAACATTTGCCGAGCACCTGCCTCAGCAAACAACCCTGAGGGCTTCCTGCGAGTCCCTGCTCGAATCCTCCCAGCGGCCATTAGCGAGGTGACTGGTCTGCAGGTGAAAGAGCGGACTCGCCAGGCAGCCTGGAGAGGAGAGCGCTGACGCCGGAGGGGCTGGAGAACCACAAGGTGGGCAGGGAGGGTTGCTCCTCTGTCCTCATCGCCCTCTGGCCTCCTTGCTACCCCCTCAGGGAGACTCCTTCCCCGCTCTCCCTCTCCCTTCCTGACACCTTGGGATGACCTGGGCAGCCCTCACAGCGGACTGGACTTTAACAAATTCCAGAGCGCCTTCCCCACTGTTGCCCTGCCCATCCTCACAGCAGCCCCGTGAGGTAGGCAAGAGCTGCTTTCCCCATTCTATAAGTGACAGGCCTGCAGGAGGAAGGCTGCAGTGGCCCAGACCCTCCCTCCCCCCCCGCCACCCCACCCTCGGCTCCTGCAGGTCTGCCCCTCAGTCTGCATCCCAGCGGGTGCCTGGCTGCCAGAGGGCAGAGACAGACCTGCCTCAGGGAGCATTTGTTTGGGGAGCCAGGAGCTCACACATTACCCTCTGGCTCATGCCCCCCACCCCACTGATTTCCAGCTGCCTCCAGGGCCGGGGCAGCCTCTGGAGGTGGGAGAAGTTGCCAGAGCTGGGGCTTTGGTCCTTGGGCAAGCCCTGGCCTGGCCTCCAGGAGAACTCATGGCCCTGGGCTGCCCCTGCCCCGGGGCTGAGAAGGTGGTCTCCACTGCCCAGCTGCCCCTCCGTGGGGTCACCTGCACCCACTACACAGTCACGTGCACAAACAGCAAAGACGTGGACATGCCCATGAGCCCCATCCGTAACACTCACACTGGTATCTGCAGACCAACAGTCCCAGGTACAAACACACATGCGCACGCGCACACTCACACACACTCCTGAACACATTGTGTGCACCCACAGGTGCTCCTCCTGGCACAGCCGTGTGCCTGCCAAGGCAAGACCGGGCGGCTGGATGGAGAATGTCCACAACCTCGCCAGGCCTCTCTGCTTCCCTGAGCGTGCCCCTTCCCCTCGGTCCAGGACGGGGCAGGGGCTCCCAGCAAAGGGGACACTTCCCCAGCAGGTATCCTGGGCCCTGCAGCAGCTCCGCAAGGCCCGGAGGGCTCCCGGAAGTGGCCTCCTTGGGTCTCCAGGTAGAAGTTGAGGACCTCATAGGTGCTGGAGCCACAGCCAGGTGGGCCTAGATGAGTCTCTCCTCAGGTGGCACCTTGAGGACACTGTCCATCTCCAGCCGGGCTCCGGCCACCTCCTGCTGGCTCGGGCTGTAGGTGCCCTCTGACTGGCGGCGCTTTCTGGCCGCCAGGATCCCTGAGAGGAGGCCCAAGAGGAGGAGAAGGAGGCAGGCGCAGGCCGCAGGCACTGCCACCTCCAGCAGCGGGAACGGCAGCGGCAGCGATAGGCCCTTCTGGAAGAGATGCAATAACACGCCTAAGACCGTGGAGGCGGGGAGACCCCCCAGTTCCTTCAGAGGACAGGAAAAAAGCATCGCTGGGCGGAGGCTTCCCTGGGAGGTAGTGAGAGACCTGGCCCCAGAGGTATGCAAGCAAGTGCCTGGGAGCCACCTATTGGAGGCACCGCTAGGGGATTCCTGTACAACAAAAGGGTTCTGGCTAGGAGGACAGAAAACACATTTATTGAAAGCCTACTAGGAGCTCAGCACCGTGTGTGGGATTTCATGTAAACCTTAACAATGATCTGATGAAGCGGGAGCGAGGACACCCCCTTTCTTCCGTGAGGACAGGAATCTTTGGTTTATTTTGTTTACCCACGTATCCCACAATGCACAGCAGAGCCTGCTCAGTCGGCACTCGATAAATATTAGAGGAGAAAACAGGGGCTTTGCCCAGATCCCCCCAGACACATGACTAGTGGGTGTCAAGCCAGGACTGGCACTGCCCTCCATCCACCCCCAACGCCATGCCCATGCCCATGCCCAGCTCACACCACCATTCTTCAGTCTCGAATTCCAGCCGAAGGTCCTTCCTTCAACTGGCCAAGGTGGGCCTCAGTGCCCAGCCCTGCCACCCTGCCTCTCTCAATAAACACCCAATCTGAAGTGATGGGACTTGATCCCTCCCAAACCCAAAGGGCAGTCTGGGTTTTTAAGTGTCTGTGGAGACCATGCTCAACCCCCAAGTGGGAGGCATCTCAGGCAGTAGCAGGAGAGGCTCCCCAGCCAGCGGGCCCGTGCAGGGCATGAGCTGCAGCAGGCTGACCTGGCTGCTGGCAAGCTCAGAATCCACCAGGGCGGGCCCCCACCCCCAGGAGACTCAGACCAGGCTCTGGGGGCCCAGGAAACCACATCTCTGTCTTGTCACAGACACTGGGATGCCCCCATCAAAGATTCTACAGACCTGGAGTTCTGAAGCTCCAGAATCACAGATTTCCAGGGGGCAGAGGCCCAGGGCCTCAGATTCACCGGCCCTCCCTCTGTCCCATGAGACTTCTCAGCCCACTGTGACCTGGGTCCCAAGTCTCAGCCCCCAGCCCTGAAGAAGGTGCCCAAGACTGTAGAGAAAAATTCATCCCAGCCCTGAATGGGCCCTCCCCAGGCTCCGGCCCTGGGCACTTCAGGAGGAGCTGTAAAGCCATTTCCTCCCTAGGAGGAGGGTGGCGGGGCGGGGGGAGCCAGAGGCTGTAAAGTTCAACTTGAAAGGAAACATTCCCCAGAAGCAGAGAGATTTGGGGTTTATGACCCAGGCCGCCAGAAGCCTGTGGAGATCAAGGCTCCTCCCCAGGCTTCATCCCTCGCTGCTGTGCCCACTCTGGGCTCACTTCCCACTGGGCCTGCAGAGTCTGGTCTGCCCCTTAGTGGGGAGGGGGCCAGAGGGAGGTTCAAGCTCAAGCTTCCTGCTGGCCCCCATCTATTCGGACCCCTCCTCAGCTGAGCCTCCCTGGGGTCAGGGGCTGCCTTCACGGCAGCCAAGCCTTCCCAAGCCTTCTCTGGCTCAGAATCCCGGGCTCCCCACATCTTCCTACTCTAGAATCCTGGCTCAGAAACCACCAGAGCTTACAGGCTCTCGTATTCACCAACGTAAATCCCAGAATTCCAAGATCCTGTGGGCCCTGAATCCTGGCCCAGATCAGACTTGGCAAAGCCCAGCTGTTTCACTGCAGCCCCCAGAGGGATGTTGGGGGCCCCTCCTGTGTGAGCGTGTGGAAGCGGCCTGAGTCTCCTTTCCCTGCTCCTCCCCACCCCATGACAGGGTTGGCCCAGGAACAGCTCCACAGGTGCTGTATACGCTCCCCTGTAACATCATCTCACTAAAGTCCAAAACAGGGCACCCACCCCCTCGGGCATCACTCACCACCACTTCGCAGAACTGGCCTGAGAAGCTTGCACTGCAGATACATTCATATACCCCACCAGCTGTCCGGCAGGTTCCACCATTCAAGCAAGGGTTGGCTTCACAGGGGATCTGACACCTGGGAGGCAGGGACAAGGGTGGGGCTGAGAAAGCTGCTCCCTCCCAGGCTGCCTCTTGATCCCCCAGCTCCTTTACTTCCTCAAACCCTCCCCCACCCCCTACACACACAGGCATCAAAGCTCATTCATCCACTGTCCCCAGCACTGTCCCTACCTGGCTGGGCCCTGCCAGGTGACTGAAGCTGAATGTGATCTCCATCACCTACCATGCCCCTTCACCCCAGCATTCATGACAGAATGACTGTCACTCCATCAGGAGCACAGGGGGAGCCTGTGTAAAGGCACCTGCCCAGGGATGCTGACTCTGTCTGGAGTGGGCCCAGAACCTGCATTTTCACAGTCTCCCCAGGTGGAGGAGTGGGAGGTGGGCTGAGCACGGAGCTCTAAGAAACACCACCAGGCAACTACTTCCCAGCAGGTGTCTGCATAACAGAGGATGGTCTTGGAAGCCCCAGAGGGAAAGAATTCAAGCAAGAGAGGTACACTGTCTGGCACTGGGACCACAGTGAGGGCTGAGAAGGCGAGCAAGGATCCACACCCCACTTCACCTGCCCCGGCTGGAGGGGATCCAGAGGCCCGCCCTGCCCGGCTCGCCACACTCAGCAGCCCACCTCCCAGGCCCCTGGACCCCAGACCCACCTCTGGCCAGCAAAGCTCTCCTGGCAGCTGCAGTTGGCACCCTGGGGCCCACCCTCACACGGGCCACCACTGAGGCAGGTGACATTCAGGCTGCACTCCTCTGGCAGGACAGGCAACCTGAGGAGAAAGCACAGAGGCTGGCCTGGGGACAGGACACCTAGGACCTGGCCCACCCCCACGCCCGTGGGTCACTCAGGTGACCTGAGCCTCTGCATTGTCATCCAAGGAATTCAGAGCCACCTCCCGGAGACCCTGCCGTCAGTCATGGAAGCTGTTTGTAGGGTGGAAGGGGTGGGACATAGGGCTGCCACTCTGCGACTCCAGCCCCACCCCCAACAAGGTGTACAACATCGGGCTGAACCCTTCGAGGCTGAGTCCTCCGCGGAGGTGATGAAATGTAAGTAGTCTCCCGCGGCAAGAGCAGGCTCCTAGACATAGAGCTTGGGCCTGACATTCTTTGCGTAGAGAGGGGGATTCAGGCCTCTGCCAGATACCACTCCGTAAGCTTGGCTCCAAAAGGAGTGGGGAGTCATAGCCAGACTGAGTAAGGGGAGCGGCCAAGACTCGGACCATCTCTGCCTGCCCCTGTCCCACGGGACTGACAAAGGAGGGCATCCGTGGTGGGCAGCTCGGCAGGAGAGCCTCTAGGTTTTCTTCCGACACTAGCTCGGGGTCCCCCCACCCCGACTCCCAGACGACAGCGTTGTTTATCTCAAATTCAAATTTACCCGGGTGTGCTGTATTTTTTCTGGCAACTCTAGGGGGCTGTTGTTCCCAAGTTACAGATAACAGCGCGGTGGCTCAGCGAACGTACGTGGCTGGCCCACGGAACCCGCGAATCCGCACCCGGGCTTCCGGACTAGTCTGCCCCACCCCCCGCCCCCGGGGTCCCCACCCCTGCCCCGTAACCGCCGGACCCCTCGGACCCAGGCCGCCCCCGGCTGGCCGTGCGCACCGGCAGCGCGGGCCCGCGAAGCCAGGCGGGCAGCGGCACTCGAAGCGGCCGTCTGGGCGCGCGTGGCAGCGGCCGCGGGCACAGGGCGCTGAGCGACACGGGTCGGCGCGGGCCTCGCAGCGCGGACCCTCCCAGCCCAGGCCGCAGGCGCAGGCGAAGGCGTCGAAGAGGTCGCGGCAGACGCCGCCGTGCAGGCAGGGCGAAGGGACACACACGGGCGCACCGCGGCAGCCGAGTCGCGGAACTGGCGCGCCGGGCCAGGCCGAGAAGGGCTCCCGGGAGCCGGGGGCCGCGTCGGGCCGCGGGCCTGCCAGGGGCAGCGGGAGGCCGCCGAGCGCCACGCGGCCCAGGCAGCCCGTGAAGTTCTCGGCCAGCAGGACGCGCGCGCCGCCCGGGCCGCGCAGGAAGTCCAGGTCGCCGGCCAGGCCCCGCAGCGCCACGGGCGTCGCCGCGCCGTCCAGCCACAGCAGCCAGCGCGACGCGGAGGCCGCGGGGCGCTCCATGGTCAGGCGCACGCGGTGCCAGGCGCCGTCGGCCACGCGCGGCCCGGGCGCCGGCAGCACCGCGCCGGGCAGGCCGGGGCCACTGCGCACGCCGGCCGCCAGCGAGCCGTTGCGCACAGCCAGCCAGACGGTGTCGGGGGTGTCCGCGGCGCGCAGCAGCCCGGCCTCGGGGTCGCGCGTGCGGAAGGCCAGAGAGAGGCCGCTGAGCGCGCGCTCGGATGACGCGTTGTGCCCGCTGAATTCCGCCGGGGGTCCCTCGCGGAACGTGGCCTCAGCCACACCTGCAGGGAGAGAGAGCGTCGGAGGACGGCCTATCGGCACCCAGCCCAGCCCAAGCACACCTGGGTGATGCAGGTACCAGCCCGCCGCCCCCGCTCCCCGCACCCCCGCGGTCTGGGGGCGGGGGTACACACACCCACCCATCCTCTAATGGGTGTGTACACACACCCACCCATCGTCTAATCCCAGGAACTGTTCCCCCCACCTCATAACTCTCTACCTCCGAAGAACCAGCTCTGGGCTGGGGAGACCTACCCTACTGTGCCCACCCTGCCCTCCAGGTCACAGACCAGGCAATAATAACACCTTGGAAAATCTGCCTCCTTCTCTCCTTAGTGAAGTGGCCCTGTGTCATCACTGTGGCTCACTCTTCACTGCAATCATTTTAATATTATAACACAGTCATCTTTTAAAACTGCTGACCATGGCCTTCTCCTGCTGGTCCTCCCATGGCTCCCCATTGCCCTTGGCAAAAAGTCCCAAGCTGCCTGGCCTAGCATTCAAGGACCCTAGCAACGCTGATACCTCTACCTGTGTTTCAGTTCTTACAAACCTCATGCCTTTGCACATGCTTTGCCCCCTTCCTGAAATGTCCTTCCCTGTGCCCGGTCAGAGTCTTATTTGCCCTTGAAAACCTAGCAAGTGCTCTCTTCCTCCAAAAAGCCTGTCCTTCTGGATGCAGTGGCCCAACCACACTGGGCTGGGGCTGTTGGCATCCTGGTCTACTGTCTCCGAATCCTGAAGGCAGGGGTGGGACCTAACCCAGCTTGGGTGTCCAGCACCCAGCATGTGGGCTGTCCAGGACAGGCACTCACAGACAAAGCCATCAGGGACCTCCTCACAGGTGGCAGGCGGGAGACAGGGCTGGCCAGGACACCACAGCTGCTGGGCACACGTGGGCCCAGTGAAGTTAGCAGGGCAGGCGCAATGGAAGTCATTCCAGGAGACAAGGCAAGTCCCACCATTGAGACAGGGCTGAGGCTGCAGGAGAATCAGGGCAGGGACTGGCTCAGGCCTGGGGCTAGCATCGCCCTACCATAACCATCCTTGCAGTGGTTCTTCATTGAGCACCTAGTACAGATACATTACCTCCTCACAAACAAATAGAAAAGTAACTAGCGTTCCCATTTTACAGATGAGGAAACTGAGGCTCAGAAAGGAGAAACCACTTGCTGAATCACCTAGCCAGTAAATAGAGGAGCCAGAGTTCACACCCAGGCTATTCCAATCCTAGAGCTGGTGCTTTGTTCATGAACTTGGGTGTCCCTGTGCCCCAAGCAACTCCCGCAGAAAGGCTTGGGCAGCCCTCTGCCTGGGTCAGGGTGTCTGTCTCAGATTAGGACTGAGAGGGGAGGTATGGGGACTACCATAGGGCAAGAGCAGCTGGCCAGAGAGGAGATGAAAGTGAACCCTGCTCTGTCTCTCTCCAGCACTGGGACCTTGGGCGGGCGCTCCACCTCCTGGTGCTGACCTGACCAGTAGAAGGACATGCTAACCCCCAGCGAAGCAGGGTGGATCCCAGAAAAAGGACCCACCCTTTCCCCCTGGCACTCACACTGCACGTGTCCTCGGAGACACAGCCCATGGTGAGGTTCCAGGACTGCCTGCTGCCCGGCATACTGGGCAGGCTGGAGTTCTCCAGCAGCGGTGGAAAGAAGGGGAGGTGGAGGCTGTTGAGTCGCAGGTCCTGAATGCAGCCTCGGAAGGGCCCACCCCAGGGCTGGGCGTCAGCAGGGAGGAGCCTCCCGCCCACGTGCACCTGCTGCCCCAAGCCCTGCAGCTGATCAGGCCCAAAGCTGAGCATCACCAGGTGGCGGAGCCCATCATCCCAGCGCCCAGGAAGCACCAGGGCAGGACTGCCCAGCACCTCAGCCCGGATCTGGCCCTCGCGCAGGAACACTGTCAGGCCAGCTACTGAATCGTTGGCAAGTTGGAGCAGAAGGCCAGCACGTTCCCGGGTGCGGAGGAGGAAGGACATGGTGAGGTTGGGGCCTGGCAGCTGGTCGAGCAGGAAGGAGGCAGAGCTCAGGGTGCCCCCCAAGCCAAAGGTGGCAGCAGGAGCCTCTGCAGGGAGAGAAGGTGCCGGGCATGAGGCCTGTGGTCTGGGGGCAGGCACAGCCCCTGCCCTGGGGCCCACCTGGCTCGTTCCTCACCATCAGCACATGTGGGACCGCTATAGGGCCGGGGGCAGTCACAACGGAAGTGAGTCCACAGGTCCACGCAGACCCCTGCGTGGGCACAAGGCGGAGGCTGACACTGCTCCTGGCGCCCGCAGCCCAGGAGGACATTCTCGCCGAGATCCTCGGGCAGCAGGAGGTGCCCGTCCACGTGCACGTCCTGGAGGCAGCCTGTAAAGGCCACGCCACCCAGCTGCGTGGAGCAGAACCCAGCAGGCTTCGGGGCCGGGGAAGCTGTAGGAGGCGGGGCCACAGAACTGGAGGCCACACAGAGGTGGGCAGGGCAGCCCTCGTGCCAGAGCCGCATCTCCAGGACCCCAAGGCGGAGCATCACCTCCACTCGGTGCCAGTGGCCGTCATTTAGGGGCAGATCCAGCAGCCTCAGGATGCACACATTGTTGCCGTGGCTCCAGAGTGTGGCCTGAAGCGTGGCCTCCACCAGTGCCAGCTCCAAGCTGCCCTGAGTATCAGAGCGAGTGGCCAAGGCACCAGCAGGTATCGTAGTACGAAACCTCAGTGCCAGACTCAGGGAGCCACCAGCTGGCACCGAAGCCTGCACAGGGTTCCCAGCCACAACGGAGAAGGTGGTATTCTGGCCACAAAAAGGTCCATGGGTACCAGGTGGGCAGCGGCAAGCATAACTGTGGACCCCTGACTGGAAGGTGGGGATGCAGGTGGCAGCCAGCGGACAAGTGTGGCCCTGGCAGCCAGTGAGCTGCACGGAACAGTCACTTCCACCCCAGGCCTCTGGGCACCAACAGATGTAGCCCGCCACGGTGTCTTCGCAGGTCCCGCCATGGAGGCAGGGCTCCGACAGGCATTCGTCCACATCTTCCTGACATGTCAGGCCTTCAGGAGAGACCAGGCCAAGGCTCAGCACCCAAGGCCAGAACCACAGTCTTGACCCAGAGCTTAGCTGCCTCTTGGGACGGGGACCTCAGTATCTGTCAACCAAACCCATTCCCAGTTTCCAAAGGATTTCTCAAGGTCCCCTGAAGTCCCCAGAGGCTGGAATCCAAGGTACTCCTTCCTTTACCATATCTTGTGAGTCGATTCAATCCTCTACTCTTCAATGCCCCCTTTCCTCCCACCTCACCTCCCCTGCCTCACCAGCTCTCCAGGCCATAGTCTAGTGTCCTCTAGTTCACCAGCCTCCATCATCCATCTCTACAAGTAGCCAGAGATCTCTTTCTAAAGCATCACCTGGCCAGGTTCCTCTGCTACTTAAGGTCCGATCACTCACCCTGGCATTCGAGATTCCTCGTGGCCTGGGTCCTACCAGGAGTTCATATCTCAACCCTGCTCCCTGCAAACTTTGAGCTGCCTGTTCCTCCAAACATTTCCTGGGAAGTCCTGCCTCTGGGGCTTTGCCCATGTTGCTCTCTCTGGAATGCCTCGTTCTCCCTAACCCTGCCTTTCAAACTCCGACTCATCCAGCAAAGCCCAAATTCAAATGGCCAGTACCCTAGGAGGCTTTCTCTGACTCCCAACTCCAAGCTGCTGTGTCACTCCCAACTCCTTGCCCACTCCCAGGCACAGCTCCCCAGAACCCAGTATTGAAAATATCTGTTTACTCAGCTGAGATCTCCTCCAGGGGCCTGGATATGTCACTGGTGCCCAGCAAAGGACTTGGCATGGCCTTTGTGGCAGAGAGATGAAATGGAGGAGGGAGTGGGGATGGATGTATGCATCTGTGGCACTCGAGTAGCCCCTGGTTCTAACCCCCAACCCCCGTCCCTCTGCCCTAGGGCCCTGGCACTGGCTGTGAGGTCACCCTCCCCTCCAGGGGCTCCCATGCCAGGTGCTCTGGCCCCAGCGTGGGTCAAGAGGCCACAGCCCAACCCCTGCTCAGCCAGAGCCTCCACAAAACCACTGAGGCCAGCCCTGCCCGCGGAACCCAAGCCCAGAGAAGCCGCCAGGATTTGAATCCTGGCCCCAGTCAGCCCACAAACACCACCTCCTCCTTCTGGGGACGGCCGGTCCCACCTCCCCCTGCCCAAGGCCCCAGCCCTGCATACCTGCCAGGAGCCACAACACCCCCAGGAAGGTCCGCAGAGCCCGCAGCCCCATTGCATTTCCCCACAGACAGGCTGAGAGTGGTGGGCAGGCACCAAGGCTGGGGAGCAGAGCTCCCCGCCTGGCCAGCTGCCTCCTTCAGAGCTGGCTCAGGAATGCCAGGCACTGGCCTCCCCCACGCCCAGCACAACCCCAAGGGAGGATGGGGGCGGACCAGCCCCACAGCCGGGGTTCCCCCTCCCGGTCCTTGACCTCAGAGGTCTGACCTCCCCATCACCCATCAGCTGAGCTCAGCTTGGGGAGGAGCTGGGCTCCCGCTAACACTGTCGAACCTGGGGGGATGACATGCTCTCTCTAAAGCCGCTATGGCTTCATCTGTAAGATGGGGATTTAGAACCCTACCTCGTGGGGCTTTGGTGAGGAGGAAAACAATGCAGAGAACACTCTTCAGATGCAGGCCATGCTGCAGTGGGCCCACTGTGTGCCAGGCACCCACGAGGCCACTGTTTCTGGGGCAGGACTCAAGGAACCTCAGCCCGTGGGGGCAGGAGATGGGTTTTCAGGGTGCCCAGAGGTTTTGGCCACCCAGAAGTGGGATGCTGAACCCCCAGCACATTTGGGGGGTGAGAGTGAAAGGGACGGTGGTGATCACCACCTCCTTCCCCCAGGCAGGGGAGCCTGTGCCCAGGAGCCGTGCCAGGGAGAGGAGGCAGCTTGTCAGAGCAGGAATGCGGGCGGGTGTGGGGGAAGCGTCACAGGCATTCCAGAGGGGGCAGGGACACTCCCTGCTGTGTGAGGAGTTCCTCAGGTTCATCAGTATCCGCAGGGAAGGGTGTCTGTGTGTCTCCGCATCCTCTGTACCCAAGGCAGGGAGAGGCTTTCTGCAGGCCCAGCTCCTGCCCAACATGCCACAGCTCTCCAAAGGTCAAGCTCATCCTTCTCCAGACACTGCCCACAGCTTTCCGTAACAGCCCCCCCCGTCCACCACACTCCCCGCACCTCCACCACACACACCCCCACCACACTCCCCCCACCTCCACCACACACACCCCTACCGTTTTTACCTCCTCTGTCCTGGCCGAACTGCCCTGTCCTCCCTGCAGGCCCCTCGGCCTCTGCCCAGCCCTTTGATGTCAGGTGTCTAGGGCTCTCTCTGCCCAACACTCCACACTTTCTCCTGGATAACCTTGGCTGCCTGAGACTCCAGCTGCCAGGACCCCCAGTCTCAGGCACCTCTCCTGGGCCACACACCCCAGATCACCAGCCCCCACCCAGGCTCCTCCCTGTAGGTGCTCCACAGACACTCAGACTCAGTATGGACAAGGCTGAACTCACCATCCTCTACCCAGTGTCACCCAGGGCAGAAACTCGGCTGGCATCCCTGCCACCTCCCACTCACACCTGGAAAAACCCTCAGGGCCTGTAGCGTGCCCCTCATAAATATTTCTCAACCTCCACTCCAGAATGTTTTCCCTCCACTCCCACCTCCAAAGCCCAGGGCCCAGCTCAGCCCTCTTACCTGTCGCCTGGGCCACCACACCCACCTCCTCCCTAATGTCCTTGACCCCATCAATCCAGCCTCCACACATCAGCCAGAAGGAACCTTCTCGCCCCAGGTCCACCAACTCTGACCTTGCCCTGCCCCAGTGCCCACCGCACCCCAGGCACCTGTGTAGCCATCTGAACAGTGGCACTGGAAGCCATTGGGCAGGTCCTGGCAGAGGCCTCCACTGAGGCATGGCCGTGAGGCACACTCGTCCACGTCCACACCGCAGTCGTCCCCTGCAAGAAGCCCAGCTGTGGTTCCCACAGCTCCCTCAGAGCCAGACTGGAACTGGAAAGGGCCCATTTTATAGCTAGGGAGACTGAGGCCAGAGAGAGGTGCTTGAACCCAGCTTCGGCATCCCTCCCGTGCATCTGGACACTACAGACCTGCTTCCCTGGAAGGGGGCTCACCCTCAAAGCCCGGAGGGCAGCGGCACAGGAAGCCAGCGGCATGGCGGAAGCTGAAGGCACCTGGGAAGGCGGCCTGGATGCCCCCATAGAGGGTTGGGTCGGAGCGCTGCAGGCACTGGCCCCCGTGCTGACAGGGGCCCACTGCACATTCATCCTCATCCACCTCGCACCGCTCGCCGCTGTAGCCTGGGGACACACACAGGTGGGCGTCAGGTCACAGGGGTCACCAAGCAGCACCCCTCCACTGCTGCCAGGCCAGCCCAGGGCCAGGCGGGGACAACAGCTCAGAATATGGTCACGGATATTCCAAGGGAGGGACACGCGGAGGGGGTAGGAATGACCAGTGCAGCCTTCACCAGCATCAGCATCATGTTGCTATTATTACTAGTATTACTGAGCACTCTGCACGTGCGGGGCCCTGTACCGAGGCTTGATGGGCGCTACACCTTTACTCTCCTCAGAACAGCCCAGGAGCAGGTGCTGTGATTAGCCCTGTTTAGCAGATCAGGAAACTGAGGCTCAGAGATGTTGCAGTCACAGGCACACTCAGGGTGTGTGCGCACCGCCAGGTTGTCCCAGGGCAGTCCTCCTCGGCCTGCGCCCCGGCCCCGCTGGGCGTGCGAGCGCGCACGCGCACACGCTCTCGCGCACGCGCACACACACCTGGCCAGCAGAGGCAGCGGAAGCTCCCGAGGCCCTCGAGGCAGGACGCGTTGTGCGCGCAGGGCGCCGACGCGCACTCCAGCACCTCCTGCTCGCAGCGCGCGCCCTCGTAGCCCGTGTCCGCGCAGTCGCACCGGAACCTGCAGGGGGGCGCGCGACCGGAGCTGAGCACGCGCCCGAACCTCCAGCTCCCCCTGTCGCCATCGCGCCCCCCACCCCGCCGCCCACCGCGCAGCCTCCCCGTTTGAGGGCACCCGGCCGCCCGCTCACCCGTTGACCAGGTCGTGGCATACGCCCCCGTGCACGCACGGCTGGCTCTGGCACTCGTCCAGGTCCAGCTGGCAGCTGGCGCCCCCGAAGCCCGGCGCGCACACGCAGCGGTAGGAGCCCAAGCCATCCAGGCACGAGCCCCCGTGCAGGCAGGGCGCCGAGGCACACTCGTCCACCTCCGCCTCGCAGGTCACGCCTGGACAGGGCCCGAGACAGACAGAGAGATGGCCGCCCGGAGGGAGAGCGAATGAGGCCGAGCCAGGCTGACCCGAAACCTGCTCCAGACAGTGACCAGAAGCGGAACGTCAAGATCCAAAGAGAGAATCCGTTGTTCCAGTCATCCAGAGCAGGTGTTTCTTGCGCCAGCAATAACAATGGGGTTGAAACAACACAACATCCCTGCCCCCTTGAGCTCATACCAGTCTAGCCCAGGAGATGGGGATTAGGTCAATATTACATAAATGAGGACTGATTTTTACTTTTGATAAGCTCAACAGTGGGTACGTGCTAGATCCTGTGACAGCAAGAGGCAGGGTCTTAGCCTGGGAATTGAGAGTCAGGGAAGGCTTCTTGGAAGAAGAGACTTGAAGGATGAGGGGGCATTCGCTAGACTAGGATAGGGGGCTGTGTGAGCAGTTGGATTCCAGAGAGACTGTAGGTCTCTCCAGAGAGACTATTGGTGAAGACCTGCTTGGGGCAGGGGCCTGATGCCCTAGGGCAGGGGCGCATGGAGGGTCGGGAGCAAAGGGGAGAGTAAAGAAGGTGGGGCAGGAGTGGGGAGTGTCAGGCCTTGGGGGCCAAGTAACACAATCCGAGCTTATCCTAAAAGTTTTAAGCAGCTGATATATAGTCCTCTCTACACTTCGCTCTGCTGGCTTTTTGTGGAGGGTGTAAGGAGGGACCCCAGCAAGGAGGGGCATACCCGGTGGGAGATGCTGGACCAAGGTAGCCAACTCCTTCAGGCTTTCCCTGCACTGTCTTGCTTTTAAAACTGCAAGTCCTGTGTCTTGGGAACCCTCTCAGTCCTGGATAAAACCAAGACGGTTGGGAGGCTCTCAGGGGAGGGGCTGTGGAGATGAAGGGAGATGGAGGATCTCAGGGTTTGGAAATGTACTGCCCGAGCTCATCGTGGAGCCCGCTTGTCATTGTACGCTCCAGTGGCCCTGCCTCTGCCCCTCCAAGTGGGATTGGTCGTGGGGGGCTGGGGACCCAGCTGGCTCCAGCTGGAACCTTCCCCCCTTCCTGGCTCAGTGAGCACAAAACAGGGCCCCTCCTTCCTGTGACCCAGCCCCACTCCCACCCTCTGTGCCAGGGGGAGCCAGGCCCAGGCCGCCTGGAATCCCAACCTCCTCCGCCTGGCTGGGAAGGGAAGGAGGAGGAAATGAATCACAGCGGACGCTGCCCCCACTCACATCCACAACTCACCCAGAAAGCATTACCCAAAGTGTCTGAGCACCACACATCTGGGCGCACACACACCTGCTGGCACCCACACACAGACTTTCCCACAAATGCATTCAGGGATCCCAGACACCCGTAGATACTGGCAGACACAGAGGCCTTTACATGACCTACTCACACATCCACAACTAATCTATCCAGACACCTGAACTCTCAAATGATGAGAAAGGTACATGGAACCCATTTCCAAAGTTCATTTTCATCTGTGTGCTGAGATCCATCTCTCCACTGTATGCCCTGTCTCCTGGAGCCCAGCCCCCAAGTCTGTACCCCTTACTCTGAGGTGACCTCAGACTGCCCTCTGCCCTCAGAGAGAGTCATCTGCATTCAGGGTTGAATAGAACCCGGAGTGTCCACACTGCAGGCTCCCAGCTGCCCTAGACCTAGCCTCGCTCCCAGACCTGTCCCTAGCTGCGCCCTCCTTCCCGACTTCCAGGCAGTTGCTCCAGGATGCTCTCGCCGTGGAGGGTGGATGGGGCTGGGACGGGGCCATACTCTGGAGGAGGGAACTGTCCCCCTCAAGACAGCAGAGATCCCTGGGGATCTACGTTACAGTTTGAGCAAGACCACCAGTGTCTCTATACAGGAATTCTGGGGGCTCCCGCCCCCAGGGGAGAGGGTCCACATGACAACCTGAACCATAGCAGGGTGTCGTGCTCCAGAACCATCAGACGAGCCACCAGAGGATGTCTGTGCTACAGCCTGACGGGTCTGGAGTGAGTCGATGCTAGAAGCACTGTCTAGATGTTTCCTCATTAAAGCCAAGCCAGGCATATCTGCACTCTAGTCCCAGAGATGCCTGAGGGGTGTCTCCACTACCAGCACCACCTGAACCCTACAAGGGACTGAAATAACATTTGTCCAGTGTCTGTAGTGTGCCAGGCACCATGCCAGCGCTCACTCATCACACTCTCATCCAGAGCTGCCAGGTTAGTCCGAGAAGCATTAATTCCGCAGCGTGACCAAGAGTGGGTACACCCTAGAGCTGCCAGGATGCCTGGGGGTGTCTCTCCACTAAGGTCAAAGCTGAATTCGTGATTTGACAACTCTGAGTCGCTGATGGGGTCGACATTACACACACCTCCGGGAACAGCTGGGGCCATTACCTGCATAGCCGAGGGGGCAGTGGCACTCGTAGCGATCGGCCAGGTTGTGGCAGGTGGCCCCGTGGTGGCAGGGCCGGGACGCACACTCATCGATGTCCAGCTCACAGCGTGGGCCCTGGAATCCAGGCACACAGTAGCAGCGGAAGCCACTGGGGTCTGGACCCTGGGGTACACACAGAGCGCCGTGGTGGCATGGCTGACTGGCACAGCCCCGGGGCTCCAGGGGCCCACAGGTATAGCCACCATTCTCTGTAGCCTGGCACTCGGTCCCTGGAGCACATGGGTCTGAGGCACAGGCACCCAGGGGGTCCGAAGGCGCCTTTCCTGTAGAGAAAGGAAACTGGCTGGGCAGGGTGGACAGGGGCTACCAGGACACTCCCCTCCCCACACCCAGGCCCATCCCCTGATCCCAGAGTCAGTAAAGCAGGAGGATGGAGGGAGTGCCAGGGGGTCTACACACCAGGTCCCAGCAGGCTGCACGCATCTGCACCCAGAACTGGGAATGGTTTCAGGGGTGCCTCCATAGCAGGGAAATAGGATGCCTGGCTCCCCGGGCAGGATTAGTGAGCAGACGCCCACTAACCCTGTGAGCTTTGCGCTCCACTGTGTCAGTGCATCCCCGCAGCGCCCCTTGGAAGCAGGCGCTGTCAGGCCCATTTTACAAGAGAGCGGATCCAGGCTCCGGAGTGAAAGTGAGGACTCTTTCCTGAGGTCACAGAGCAAGTTAGTGCTGGCTTAGCCCTCAGGGTCTGTCCCTGTGCTCCAGCCCCACCTGGGGAGGGCATCCCTGGCCTGCTCCCTCCCAGGAGGGCGTCTCCTCCCGCTGCCCACTCCACTGCTCCTGCTGGGGGTCTGGGAACTCCATCCCTGCGTGAAACTGGAGATGGAGGACTTCAAAGGCCCCTCTCCCCCCTCCACCCCTCCTCCCCTCCTGGCCCTGCCGGCCTGGGAACTTCTCAGAGGATCCCTGGCCCTCACTGTATCTACCGCCATCAGCAAGTGTGAGCGGCCAGACTGGCCGAGGTCACAGGGTTCAGGGCAGGTATTGAGACGAGCTGACTGAACTCCCAGCTCCAGCCACTGCGACATCTCCACAAGGCAGAGCTCCCTCAGTTAGAGGGTCACCTCCTGATCTGGAGCCCGCCTCCCTCCCACCCTCCCTTCCTAAGAGCCTGTCAGTGTCATGCCGGTGTAAGAACTTTTGAAGCTTTGAAGTCAAACAGCCCTGGGTTCAACTCTCCACTCGGCCAACAAGCTATGAGACCTTGGGCAAGTCATTTCTCCTGCTGAGCCTTCATTCCCCAATCTGAAGAGGGTTGATAATAGTACGTGCCTCGTAGGATATGGAAGGATTGAAAGCCTCAGGGACGGCAGTCAAGTGCCCACTTGGGGTAGGAACTCAGTAAGTGATGGAGGAATGGGAGCCGCCCGCAAGAAGGAGGCACCTCAGACGGACCTGGGGCTCCGAGAGGCGCCCCTCCCCCACCCACGTTGTCATCCAGACACTAACCAGGCCCCGGAACAGCTTCGGGCCCTGTGCCTCCCCTCCCCCACCCAGCGAAGACCCCCAGATAAGGCTCGACAGCCTCTCAGGCGTCATCCACATTCCACCAGGCAGGGCTGTCCACCAGCCAGCCCCCACCCTTGCCAGCCAGGGCCAAGCAGGATGGGGGACAGGGAGACAGAGGTACCGGCCAGCTGATGGACCCAGGGAGAGAGCCCAGCTGTCAGCCCCACCGCCCAGCTCCCAAAGCACCTGGTACAGCTCAACATGGGCTCGCTCTCCAAGATTCTCACCAAGAGGGGTTAGGGGCAAGCACCCACCCAGGGCCAGGTGTGTGGCAAGGGGGACAGAGGGTCTGAAACACTGTCAGGCCAAGATGACCTTCTAGGGCTCGGGGTTCCACAGACCCTCTCTGCCCACAGCTCCCCTCCCCCAAGCCTGGTCTCATCAGTGAGGGCAGGGGCCATCTGGGCCTCTCTGAGGGGCTTATGGGCAGCTTGTCTTTCTTCTTCCCACCCTGAGCCATGGTGGCAGATCAGTATAGAGCCTGGCCCTCCAGGGCTAAATAGTCTGATGGGGGTGGGAAGATGGTCTGATTGGGATGGGGAGAGGCTCTGATGGGGATGAGTGGATCAGGGTTCCTTGGGAAAGGACACAGGTTTGGGCATCAGACCCGGCTTGTACCTGGGGTGTGAACAGTGCCCACCTTGTGAGTGTTGTGAAGAGCCACTGAGGGAACGTGAGTGAAGCCCTGGCACCAGCGAGCCTTCAGTGAGGGCTCTGGCCATTGCAGTCAGGGTCCCTGGACCCAGCACACTCAGGAGGAGCAGTAGAGTGGTCACAGCTCCCACTTGAAGGGCCCTGGCTGTTGGGGCCTATGCCAACAGGCCCTTCGTTTAATCTCGGCAAGCGCCACCCCTCATCTGTGTGACCCAAGGGACTCCACCCCAATCTGGAGCTTTGCCCCTGATTCAGAGCAGGCTGAGGAGGCAGCACCTGGGGGGACAGGGGAAGGTGCTTCATCACTGTGGGAACAGGTGAGCCATGACCCTATATGAGGGAGCCCCAGGAGACAGAGCCCAGCCCCACTGGAGGAAGGAGTTCCTGCAGGCAGAGAAGGAGGGAGCTGTCTGTGCTAGGAGGCCTGCGGTGGTGCCAGAAGGTTGCATGTGAGGCACAGCCATCTCTCTTGTGTAATCTCTGTCTTCACAGTTACCTTAGGGGGTGGATAGTGCTATCATTCATTTTTTACAGTTGAGGAAAGTGAGGCTCAGAGATAAGCGACTTCACAGTTCCCTAGGAGGGGGCTGGCATCCAAACCCAGGTCTCACTGCTTCAGAGCCTCCACTCTGGGGGTTCCAGAGTCACCCCAGGGCCTATATAAAGAATACGGATTCCTGGGCCCCACTCCAGACCCAGAGATGCAGAACTCTTGGGCCTGGGGCCCAAGAATCTGCATTGCAACATGCTCCCTGGGGACTCCTTTGCACATTGAGGCCTGGGAACGAGCACTGACGTTGGGCTCTCTGCCTCCAGGGAGTGAGCCCAGGAGGCTTGGCTAGCCCAGGGCTGAGGGGAGGAGAGGTGAGGATGGCGGGACGGAGAAGGGGCCTTCCCAGCCTGGCTGGAGGGGCGTGGCCTGTTGCCAGGGTGACGAGGGGCCTGTGCTTATCTTTACAAATCCCTCCTGACCTCTCAGGCTGCCTGGGACGACCTGGCGGGGGAAGGATTAACGGACACCCGCCCCTCCCCTTGGACCTGCTGCCCTGCCCTGGGAAGGCCCAGAACCCACCTCCGGGAAGAGAATTTTCTTCATGGAAAGGACAAGATTATAATAACAGGAACCATTTCGTGAGTGCACGTGTAGCTGTGCTACACATCTTGCATCTATTATTACATTATTGTGTTTGATTCAAACTGGAAAAGGTGGAAAGAAAGAAAGTAAGAAAACTGTTTCTCTAACTCAGAGAGGTTGATAAACTTGCCCAGGATCATTCCTCAAAAAACTAAGAAGCAGATCATTTCCAGACTTACGTGAAGTCCACATCTCCCAATGCATGTGAAATTCCCACTTTGCAAACTCTAAATTGCCACCCATGTTTTGTCATTTTAGAGCATTCTAGCCCAGCCTCCCCCAGGCACTGAAGGAGTCTCGGAAGGCTTGCCTGAGAGTGAAGGTTCCAATATCAGCCTGGGCAGAGCGGGCAGTCTTCCCTGTCTATCCAGAACCCAGCTGCTAGCAATTGCACGGTGCTTCAGGCTTCACTCAGTGCCTAGTTACTCCTACTTTATTTGCACTTGTAACAGGCCTAATGAGAACTGCCAACGACTAATGAGAAGTGTTTGCTGAGGGTGGGTTTTGTACAGCTTCTCATCTTGACAAGGCAAAAAAGAGAATATATCTGAGAAGCCACCCAAGATCCCATAAGATGAGCTTCTGACATCGGGAAAAAACTGCCCATCTAATAGCACGAGGCCCCAAGGGTAGGACTGAATAACAGTGCAGCGCAGCTGAGGCAGAGCCATCGGGAAAGAGCTAAATGCCTCTAACAGGGCAGAAGAGTTTGGAATAGTCTTTTACAAAAATGTTTATCACCTGAGGTTAAAAGACATAATTTTGATAATCCCCACAACAGCTGTCACGGATCCACTGCCTACCCTTTGCCTGGCGTTGGCAAATTCCAGTGTTTCCAGACCATGGTCTCAGAGGGCTGGGGCCATGGAGGCACTTCCTGGAACGGTCTCCATGAGACTGGGCAGATGGGTTCCCAGGCCTGCCACCCCAGCAGGCCACTTTTAACTATTAGTGGCTTCCGGCTCCTTTCTAAAATTTCCTTTGAAACGGGATTCCATGCCAAACCTAAGTTGGAGAACGGCTGCATTTTCTTATCAGATTCTTGTAGCAGCCCTCAGAGTGAGCTGGTTTGCCCCCTTTAGACAGAAGCACAGAGAGATGTGACTTTACATAGACTAGTCCCATAGGCGCCTGTGAAATCCTGGCCCTGCCACACACAAGCTGTGACTCTGGGCAAGTTACTGACCCTCTCTGGGCCTCGCTTTCCTCCTCTGTAAGCTGGGGGTATCAGAGTCGACTTCATAGGGCTGTTGTGAGAATTAAATTCGATCATGTTAGTCCAGGAGCAGCACGTACAGGCTGATGGTATTATTTATTCACTTGCCAACAGATCTTTACTTGGGGCAAACACTGACTATCCAACAAATCCTGACGTTAGAGCATTTGTGTGTGGCTCCCTGCTCCCTGCCTCTGTCCTGCAAGCCCCCACCCAGCTCTGGCTGGAGGAGGGGCCAGACTTGGGGGCTGGACTTGCTGCCCCTTTGTCAGCTGGGCTCCCTGGTGTGCAGGCAGCCGGGAAGGATGTGAGAGCCTGATGTGCCCCATTGTGCTCCAAGATGCTTGGCGCTCTCCTAGCAACCAGCCGGGCCTTTGTGGCAGAGTAGGCCCAGGAGGGAGGGGCCCCGCTCAGGGCCTGGCAGGGGTGGGCAGCAGAGCCAGGGGCCCAGGGCATCCAGAACCCCCATCCCCTCTGGAATGGAAATTACTTTTCAAGTGACATCATCCCTGGCCCCTCTCCTCCTGGCAGTCAGGCCTTGGGTCCTGGCATCCAGAAATGTTCATGCCCATAGCACTGCACCCCAGCTTTCGGGGATCCCCAGGGAGGGGCTCCCTGTGCCGAAATTGCAGGGGGAAAGGCTGGTCCTGGGATCCCAGCAGGGCTGCGTGCAGGTGAGTGTGTATATCAGCGTCCGCTCCCTTCTGTAGCATCCATCTACTTAGTGTTCACTCTGCCACAAGGTTCATGTGAAGGTACATCTGAGTGTGAGTGCACACCTGTGTGCAGGCATGTGTCACGTACAGGTAGGTGTGTGTGCTCGAGTGCATGTGTGGTGGATCTACACGTGCCTCTGTGTGCCCTTGTACATGCCACACCACTGTGCTGGTGTGGGGGCAGTGCACGTGTGTGTGCAGGTGCATTTGTGCGATCTGTGCATGCACGTGCCTGTGTGTGTGTGCGCTGTACGGTAGGGGACAGACCAGGATTTCATGCCCCTTGTGCAGAGAGCAGGCCCCCAGCTCCTCTTCAGTTTGCCTCAGGGGCCCAGCTTGTAAGCCCCCATCCTTCCCTGAGCCTCAGTTTCCTCCCTTGCAAAACAGGGGCCTTGTCCTCCGCAAGGGCCCTGCGGAGTGGAGAGGAGACGAAGGTTTTGTGAGCCGGGCCCTGTGAGAGGCTGAGGAAGGCCCCAGGGAGGGGCCTGGGGGGGGGGTTGGACCCACATCCTGGGACTCTGAGGAGGTGGGAGCTCCCCCGCTGCAGCGGAGCCCAGGCCACCCTCCTGCACAGGACTTCCCAGGCCTGGCCCCGTAGCTATAGTGACCAAGACAAAGCATCCCCAGACCCCCCAGGAAGAATTCCAGGCCGGCGCACACGTGAATCCACTTGGACAAAAGCAAAAACCTCTTGGTGAACGGTGTCTGGCTTCACGATGCCCTTTCAGCTTGATCTGGGAACGCTGGGGGGCGGGGAGGGGGCAGCAGTGGACACATGTGTTCCCAGATGCCCAGCCACTCCCCAGGGACGCCAGAGCACCCCCAGCCCCGCAGTGCAGGCAGGGCGATCACCAAATGGAGGGGATGCAGGCAGAAGCCCTGGGTCTCCTTCCCTCTTCTCCACCCCAATCCACTGGGCTGGGGTCTGCTGCCCCCACCCCATGTCCCCGTGTCGAGAGCAAGGACACAGTTCAACCCACTCAGTAACTTGCACCCTGCAACTCGCGCTGGGATATAGCCCACCACACGCACAGAGCCTCAGACACAACTCCTGGCTCGCGCGGGACAGCTGCCCCGCCTCACAGCTTAGACGCACCCACAGCCCCCAGCCCATAACCTGCGCACAACTCACATGAGAGCCCCCAGACTCGGGCCTCACAGGCCAGAACGCCCCAGCCCAACACCCCTCCCTTACAGGGTACAGCACCCCTCCAAGACACACGGCCCACCCGTTACCCGGACCCCGGCCGGTGGCGATCCCCCCACGAAGTCCCCCGTGACCACGCGAGCTCCAGTGGCCCCCACCTGCGCACCCCCCTGCACCCTGCAGTCGGGCCCGGCACCCACACGGACACCCCACGGCCTGGGGTGCTGCTTTGTGGACAGACCCAGCCCTGGGTCCCCCAAGGCTCGACCCCCAACTCACCGGCCGGGAGGGCGAGGGCAGACCCCCCAAGCAGCAGCAGCAGCAGCAGCAGGAGAGGGGCTGGGGGCCTGGGGTCCCGGGTCCCAGGCCGGGCCAGCGCCATGGCAGCGCTTTGCTCGGCGGCTGTGGGAACGGGCGGCCTGGCTGGCTCCACACCCCCGTCTCCCTCCAACCAGCACTAATGCCGTGGACAGAGGCCCGGCCCCTCCCGCCTGCCCCTCCCCCCTCCTCCCCCTCCTCCCCCTCCTCCCCCTCCCCTGCCCTCCCTGGCGGCTCCACCTTGAGTAGGGTCTAGAGGAGGGGTCTGACCCACCCCGCTCCCCAAGCCCAGGGCTCCAGACTCCAGAGGAGGCCTCGGGGGCCCCCATGGGTCTGACCTTGTCCAAGGGCCCACCCTTCTCTCCCTCTCGACCTCCCCCCCCTTCTCCTCCCACCTCTCAGGTCCTGCTGCCTCAGCCTCCTCAGAGACATTTCTGTTCTGGGGGCTGTTCTTCTCACCAGATGATACGAGCTACTCCCAAGTCCTCAGTGATCCCACCCTGCCCACCCTGCCCACCCCCATCTTCTCTTAGCCCGGGCCTCCCTCCCCAGCCCAGCCCGAGCTCCCCTCCCGACCTCCTCTCTGCTGGAAGCCCCAGCCCCTCCCACTCAGCTTGTTCCTCCCAGCCTGCTCCCTCCCAGGGCTGCCCACCTGAGAGGCATCCCGCCTCCCCCGCACCCCTCCAGCACCCCCTGCAGCTGACGCCCCCCTCTCCACTCCCCACGTTCAATCCACCACAGCTCCTGGCCGCTCCTTCTCCTCCATGTCCCTCGGTCCCACCCCACCTCTTCACTCCCATGGGCCCCACAGTGCCACACACAGCCCCTCTCACCTCCGCCCTCAGGATGAGGCCCCCGGCTCCCCCGACCCCCACCATCCCTTCAACCGCCAAACTGAGTCTTTTCTATTTCTCCCCTTTGGCCTAGATCTTCCGCCTTTGCTGTTTACAACTCCAAAAACCTCATAACGATCCAAGGCAGCCCATTCTACGGAACTGGCAGCTCTAACTAAGCAGCAAGCTTTCCCTCTCCACTGGCTGGGAAGTCCTTCTTGTTGTCTAACCTTACAGTCTCCTGCTGCACTTGATGTTTGCTTGCTCCAGGCTGGAGAGGGGAATGTTGTTTGGGTGGAGAGGAGGAGTTCTTGCGGGGACCTGGACCCAGGAATCTAGGTCATCTCAAGGCACTACAACATCAAAAAACAGCCCATTCTTCCACTGCCCTCAGCTCCAGGGAAAGGAGAATCCCCTTGCTGAAAGGACTTCCTGAAATGAGCAACTAGCCCCTGCCAACTCATTCCTGTTTGGCCCAATTCAGTGACCATGGACTCAGGCCACCCAGGCCGTATGCTGGGCTCTGGATGTGTCCCTGACACCTCGAGGGCACAGTCTGGAGAGACAGAACTGAGTAAATTGATGGAGCTCCAGGCTGAGCTCGAGGGATGGGCAATGGCCCGTGGAAGTTCCAGGAAGGGAAGAGTGGGCGTCACACAGGGCATAGGCAAGGCAGCGGTGCTGGTTCTCCAGTGCTGGGGAAGTGCTCAGAGAGGACACCAAAGGCCTGGGTGGACCCCTTGTCCTCATCCCTGCTCCATCTCCACCCTCCAGTCTTGGTCCTCTGGGGTAGGAGTTGCTCCTTGGTTTCTGGAGCTCCCCGCACTCCCAAATCACCTTTAATTCCCGGCCTCTCACATATACCAGGAGCCCCTCCCCCTCCACGTGGCGGCCCCTCTCCACTCTGTTGGGAAAAGCACAGTGTCGTCAGCCGAATAGATCCAGGTTTGAGCTCAGCTCCACCACTGACTAGGGAGTGACCCCAGCACGTGAATCCCTTTTCTGGGCCTCACTTTCCTCATCTGTAACATGGGGGTGATAATGAGTTGAAGCAGCAGTGCAAGTTCTCTTTATTCTGCTTCTCAGAGATCCAGGCAGCCCCAAGCAGAGAACAGGAGGACCACGAGGCTCCCACAGCCCCCTGGGTCTCTGGATACACAGACACAAACACCCACGTTTTTACAAGGAGCTCCGAGGTCAGAAGGGCGCCTGAGCTCTCATTCCAAGCCCCGCCCCCTGCCCCCTGCCCGGGTCCTGCAGCCGCCACGCGCCACCTTGTGGCCAGAACTGGGAGTGTCCTGCGAGGTCTGTGGGGCACCCTGGCGAGCGATGAGGACGCTGAGGGAGGGATGCGGGAACTAAACTGCACCCGCAGAAGGAAACGGGTGAGCGGGAAGGAGGGGCCCGGGAGGCGGGTGGGCGGCAGGCAGGACTGAGGTTAGACAGGGCCGATCATCCTGACGCACTTCCCGTCCTGGATCTGGAGAAGAGACAGTAAGAGTGGGCCAGCCCCTCTGAGAAGATGGTCCCTCAGGAGAGTCCACTTTCCCCGTCCTCCCGACCTGGGGGTGGGACTGAGGAAGGGGAAAGGAAGCCAACATAATCTCATCTTACCTCCTCAACGACACTGCAAGGTCAGCATTGACCCCATTTTACAGATAAGGAAACTGAGGTTGGGGGAGTTGAGATTGGCCTCTCAGGGTCCCATAGCTAATCAGTGCAGGGGCGGGATTTGAACTGGGGGCTGCCCAATGCCACCCCTTTTCCCTCCCCAACCTCTGACTGTAGGTTGACTAACTCTGCTCCATTCAACTCAGGAATTATTTGCTGTCTGCTCCCTGGTCAAGGGCACCCAGTCCTGGGGCAGGTGCCCACCAGCCTTATGGAGATGTGACAGTAAAGTTTAGTGGTTTGGTAATGCCTGCTTTGGCATCAGGCCCCTTGATTTGAATCCTGATTCTGCCCTGTGCCCTTAGGCAAGGTTTTGTTTGTCTGTCTTTACTTTTCTGAACCTTAGTTTCCCCATCTGTAAATTGGGGTAATACCAGTATCAACCTCAGAGTTCTGTGATGAGTGGGCTGCTGCCCGCAGGGCCCAGGTGGGGGAGGGGATGGTGGGGGAGGGGATGGTGACGCGGGGCTGCTTCCCACTCAGGAGAGGCCTCCAGACTCTTCCAAGGTGACCTCTGCCCTGGATGCCCCCACCAGGGTCCTGCATCTCCCTTCTCAGGGGCTGTGTGATTATTCTGTCTGTCGCCCACTCCCCACCCAGATCCACCCTCCTCCCTCTCTGCCCTGCTGATCCCCTGGCCTTCCTCACGGCTCCCTTCCCGCCCCCCACCCCACCCCACCCCGGGAGGCAGCAGGAGCAGGGAGGGCTCCCGCCGCTCTTTCTTCCTGCACTGGGTGCACCGCTGACTACAGGGGAGGCCCCTCTGCTGCTTCAGCTCTCACTGCTCAGGTAATGCTGTTCTCTCTGTGGCCAGCTGCGGGGCCACCTTCAGCCCTGACCTGACCGGGTCTCTCCAAAGCCTTCCCCACTGTCATCCACTCCCTCCCTCTGGGAATCCTCTCCCCTGGCTTCCCTTCTACCTGCCTGGCTGTTCCTTGCTCCCTTTCCCCCCAGAATGTTGGGGTGTGTCCAGGTCTGCTCCCAGCCCCCTGCCCTTCTCAAACGACCCTCCCCGGGTGAACTTCCTGACCAACCCAGCTCTCTCACGAGCCCTCTACCTGTGGTTCTTAACCCTGTTTCAACTCCCCCTTGGTAACAAATATCTTGTATCACTCCTTATTACCCTGAAATGAAATGACGTGCATATGCATACAATTCCCCAACAGAAAACGACCCCAATGCCCGGACTGAAATATCAGAGCGAGCCATTGTAGGCTAGCGGTGAAGTGTACAGACACTGGTTCAAATCCTGGCTTCTCTACTTCCCAGCTGTGTGACCTTAGGTAAGTTACTTAACTTCTCTGTGCTCAGTTAGCTCCCCAGTCAAAAAGGTTTTTTTTTCCTCTATGCAGCACTTTACTGCATAGAGTTGTTATCAGGATTAAATGAGTAATTATTCATGAAGCATTTAGAACAGTGCCTGGCATATGTTACAAGCTGAGTGAGTGTTGGTTAAATTTAAGATGATAGGTCTTTCAAGTTGTAAATACTCTTATTGACTACACTAGAAGACATGATAAAATAATGAGAAGCTTGCACCTATTCATAGAACCCCCCTGAATGCAACAGCCCCAAATGCAGACCTATGCAGAGTGATGTATTGCCAACTCAAATACCACAAGCACTGTTGAAATTAAGTAGGTAATTTTCCCAAATGGTGGCAACTCTGGGTAAGGTTCTGAACTAAATAAAGAGCAATCTTCCTTCAATTTACATGGAAGTTGTATTTCTGGCAAATTCAGTGTATGTTAAAGCTCAGAGCATTCATGCAAAAGTGCTCTTATTTCTGTGCAAGCCAGACCTGGGTTCTGGGCTCAGACACAAGTGTTTTTCCTTCATGTGAATGTCTGGCAGGACATTCAAAAGTCAAAAGGCACGTGGAACTTCCTCCATGGTGTGGAATGTCCTGCACGTTGCAGGGCAGCCAGCATCCAGGGCCCACCCACTAAATGCCAGTGGGGCCCCCAGTCATCATGAAAACTGAATGCACCCTCACAAATTCCCAAAACAGCGCCCAGGAGGCTCCTGGGTTCTACACCAACTGCCAGAGGGACTTTTCCAAATCCCAGACTGTCGACTCCCAGTTACCCTCAGGCCAAGTCCAAATTCCTGAACCTGATGCCCAAATCCTCATGCAGCTGCCGGCTTACCTCCACAGATGTGGCCCCATACCACCAGCATACCACCCATGCCACCCTACACCCAGCTGTGCCGTGTCCCCAGCCCCAACTGAACATGCACACGCACACACACATGCACACGCACACACACATGCACACGCACATGCACACACACACACATGCACACACACACACACACACACACACTCCCTGGCTGGTTTCTGGCTGACTAGTCTTTGCTCTTGGGGTCTGCTCCCTGGAAAGCCCACCCTGGCTGAATGCTGTGCTGACATCTGGCTGATCCTTTAAGACCCGGTTCTGACATCACTTCCTCAGAGCAGCCTTGGTCACCCACAGGCTTGGTTAGGGCCTCTTCTGTGCTCCCACATACCCCACAGCTTCGATCAAAGCCCCCAGGACAGATTGACCATGCGCTGTTCTAGTTGCCAGTATAGATAGATGTCTGTACCCTCCTGAGCAAGGGCACGTAGTAGGTGATTAATACGCAAGCAAGGTCCATTGAGCCCTTGCCCTTGGGGAGCTCACATCTAGTAGAAAGACAGACGCACAGACAGTGCTGGGAGGCGGTTGCTCAGAGCCTGGTGAGAGCCCTAAGGACAGAGAGGCCAGCTGTCAGAGGGCAACTTCCCAGAGGAGGTAGGAGTTTTCCAGGTAGAGGGGAGGCAGAAGACATATCTGGCTGGAGACCCAGCGTGGGCAAAGGTCAGGTGTGGGAGAAGGCATTGTGCCATCATACCTTCAGGACAGCAGACGGGTGAATATTGCCCGAGGTCAGATGTGGAGGGGCTGTGGTCAGAGGTGAGGCTGGTGAGTCAGCAGAGGACAGCTCATGAAGAGCTTGTAAGGTACCAAGGAGGTTGGGCTTTGTGCTGGGGGTACCGGGGAGCCATAGAAGGGGTTAAAGCCGGGGGGTGACGTGATCAGGTTTGCATGTGGCAGAGTGTCCTCTGGGAGGAGTGTGGAAGATGCACTGCAGGAGGGCAAGGGTAGAAATATTCCAGGGAAAGGTCACGGGGTCTGAATTAGGACAGGGAGGAAAGTAGAGGACAGGCATGAGGGTGGGCATTTGAGTGGCAGAAAAAACAGAATATGGTGTCTTCTGGGGCTGAGAAAGAGGGAGAAGGCTGGAGTGTGCCCCGGCATCCCAGTGGTGGATAAGGGTGGAGACGGGCTGGCAGGATGCCTCGGGGAGGGTGATCCAGACAAACCCCGTCCTCTCCACTCTAAAGGACAGGCTGCAGGCCCCTCTGGAGACACTAGAGGGAGCTCCAGGATAGGCCAGGCCCCTCTCCCACCAGCCGCCAGCCTCCAGCCGCTTCTCAGAGGGGGACTGGACCCGCCCCGTGGCTCAGATGCAGGCTCTGGGGTTCCTGCCAGGGCCTGGCCCAAGCCCAGTGGCTCACAGTCTCGGGGCCGCCTCGTCCTCCAGCCACTGGCTTGCAGGGGTGGGGGGCCATCTTGTGAGGATAGGCAGGTGGGGACAGAGGTTGGGGATTGCAGGCAAGAAGGACTGACGGCCCGTCCCGTCTCACTCTGTGCCCCATCTCCTTCTCCCCGTGGGAGTAGGGGAGCGACCCACCCAAGGTCACACCACTGTCACAGCAGTTGGGGGATGGGAATGGACCAGAGCTCCCCAGGTCAGAGCAGCTCGGGAACTAGAAGAGTACAAGCCACTTGTCTACCCCCCACCCTTCCTACAAAATCCTGGGGTTGGAGGAGGGTCCTGTGAGCCACCTCCCACATCACCTGGGACCCCCAGAGGCAGGGGAGATAGCATTCCAGGCAGAGGGGGTCCATGGGCAGAGACATGGAGGCAGGGGGAGGCTGGCAGTTTCCAGAAGTGGGGCAGAAGGCAATGTGGCAGAGTTGCAGGGAGCAGGGGTGGCCCAGAGGCGACCGGGAGGATGGGGCGCCATTAGGGAGGCTGAGTGCCGCCAGGGAGCAAGGGGTAGCCTCGGTGGCAATGCCAGGACAGCTGGGCATTTGTGATGGGTGGAAGGATCGTTCCGGCTGCAGGCAAGGGAGTGGCAGAATTACAATGTTTGGAAAAGTGATCAGCCTCTCCAGTTGAGTCTAAATAGTACAATCTTTTAAACTTTTATGAAAACAAAGAATGAATAACAAATGGAGACACTGAAACAGGAAATCCATTTACTTTTGAATCTGATGGAAAGAGCAAATCCAAGCCCAGAATAATGCTAACAGGATTTTAATAACCTGTAACAAAACCTGCCCACAACACCATCAGAGCTCACTTCCAGCTGCCTCCTCGGCTGAGCCAGGAGCCCGGAATCCGGAATCCGAGGCCTCATGAACAACAAAGCTTCACAAGGGGAGACTGAGGCTTAGATGGGGCGGGGTCTATATGAGGTCACACAACAGAGCTGGACCTGGAACAAAGACTCCCGACTCCCAAGCTTGGGGCTCTCTCTGTACACTCCTGTGTGTCTGCACACATCACACACCAAACACACACACCCCACAGGAAATGCTCTACAAACTCAGATATGCAAATACCTGGATGCAAGATTCCACAGGCTCACAGATTCGCTCACATAGACCTACACCTGCCTGGATAGAAGTATGCAGACGTCCCCACAGTGCCCCCCAAGAGCAGCCCGGTACATACAGGAACATGCTCACATTCATACACAGGTGCTCACACATGTACATCTGATCATTCCAAATCTAAAGCTCAGATATGTACAGACACCCACATGGAACACACAACCCCCCCTGCAGATAGCTACAGATAGACACAAGATTCAGAAATATCCTTCAACGCACATCTACAAACACACCACTCACACATCACAGACACACAGACTCCCATTCGTTCACAGACACACACAGTCCGATGGCCACAGGCCGACACTCTGGGCTAAACAGCCATATCCCCATGCTCACGTCAGGGTCAACGTGGAGTGTCCAGAGACCACGCCTTGCCTCGGCAAGGGCCTGGGAAACTGAGATGGGCACACTGCTGCCCCCTGTGGGAGCCCAAGGACCACACCCTTCGGAAGAGCCAGGGTGGTTCATTGCAAGTGCGCAGGCAGCTCTGTCCCCCCGCCCCAGCTCCGCCCCCACCCCCTCCTCACCCCAAAGGAGTGCGTGAGCGGGTGTGTTCCAGTGTGTCCTTTGCAGGCGGGGCAGGGCAATGTAACAGTGGAAGGAGAGAGCTCATCTACCACCTGGGTTTAGGATTCCTTCCCTCCCTCCCTCCCTCCCTTCCTTCCTTCCTCCATCTGATATTTAATGAGGACCTTCTGTGAATCAGGCAAAAACAAGACGTAGCCTCTGCACCCAGGAGTGCTGTCCAGGGGTGAGCAGGCACACCCAGAGCTGACCTGTTACATTACAACTGTGACGATGGCTGTGAGGCCTCAGAGAGACCTGGGCTCCATCTGGGGCTGTGGGACACTGAGCGATTCATGTCCTTCTCTGAGCTCAGATTCCTCATCTGAGAAATGGGGACCACGATCTCCCTGACCACCTGTTGGATTTGTTATTAGAATCAAATTCAATAGTGGACGTGGGGAGAAAGGGGAAGTTTCAGTAAAATAAGAGTTGGATGTTTACTGGACACCAGCTGTGTGCCGGGCCCATGATATGGGAATGTGGATAAGTGCGCAGGCCCTGGAGTCAGAGAGGCCTGGCTGGGTTCAAATCCCTGCTTTTCAAGGACTAGCTCTGTGAGCTTGAGCAGGTTACTTAACCTCTCTGAGCTCCTACCTTCTCACCTGTAACATAGGTATAATAAGAATGCCCACTTTATATGAGTGCTGTGGGATAGTGCCTGTAAAGTTTTTGGCGTGAGGCCTGGCACAAAACAGGTGGTCATTAAGTTAGTTCCTATTATTATGTATAAGCTTTCCTTTATTTGGTCACCTACTAGCACCTACTATGAGCTAGACATGATTTGAAGCACTCTCCAAATTCTGCCTCATTTAATCCTTCTAACAACTCTATTATCCCTGTTTTACAACTGAGGAAACTGAGGCACAGAGAAGTCAAGTCACTTATTCAAGGTCACACAGCTGGTAGGAGGCAGAACTGGAATTGGAAGCCAGGTCTGTAGGCCTCTCTAAATCTATCTACAAGGCATGCACTTTCCTCTTATAGTTCAAAGTCCTCCTCCCCTCTCCCCAGCAGCAGCCCCTGGTAAATAAATCATCCATTAACAGTTTCTAATTCCCAGACTTGGTTGCAAATGAATTATTCACATTGTAAGGCCTGCAAACCGCTGGCTGGGCCTTATTACCCAAGAAGGGCCGCCCGCCCACAAGATGCCACTCCCTCCCCTGGGCATGGGTCCTGGTGGGCCAGCCAGAGGTCGCCAGAGTTGGCGAATGCCGGGGCACTGCACCAAGAACTGGGCAGAGCGTCTTTCCTCCTCCCATTCCCAGCCTTTGCTTTCTAATAAGCTCATAGCCTGGTGTTGTCAAGAGAACAGAAGCTCTGGACTCAGGCAGTCCTGGATTCCAGGCCTGGCTCTGCCCTAAGCAGCTGTGTGACCTCAGGCAGGTGGCCTACCCTCTCTGAACCTCTGGGGAAGGCTGACCAGCTGGCCCCCCTTCACATTTTCTCTTCTCCCTGCATTTGTGAGCTGAGGCCTGTGCTGCTCAGCCAGGCCCTGTGCTGGAGGCTGGGGACAGAGATCCTGTCCTGTGGGGACGTCCAATCTCCATGTGTCATTCTTCTACTCTCAGTATCCAGCTGAGACCCTGGTCTGACCCAGAGCCCTGAGGCAGGTTGTAGGGGATCCTGGGGGCTCCAGAGTCCCCTTCAGGGCCGATTACCCACCCCAGCTGCTGATGGCTCATGGGGTTACGCCCCCTGCCCGGGGCAGCTGGAGGCCAGTGCCTGACTGATGTGAGGGTACAAAGGCCCAGCTCCCAGTTGAGACTGGGACAACTGTGAAGGGTTGTCACAGCTCCAGGGAACCCTGCAGGGGCCTCTGTTGTAACCTCATCGCCGGTCAGCCTCTCTCTCTGCCCGGTCCTGCCTTCCCATTTCCTTCCAGGTGGGCATGCCCCAGTAAACCTGCACACAATCCTCCAGCTCAGAGTCGCTTTCCAGGAACCCAGCCTACGGTACTTGTCACAGACAGGGCCCAACCTCAGCATTGAATGAGACCCAATCCAGGTCACCAGTACTCAGTACTGCTTCAAGGCTGAGCCTATGTCCTGCCCCAGTCCACGCCCTGATCCTGGTCCCACACTGAGCCCTGCTGTCAGTCACAGGCTGAGCCCTGACTTTAACCACAGACCTGGTCCCAGGCTGAGCCCTGATCCTAGGCTGAGCCCCGATCCTGGTTCCAGATTCCACCCTGAGCCTGAACGGAGGCTGAGCCCAAGTAGCCCATGGAAATCAGAGGACACTTAAGACAGAACTACGGGACAGTAAGTGGGAAGTAGGAAGGGACTGGAGTCTGGCTGAGACCGAGGGTAGGACCAGAGTAAACCTTACCAGAGGAGACCGACTGACAACCCCGTCAACCATGACGGCGGAGTCACAGAATCTCACTTCCCAGAGAGGTATTTTCAGAAACAGCTAACCAGGATCTTCTTCGTGGAACAAAAATATGAACCAGGAATGATAAGAATCATCACAGTCACTGCCCTTTCTCAAGCAGGGAGTGTCCTGGGCACCACGGAATCATACATCACGACCCTGCTGTCTCCTCAGGACAACCACGTGGGGTTCTCTTGTCACCCATTTGACAGATGAGGAAGCCTCAGCTGTGGCAGAACCAGCATTCAAACCCTGGACCATTCTGTGCTTCTGTGGCATCTAGGCTCAGGCAGAAACTGGTCTCCCAAAGAAAGCCCCCCATATCCCCGAGCCTGCCCAGGGCAGCAGGGGGGTGAGGAACAGAGTGGTGGGCAGTCCGTGAATCTGTGTTACTGCAATCAGCCCCAACTGCAGGCAGGCCGCTCCTCCTCTCAGGGCCCTCCAGTTCACCTGCTCTGATTCCCACACCCATCTCCTTGAGGTAGGCACAATGGTTATAGGCATGGCACAGATGAGGAAACAGGCCCAGGGAGGGGACACCGCTTGCCGAGGTTTGCAGAGCTGGGATTCACTTTGAGAATTCCTGGTACTCGGTCTTCCATCCTCTGTTCATCTATATGGAGGAACGAAGGCCATAGCTAACAGAGTGAATGTTTGGATCCTCCAAAATTCATATGCTGAAACCTAACCCCCAATGTGAGGGTATTTAGAGGTGGGACTTTTGGGAGGTGATGAGGTCTTAAGAGTAGAGCCCTCAAGAATGGGATTAGTGCTCTCATAAAAGAAGCCCCAGAGAGATCCCTGACCCCTTCCACCTGTGAGGTTATAGCAAAAAGATGGCTGAACCAGGAAGTGGGCTCTTACCACACACTGGATCTGGTACCACCTTGATCTTGGACTTCTCAGCTTCCAGAACTATGAGAAAAAGTTCTGCTGTTTAAAGCCACTCAATCTGTGGTATTTTTTTTATAGCTGCCTGGATGGGCTAAGTGGCTAAGGCAGTCACTTTCCCCATCTGCTCCACACTGTTGATTCTTCCATCCATCTATCCACCCATCCATGCATCCCTCCATCCATCCGTGCATCTATCCACCTCTCTATCCATGCATCCACCCATCCATGCATCTATCCACCTCTCTATCCATGCATCCACCCATCCGTGCATCTATCCACCTCTCTATCCATGCATCCACCCATCCGTGCATCTATCCACCTCTCTATCCATGCATCCACCTATCCATCCACAGCTGTGCAGTGAACATCCTCTATGTACCAGGTCTGGGCTGGGTGCGGGGGCAGGGTGGGCAGAGCCTACCCTTTGTGGCATGTACAGGCTGGCAAAGGAGCCACATATTAAACAAACACACTCACAAAAAATGAATGCATCACCATTGTGCTAAGTGCTGGGAAGAAGCAGCCCAGGTCGCTGTGAGTGGGTGTAACAGGGACCGTCTCTCCTGGGAGTGTTCCCTGGGCCTCAGGGAGCTGGTAGGCAGGAAACCTGCTGAGATGGCCCTGTAGGCTTGGCCTCAGGGGACAGAGCTCCCAGAAAAGCGTGAATAATGCCCCAGCTGAGTCAGCTGGCTTGGTGAGGCTGCAGCCAGCCCACCTGGCTCCTCCAGCAGGTAGGGTCCTGGTGGCTTGGCTGCAGCAGGAAGTAAGTCAGGAGGTGAATGGTGGGTGCTGGCCTTTTGAAAATCTCCCCCCGAGATTTGTTTTGCAAACCATGCCAGCTGGGGCCTGAAGCCTCCAAGAACTGTATCAGAGCTTTAGGAGACAGGAGAAAGGTTATTTCAGGAGGAAGGAACGGCATGAACGTCTGAATGGAGGTGGAAAACAGTAGGCAGACCTGGGACAGTGGAGCAAGGAGAGGAAAGGGGGGTGGGAAACTGGGTCTCGGCCCTCAGGGATTTCATAGCACCCTGGGGAGCCTCGGGTCCCACAGGACACCAGTAACAGTAACTGCTGCTGTTGTTGAAAGCTGACTCCTGTGTGCCCCAGGAGGGTCACGCTTGATCTCATTTCCTCCTCACTAGATCCAGTAAGATGGTTACTGCTAGGTCCCTTTTTACAGATGGAAAAACTGAGGTCATGGTGAATTCCCTGGCGGTCCAGTGGTTAGGACTCTACACTTCCAATGCAGGGGGTGCAGGTTTGATCCCTGGTCGGGGAACTAAGATCCCACATGCCGCACCTCACAGCCAAAAAATAAAGATAAATTAATTGATTAATTAAATTTAATTTAAGAAAGAAAAAAGAAAGACAGGTCAGGAGGGGTGCAATCTGTCACCTAAGAGCACAGAGTTAACAAGTAAAGGATCAGCCCGTGCTCTTAACCCTCACCTGTCGTGCCCTGGAAACAAAGGGAGGAAATCCAGACACAGAGTGGGCAAGGCCCACGCTGGCTCCACCTGTGGTCTTGTCCATCTCTCACCCTAAACAGAGAGCTTCTTTACCTCTGTCACCACATGACATGAGGAACAAAATTGGTGCTTAGAAAGTACTGTGAATGAATAATCATCCTAAGAGCAGACACTCATAAAGTGCTCACCATGTGCCATGTGACCACAAGCCTTTGAGGTAGGTACTATTATTACCCCCATTTCACAGATAGGGAAACTGAGACACAGCTGGGAAGTGATGAAGCTGTGATTCACCAGGCAGCAAGTAAATGCATAAATTAATGAACTAATTGATAAATAAATGAGCGTGAGCCAGGATGAGGGAATAAAGGAGAGAAAAGGTGAGTAAGCATGTGAGGTTTTGAAGGAGGGACGGAGCAGCCAGGGTGAGAGGTTGGTCTTGCAGAGTGGAGCAGAAGTGGAGGCCATCACCGCTGTTCCATCTCCAGCTCCCAGGAAAAGGCCCCTTTCCCCTCCTCTCAGGGAGGCTTGAAGCCTTTCCACGCTGTTGCCCAGCAACGGTGCCCTCATTACTGACCCCCCCCCCGGGCCCCACCCCACTTCAGTCAGCCAGAGCTGAGGGGCTGGGGCCCTGGCAGGTGGGGTCCCGGGCTGGGGGAAGGAAGCTCAGAGGCCAGAGAGGTGGGCCTGGGTGGCCTTCAAGACCGGGAGAAGAGCCCCAAGTCCTGTGGGGAAGGGCTGTTTAGACCAACCTTTATTCTGAGGGCATCTGCCTGGCACAGGGCAGGTGGAGATGCCCAAGACTGCTCATGGCAGTGACCACGGGCCTCGAGTTGGAAGTCCTGATTGGAGGAGATCTTGGATGACTCACTTTCCCTCCTGACTCCACTTCCTCATCTGCAGAATGGGGATACGGTGCCTGCTTCCCAGAGGGATGGTGCGAGGATAGGACCGGCACGGGAAGGCTTTGCACTGGGAGGGGACAGGCTATTTTTATAAGCAAGGAGTGTGTAAACTACCTCTAGAAGACAAAGAATACTGGGGCAAAGAACTCTCAGAGTTCCTCTCCAAGAGAGGACAGGTTGCCCTGCGGGAACCCTGGAGGGCTCCCTGAAGGGGTGGGCCCTGAAAGACTTTTCCAAGTGGAGATGGGGGTCAGAAGGAGGAGAGAATTCCTGGCAGGGAGGGGGGCGGGGGAACAGCCTGTGCAAAGGCCTGGAGGCACGAGACTGGAGCCCATTCAATGACAGCTACTGTTCATTCACGTTTGCCTCTAACCCTCACAGCAGCTCCACGAGGCTGGGAGTACTGCTCCCATTTCACAGGACAGGAAACTTGGCTCAGAGAGGGTAAGGCACTTGCTCCAGGTGGCACAGCTGGTGAATGGCAGAGCTAAGTCCAGCGCACTTTCTCCTGCATTGTGCACTTCCAGGGAAGCAAGCGGCTCAGAGGAGTGGAGCAAAGAGGGCAAGGGGAGAGAAATGCCGTGGGGCCCGGGGGCCTCCTCACGCCACAGGGAAGGGGAGCCACTGATGGTTTCTAAGCTGGAGAGAAATGACCCAGGCTAGGTCCTCGGGTGCCCAGGTGCTGTCCAGGCCATCTGTCTCCACCTCCTACACCTCCACCCTGTGTATCCATCCACCCCCACTGTTTCTCAGCCACGTTGAGAAACCATGTGTGATGGAGGAGAATGTAAAAATATATATGCAACCGAAAAACAACGAGCTGACAGAACACAGCTATAAATACTCTGACGGGTGCGGAAACGTTCCTGCAATCCTGCTTCCTGCTGCCTGAGGAGCGGGGGCACGGAGTTTGACAGGTGGGGTGGGAACTCAGGGAAGGGAACGGGAAAGGGGACAACCATGTGTGGACCTACTTTGTGCCAAGCGCTTCACAAGTGGCACATCTCTGGGTCTTCACAAAAACCGTCTCAGAGAATCACCACTGTCATCCCGATTCACAGATAAGGAAACCGAAGCGCAGAGAGGTACGTCATCTAGCCAAGGTCACACAGCAGTGGACCTTGGGAAGCAGTGGAGCTGGGATTCCAACAAGCCCTGCAAAAGGGCCAACTTTCTGAAGAAGAGAGAGCCAGCTTCAGGCTCCGCCTCCCTTGATCCTTGCCCAGGGCCAGAGAAAGCTTCAGACTTCCAGGAACTCCCCTGCTTACATACCTTCCAAGGCTCCCCAGAGCCCTCCAGATAAAGACCACATTCAAGGCCTTTAAGGCCCTGTGATCTGGCCTCTGCCCACTCCCAGAGCCCACCTCCCGCCACTGCCCCGGATTTCTGAGCCACAGTCAGGCCACGCTGACCTGCTCTCAGGACCCCTTCAGGGCCCAGCACTCTCAGCCTCGGCACCTCCTGCTCCCTGAAGTTCCATCTGCCTACACCGGGGCCTCAGCTCAAGTGCTGCCTCCTGCTGGCCTCCTCCACTGGTCAGATCCTCCTGTGCTTTCCCTGCAAGGCCTGAAGTTCAACTGCGATCAGGTGGGTCATTACAGGTGATGGGCCGCAGCTGTGAGGACAGGGCCAGGCCCGGGCGCAGGCGGGGTGGCCACAGAGGGTTTGCTCCCAAGGGCTCAGCTGCTCAGGAGGGCCTGTGAGAGGTGAAGTAGGTGCCTACCATGTAGGTACTCCTCTCTGACGGCCTTGCAGCTGCTGGAGAGCCTGGATGTGGTGACATGAAATGGGACTGAAGGGGAGCTGGCCTCAGGCTCTGGGAGGAGGAGGAAAAAACAGGAGGAGGAAGAAAGATGAAAGGGACTCCTGGGGCCCCCAGGAGAAGAAGAACTGAGAAGAACTGGAGATAAGTTGGCCCCGTCTCTCGGACCTTCATCGTGTCCCGGGTCAGCTTTCCACGAGTGGTCCGAGCCTGTTTGCACTTCTGGCCAGTGTGAGCATAAAGGTAAGGCCAATGGGGTTATTTGCTCCTTTTCAGACTTTCCTTATAGGCCAGCGCTGCCCAATAGGAACATAATATGAGCCACTTATGTAATTTTTACTTTTAATTTTCTAGTAGCCACTTAAAAAAAAACAAGCAGCTGAAGTTAATTTTAATGTTTTATTTCACCCAAAATATCCCAAATATCATTTTTACATGTAATCAAGATAATTACTGAGATTTTTTTTTTTAATTTTATTTATTTATTTATTTTATGGCTGTGTTGGGTCTTCGTTTCTGTGCGAGGGCTTTCTCTAGTTGTGGCAAGCGGGGGCCAGTCTTCATCGCGGTGTGTGGGCCTCTCACTATCGCGGCCTCTCTTGTTGAGGAGCACAGGTTCCAGACGCGCAGGCTCAGTAGCTGTGGCTCACGGGCCTAGTTGCTCCGCGGCATGTGGAATCTTCCCAGACCAGGGCTCGAACCCGCGTCCCCTGCATTGGCAGGCAGACTCTCAACCACTGCGCCACCAGGGAAGCCCCACTGAGATTGTTTTTTAAACTTTTTTTTTTTCTACTAAATCTTCAAAATCCAGTGTGTCTTTTACACTTACCTTTTGGACAGGCTGCATTTCAAGTGCCTAAGAGCCACATGTGGCTACTGTGGTTGGAGAGCTCGGCTCTAGACTGTAAACTCCATGAGAGTTGGGACCATGATTGTACCCGCCGCTATTATTTCCAGGGTCTGGCATGTCATGGAGACTAAGGGAATGTTTGTTGAATGACTGGCTGACTGACTGGCTGAATGAATGAATGAATAAATGCCTGAGGCCTTGTTAAATCAAAAGCCAATTCCCCTCATGGGCCATGGAAGAGCCTAGAAATAAATTCTAGTCCCACCTCTGCATCCAGTGCTCTGCATGACCGTAAATGAGTCCCTTGCCTCTTGGGCCTCAGTTTCCCCATCTGTACAATGGGTTGGGGGATTGGACTGTATGATTTTTTTTTTTCCCCCAGGCTCTCAGTAGAGTTTCTCCAAGGGAGCCCACTCTCCTCTCTGCAGCTCCCTTCCCTGAGTCAGGCCTCCAGAGAAGTTCCCTGCTCCCTCCACCCGCCTCACCCTTCCCTCCCTCCTCCTGTGGGTGAGACAGGAGGTCTCGTGACAGGCCTCCAGGTGACCTTCTGTGCAGAGCAGAGCCGAGCCCTAGAGGGGGAAACCAAGGTAGGGCTCCTGCCACACGGCAGCCACACAGGGAGCAAGGCCAAGGTGGGTGCTCAGGCCTGGCCCTGCTCCAGCTGCCCCTGTCACTGCCGTGCCTCACATCTGTTCAGAGCGGGGAAGAGACCAGGGCAGGCTTAACCCTTTGATTCTGCAGAGAAGGAAAAGGGAAGCCAAGAGATGTTCCAAGACACAGTGAGCGGGGCAGAGCTGGGCCTTTGTTTTCCTCATCTGAAATATGGACGCAAAACCTGCCTTCATCCCATCAAACATCAATGCCTCAAATCCAGGCTCTGCTACTTAACAGCCCTGTGACCTTGGGCAAGCCGCTTTACCTCACTGTACCCCAGAGTCCTTATTTGTAAACAGGGATGAGAAGGATGCCAGCTTCACCGGTTGTTGTGCCCATGAAGTGTGTTAACGGACATAAAGCTTTCATACGGCTGCCGGGCACACTCTAAGTGCTGTACAAGGGGTAGATATTATTAGCCTTCACCATGGTGCTAATTCTACAGTTCAGATGAGGCGATGGGTGTGACCAGGGTTTGCAAACTATAAAGGTTTCTCCGGAGAGGCAAGCATTTTTGGGTTGCAAAGGACGATGCAAACTATAGAACACGTTGTGACTTGCAAAGTGTTTTGTAAATGTTGCCGCATTAAGGAGGCTACTGTGGATTAGCTTTTTATAATCCAAAAAGCACTTCAGAATCATAAACCACTTTAGAGGCCGTGGAACTCTTTGTAAGGGCTTTCTAGACTGTTGAGTGCTGTGAAGTCTGAAACAAATGGCCTTTCAAAGGCATGGGCGAGTCGCAGGGTGGGAGTGGGTAGAGAGACCAACCAGAACTAGAGGAGAAGAACAGCAGCCCGTTTCCCCTTGTTCTCGTCACCGTCACCGCCCCTGCCTTTGCTGGCCATGCAGAGAAACTCCAGCCTATCTGCAGATCCCTGCGATTCTGTTCTGAGGCCAGGGAGGCCTCTCGGCATTGCTGACTCAGCCAAACAGGAGTTAGGCAGGAATCAGCCCCATCTTCCTTGCGTTCCTGCCTTTTTTCTTTTTTCTACCACAAAGGCAATGAACCTGACACCCTGTAAAGATTTCCCTGGGGTGACTGGGAAGGTGGCAGGCTCCCGGGCGGCCCGATGACCTTGCTCTGAGGCCCAGACTGGGGCCTGCTCCAGAGACCCAGGCCGAGCACCTGCTGCCCCATCGCTGGCAGAGCAGCAGGGGTTCATGGGCTGAGGGCAGGTGAGGGCTGCCACCTTCCGACAGATGTGGGAGCAGAGCGAAGGCCTGGCCTGTGACGTTCCTGGGTTCCCATCCCAGCTCTGCCACTTTCTCATGGGTGACCGTGGGCAAGTTCTCTCAATTCTCTGAGCCAGAGTTCCTCAGCCATAACGTGGACCGATACCCCTCTTTGTGTGTATGTCACCGGGTGGCCTGGTGTGCATGCGAGTTCTGTCCCTTCTTTTGTCCATAGGCCTGCAGGCCTTCTAATGAAAGAGAAATAGAAGGTGAGGCAGCTTCAACAGGGTAGGGGTGATGAGCATGGGTTTTCAAATCACAGAGACCTGGATTCAGGGAATTCCCTGGTGGTGCAGTGGTTAGGACTCTGCGCTTTCACTGCTGAGGGCCCAGGTTCAATCCCCAGTCGGGGAACTAAGATCCCACAAGCCACATGGTGCAGCCAAAACAAACAAACAATCAAACAAAAAAGGCCTGGATTCAAATCCTGACCCTGCCACCTACCAGCTGTGTGCCTTTAGGCCTGTCACATCACCTCTCTGAGCCTCCATTTCCTCGTCTATAAAATGGGCATAAGGATAGTTGCTACCTCATAAAAAGTTGGTGAGGATTCAAAGACGTGATGTGTATGGCATGCAATCTACAAGATCCAGAGCACAGGACCTGCTCAGTCAGTGGTGACTGTGATCTCCCCTCCCCAGATTATTCTGTACTCCATAACGCCACACACTGCTCCTTCACCGGCCTCCTCACATTTGCAATTACTTGATAAAAAGCCCACCTTCCCCTGTCATCCTGATGGCAGCTGGGGCCCTGGGCCCTCTGGATCCAGCTAAAGGCTTCCATTCCTGGACTTTCTTCAGAGAAACTTCTTTTTTCCCAGCCCCTCTCCTTCTTGTCCCTTGGCTGGGTGGGGTTGACCCCAAAGTGCCACTCAGCTCTCTGAGACCCTCACACAAACCATGCGCGAGCAACGCGCCCTTTGCCCTAGATTTCCTAGACCAGAGAGGGTCTGCACTGCAGCTACGTGGGTGAGTTGAACAGATGCTGTCGGAACCCTGCTCCTGCAGAGGCCTGGCTCTGATCGGCCTGCCCCTGAGCTCAACCCAGGCTCTCTCCCTCCTGCCCTACCTTCTTCTCTTCCTCTCCTTCCTTTTCAGAAGCAAGACATCAACATTGCCCTCCTGCCTCCTGCAGTATAATTCATTTTTCTGAACAAAGCAAGAAAATTCCTAGCAATTGTGAATACAGGTTTCTTCCTCTGGTTGCATGCACTGGTCTGTACATTCCTCGAGGGCCAGTACTGTGCCCCTTTGTCACCGTTGTACCCCAGCACTCAACCCAGTGTTGACCCTATGAACATGTGCTGAGTAAATGAATAAATGAATGCGGTGGGCTACCAAGTCAGGGGGAGAATGGAAGCTGCCCTGTAAGCTTGTCCAGTGCCTGCAGCTCTCAGAGGTCAGTTCTCTGACAAGGGGACTAATTCAGTAAGAGGCTGAAGCTGGTGTGTGTCCATTTAAGACCCAGAACAATCCTCCACCGACACATCCTTGGCGTCTTCAAAAGCCATGGGAGTTTTGGCACTTGAGGTCCTTCTCTAGAGTCTGATGCTTCCCCGTTAGCCACTGCCTCTTCCGAGGGGCACTGGGGGTGACAGAGAAACAGGGCCGTGGTTCCCAGGACCAGCTGCACGTCAGAATCCCCTGGAAAGCTTTTTTTTTTAAAATAAGTATATATTTAGGCGCTTTTTTTTTTTTTTTTTAGGCTTTTTAATTTATTTATTTATTTATTTTTGCTGTGTTGGGTCTTCGTTTCTGTGCGAGGGCTTTCTCTAGTTGCGGCAAGTGGGGGCCACTCTTCATCGCGGTGCGCGGGCCTCTCACTATTGCGGCCTCTCTTGTTGCGGAGCACAGGCTCCAGACGCGCAAGCTCAGTAGTTGTGGCTCACGGGCCCAGTTGCTCTGCGGCATGTGGGATCTTCCCAGACCAAGGCTAGAACCCATGTCCCCTGCATTGGCAGGCAGATTCTCAACCACTGCGCCACCAGGGAAGCCCCCCCTCGGAAAGCTTTTAAACACCAGGGCCACTTGGTCCTCGTTCCTCTTCCGGGAGATTCTGATTCAAATGATCCAACAGGGGTCCTGATGATTGATTTCTTTAAAATCCTAGTTGATTCAAATCTACACCACTGAGACAGAGCAAGAGGGTGAGTTTTGGAAACAAATGGGTCTATGAATGCGCATGGGGTTTCCACATGGATCCCTCCATGGATCAGGCAGTCTGGGGGTGGTGTCCAGGGGGAGGGTCTGGCCGGATGGTGGAGAGGAAGTTACGTGGGCTTTAGAGTCATCGGAGGCCTGGGTTCAAATTCCCAATTCTACTTCGTTCCAGCGCTGTTGCCTTGGACAAGTCACTTCACCCCTCTAAGCTCGTTTCCCTCCTCCATTAATTGGCAATCAGAATTTCTGCCTCACAGGCTGTTGGCTTCAATCAGTAAGAGAATGTCCTCTCTAATTACCTGGCACAGGGCACAGCTTGGAGCCGGTGCTCCGTGAAGTGTGGTTCTCTTGGCTTCCTGAACAAGCTTTGGGGTGGAAGGCGGGGACAAGGTGGCCCCAACGCTGGCCTGAGTACCTGATGGGAGGAGCACTGGACTGGGAGAAAGGAGGTGTGGACTGTCCTGGTTCTGGCCCATCGTGATGTGTGACCTGGGCCAAGTCATTCAACCTCTCTGAGCCTCAGTTTCCTCATCTGTAAGTAGAGATCCAGTGATGCCTACATCTCATTGTAACTCTGTTCAGTGACATCATGCTGGCAGTCGGCCATGGTGGGAGTATTTACCTTAGGAAAATTGGCAAACATTACGAATCAGGACTCCCCTGCGCCACTCCCACCAGTCAGTTTACCAGCATGCCACTGGGACTCAGATAATAATACCTTTCACCACAGCTGTTGGTAGATTCTGAGAGCTAGTGCCTGTTAAGCCCTTAGCATAGTACCTGGGACTTAGCACAGCACCTGGGCACTAATACATGATAGTTAAACACACTTAACACTTATCAGCCTTCCCTTTGTCTCTGGCCTGGTATAAGGTGATCACATCTGTCATCTCATTTACCTTTAACAACCCTAGGAAATTTCTAGAGGAGGAAATTCAGTTTCAGAGAGGCTTGCTGACTTTATTTATTGTATTTTATTTTATTTTTATAAATTTATTTATTTTATTTATTTATTTTTGGCTGTGTTGGGTCTTCATTGCTGTGCGCAGGCTTTCTCTAGTTGCAGCGAGCGGGGGCTACTCTTCATTGCAGTGCGCAGGCTTCTCATTGCAGTGGCTTCTCTTGTTGCGGAGCATGGGCTCTAGGCGCGTGGGCTTCAGTAGTTGTGGCACGTGGGCTCAGTAGTTGTGGCTCTCGGGCTCTAGAGCGCAGGCTCAGTAGTTGTGGTGCACGGGCTTAGTTGCTCCCCGGCACATGGGATCTTCCCGGACCAGGGCTCGAACCTGTGTCCCCTGCATTGGCAGGCGGATTCTTAACCACTGTGCCAGGGAAGCCCAGAGGCTTGCTGACTTTAAATGCAGTTAAATTTTGCAGGCCTACTATGTGCTACGTTTATTCTTCTGCATCCATTTCATTTCAGCCTCACAACCCCCTTTTTCTCATTACGGTTGAGGAATCAAAGGCCCAGAATGGGCAAGTGACCTGCCCAAGGTCACACAGTGAGCCCGAGGCCTTGGTATCTGTCTTGAATGCTCATGTGCTGGCCTCCCTTCCCACCACACCCAGCTGCATCCCCTTCTGGATGAGGGCGAGCTTTGCTGATGTGATCTCTCTGGCTCTTTCCAGCTCTGACATCCTCGGTATTTAAATCAGCACATGAATATTTCATGAGCATCCCCGGCACAAATAACCCCCTGCCTGGTTATGTCAGGCTGCAGCCCCAGTCGCTAGGCCAGGGTGCACCTGCTCTTTGCGAGACAGGCAATTCCGCGAGGCCTCCCAGCAGCAGCCAAGGAATCAATAGCCTTTAAATAAGTAATTAGAGGAGCTAAGACGTCGGCACATCCAGGAGCAATCAGGGAAATATAAACTCCTAACTCTCCCAGGCTCACTGGGAAGGGCCTGGTTCTGTTTCATGGTCAAGAAATGTGACAGGGCCTGGGACGGGTGAGGATGCGGAGGTGCAGGGAAGAATAAGATGGAGACAACAAGAGTTGGCATTTATTGAGCACTTCCTATGTGTCAGGCTTTGTCTCATTAAATACACTACCCAACAGTCTCCTAAAGACATTGAGGCTCAGAGAGAGTGAGCCAGTTGCCCAGGGCCACACAGCTAGGAAGTGGCACAGGTCCCAGGCCTGCCTGACCTCAGAGCAGGGTTTCTCAACTTAGGTGCTGTTGACATTTGGGGCTGGATAATTCTTTGTCGGGGGCTGGGGCTGTCCAGGGCCTTGTAGGATGTTTAGCAGCCCTGGCCTCTACCCTCCAGATGTCAGCAGCCTATCCTCCCGACTTGTGACAACCAAAAATGTCTCCAGACATTGCCAAATGTCCCCTGGGGGCAAAATTGCCCCCAGCAGAGAATCTGTGTTCACTTTACTACTCCTTTCCTCTGCTTCTGGTGGCTTTTATGATAAGGATCAGAATCTTTCTCCCAACCTAGAGAGGCAGCTCTGGAGCCAGAGCTGGCTAGGTGAGAATATCAACTTGTTTACTTACTGGCTGTGTGACCTTGGACAAGTTCTCAACCTCTCTGTGCCTCAGTTTCCCTATCTGTAAAATGCCCCCCTGGCAAAAGTAATATCTCATGAGGTTTTTTTTTTTTTTTTAATTTATTTATTTATTTATTTATTTTTGGCTGTGTTGGGTCTTCGTTTCTGTGCGAGGGCTTTCCCTAGCTGCGGCGAGCGGGGGCCACTCTTCATCACGGTGCGCGGGCCTCTCACCGTCGCGGCCTCTCTCGCTGCGGAGCACAGGCTCCAGACGCGCAGGCTCAGTAGTTGTGGCTCACAGGCCCAGTTGCTCCGTGGCATGTGGGATCTCCCCAGACCAGGGCTCGAACCCGTGTCCCCTGCACCGGCAGGCAGACTCTCAACCACTGCGCCACCAAGGAAGCCCTCTCATGAGGTTTAAATGAGTTCCTACTATATGCAAGGCACATAGAGCAGTGCCTGGCCGATAAGTGTGAGCCATCGTTACCATCCAAGGGCCTTTGTGACTAAGGGCCAGCCCAAGACCGCAGCCTCACTGGTACCGCTCTCTCCATAAGAAAAGGGAGAAGGGCCATAGCTGGAGCCTGGGAAGAAATCATCTTTGACAGCATTTGCTCTTCTTCCCTTCCTGCCACACCCCTCCTCCCACCAGCCCTGGAGGAGTCAGAGAAAACAGCCAACAAGGATGGCCATTTAGTCCCCACAGGATCACGAGGTTATAAGAACAAAAGCTGCCACTTCCCCTCTCCCTGCAGTGCTGTCTGTGCATGGACACCATCTGATGAGAATATAATTCCTTTTATGATCCAGGAAGGTACAAAAATACATATAAGCAAACACATTTTATCACTGGAGTTGGTCATCGCATTTTATTGGTCTACAGCATGTGTTTTTGTTATACTGATACCTGTTAGAAATGAGGTTCTGGAATGCTGTCCTTATTTGGGTGCTTGAGAGAAATAGTATCAAGAAGCCATTCCAGGGCCTATCCTTACAGACACAGCCCCCAGTGCAAGGAGTGTGTGTGTGTGTGTGTGTGTGTGTGTGTGTGTGTGTGTGTGAGCAAGTGTGTAGCTAAAATTCTCCCTTGCCCCAGAAGGAAGGGTCCCTAGAGGCTACCAGGTCCAGGCTCTCATATAGTCAAGGAATCTTGTGTGTGTGTGACTTTTTTTTTTTTCATTGGAGTATAGTTGATTTACAATGTTGTGTTAATTTCAGGTGTACAGCATAGTGCTTCAGTTATACATGTATTCATTCTTTTTCAGATTCTTTCCCCATATAGGTTATTATAGAATATTGAGTAGAGTTCCCTGCGCTATACAGTAGGTCCTTGTTGGTAGCCAAGGAATCTGAGGCCCAGGGCAGGGCAGTGCTTTGTCCAGGATCATGGAGCAGCTTGGTTCAGCAGCCATCTGCAGAGCGTATCAGTGATTCCCCAGCTGCTGCTATAGCTAGGCCCCCAGTCTCTGTGGTGCAGTGGAGTTGTCTTTCTGGCTCACATGGCAGGTATTGTGGTGGATGATGGGTGGATGGGCCTTCCACGTGGTGATTCAGGGACCCAGGCTCCCTCCTTCTTGTGGCTACACCCTCCCCTAGAGCCTCAGAAGCACCTGCTTTCGGCTGGATGGGGGAAGAATTCGGAGGCTTGCAGGGTTTTATGGATTTTTATGGAGACTTTTATGTTGGGCCTGGAAGTGTCTCAGACCACTTCTGTCCATGTTCCATCAGCCGACCCAAGGTCACATTTGATACCTAACTGCAAGGAAGGTTGGGAAGTATAGCCTAGCTGTGTGCCCAGGAGGAAGAGGAGACAGACGGGTGAACAGCTGGCTGGGTCTCGGTGCGGGGCCCTGGGCTGGAAGCTGCCTGGGCAGAGATGGCTGAGATGGAGACACAGGTGACCCCCAGTTTGAGGTTCTGAGTAAGGGCTCATCTTTTTGAGCCCCGTCCATTGATCACTGGAAGCCCATGACTTCTCTCTAGAGAGACCCCACCCCATGATAAGTCTAAGACTCCCGGGGTCCTTGCTAACTCATTCCAAACGGTGTCAGCAACCCTTGTTCCTAAAGGGTTGCAGAGAAGAAATGGGGAAACCAGTTTCATTTCCTGAAAGGCCCTATTCTCTGCCTCAGGCCTCAGTATTTCCTTTTCTGGGGAGGCGGGAGCCTCTCTCCCCAGGGTTACATGTCACTTCACACCACCCCAGGTCTGGGCTCTCAACAGAACAGCACTGAAGAGATGACCCAGCGCCTCAGTTCACACACACGCATGCATGCACATCTCAGAACCAGCCATAGCAGACATTTGTTGCTTTGGGGAACCAGTATCTATCTGGGGGATCCCAAGATGGTGAAAGAACCCCGCCACCACCACAGACGCTGACCGGGGCACGTATTCTGCACCCCCAGCAACTAGAATATAACCTAAAGTGTGGCGAAGTGACACACCCTCCCGGGACTTTGAATCGTTACAGTGACACAGAGGCCCAGTGTCAGGCAGAACTTTAAAGGCCACTGCAGCAGAATGGCACTGTCTCCGGGTGCCAGCAGGAGCCATGGTGACCAGCTGGCAGGCGTGGCCTTTAGCGTGGCACCTTGGCTGGGCCTTCACTCTCTGGGTTCCCGTCGAGCCTGTTTGTCAAGTCCCCCCCGCCCCGCCCCCTTCAGTTGCACACACCACCTGACACTTTCCCAAACACCTCCTTTAGGTTAACCAGAGTCAGTCTCCGCTGATGGCCGCCAAGAGCCCTGCCTGCTGTAGCCTCAGCGCTGCATCTGGTCACCGACCCACTCCCTGCAAGGATCTCCTTTGCTGCCAGCTTCCTCCAGGGCCATCCCAGGCCCCAGACAGGTCTAACAGCTTCCACCCTCAAGGGAAAGGCCAAGGTTCCCATCTCTTCCCTCCAGGAGATTTCAGAGCAAATTTCTAATGTGTTTTTACACTCCTTCCACAGTTAAGGTCCTCAAGAGGGCTGTGGACAGAACCAACATAATTGGTGTTCTTTGTAATCCCATGTATTTTATTTTATGCATCTAAAACCATTATTCTGAGAAGAGGCCTACAGTCTTCATTTGATGCCAGTGGGGTCCAGGGCCCCAAGAAGGTGAGTATCTCTCTGGACTGTTGACCCCAAACTGCTGGTACCAGGATTGCTTCCTCCACAACATGGGGCTCCTTTGCCTTATGAGACCCCTACTGGTTTGAGGACCAACCCATCCTCCCTGCATGGTTCCTACTGGAAAAAGATCCCTACTTTTTTGGGGGGGCCAGCTGCTCTCCCCGCCCTAAAGAGCTTGGTGGGCCCAGCAAGAGTTGCCACATTGTCACATGACCTCACTCTCTAGCTTTGGCTGATTGGTTAAGGAGGGGTGGGCTCCTGACCCAAACCTGGCCAACCAGCTCCTTCTCTGCAGTTGTCTTTTTAAAACCGGAACTGGGGGAAATAGTTATACCCTCCCTGGTGGGGATTCGGGAGCTAAGAGCAGTTCTGTTTTCCACAAAGTAGGGGAAGCCAATTTGAGTAGGAAGGGAAGCTGAAGAGAGAGAGACAGAGACAGAGAGACAGAGGAGAGGAGAAAGAGAAGAGAAGGGGAGGGGAGGGGGCTGGCAGCATCCTAGCCCCTGGTCCAGCTGTGACCCTGCCCCCCTGGCAATCTGGTTATTCATTGCCTCCTTGAGTTGCCCCCTTTTTGCCTTGGCTAGTTGGAAATGGAGTATGTCACTATCTGTCTTGTTCCCACTGAATCCCCAGGGTCCTCACAGAGCCTGGCACATAGTAGGTGTACAGTCAACACCTATCAATGAATGAATGAACACATGAACACATGCAAAAGAAGAAAGGATGTCCAAGGTACAGAGGGGAGAGGGATTAACTCTACGTGGGCAGATGTCAGGAACTGCCTGGGGTGGGAGGTGATGGGATTTGAAGGGCGAATAGGAATTTTCCGGATGACGATTGTGGGGGGAAGAGGCTAGAGGAGACAACAGGGACTAGGTTGGAAAAGGATTAAGTATCAGACAAAAAATTAGGACTTGTACAAGTAGGGGCTGATCTAGGTCTAAATCCTCAGTGGTCCTGATGATGCCAGAGCTGCCTCCGGGTATCACCCACGTAAGTGAGTGCCTGGGCACCCTTAAGCTCCCCTGTGGCCCTGTTTCTATCAGGAAAATTGGGTTCCCCCACCCACCCAACAACTCTCCTACAGCTACCCTCACAGGGGGACCTCATAAGCCCCCTAGATCTGGAGGACAGACCCCTTTCAGTCCTGATCCTCCCTGACCTCTGAGCAGCTCTCCACGTTCTGACCTTGCCCCACACTGCTCCTCCCCGGCAGCTCCTTCTCTGTCCCCCCGGGGTTCTCCTCTCCTTGAGCCCATCGCTGTTCCTTAACTGTCAGTGGCCTCCCAGTCGCATTGCTCTACACTCACCCTGGACACTCTCATCCACTCCTGTGGCTTTGGGAACCACTTAGAGGTGGGGACTCCTGAAGTTCCACCTCCCATCAGCTCCAGACCCAATTACCCAGTGACTGGACCTTCTCTGCCCAGCTGTGCAGCTGGCACCTCAGACTCAAACACCTCCCAGATCAGACTCTTCATCCTCCCCCCTCACCCGCTGTTTGTATCCGCGTTCTGATTACGGGCACTTTCCTGTTCTACCTGCCGGTGAGGAGCAGATGCCTGGTCCCACAGAAGAGAAGGAAACAGGCTGGCAGAAGGGCAGGACTGAGCACACAGACGGGTCTGCCTGACTCCAGTCACACTGCTTGGTTAGGACTCAGGACCTTGGTTAGGGTCAGTTTCTCACCTCTGACCCCCAGGCCTCCCGGGGCCGGGGCAGTAAATGTCGACCTGATCGATTTCCACCATGCTTGGAAGTAGCGGTCAGCTGCTGACCACACTGTCAATTATTCAGGCTCCCTGGGACTCCAGCAAGAGCGACGGTTTAACTAAAACACAGCTCTGTTGTCCTCACACCCCCAACTTGCCCCCAGAGGCCTGGGCAGGGATGGCCAGCCAGCCCAGGGCACCTCCCCAGGCCCTTGCTCCACTCCCCAACACGCACCTCTGTCCAGGATTTGCAAGCTTCTCTGTCCTCAGATCTCTTGCAGGTATTCTCAGGCCCAGGCCTAAAGGACAGAACTGGGACCAGTGGCAGGAAGTGACCTGAGGCACATTTCAGTTCAGTTCCATGGGACACAGACTTTTCTTGTAACCAGAAACAGATACTCTGGGAGGGAGGGCGTCCCCAGTGCCAGTGGGTGCCTGCCAGTCCGTAGCAGGCTATGATAGGGAGAGATGGTTATCCATGAGGAGAGAACAGGGCTGCCAAAGAGAAATGAGTAACATTTTAAACTTGTTTTAAAATTTGCAAAACTCTCAATAACATACGTCATCGTGTGGCCTTAAGTCTTTTTTTGGAACCAGGTGGTACATAAATAAAAATGCGTTCGTTTGATAAACAAGCCAGGCACTTTATTAGGGGCTACAGGGTGAGGCAAGAATATCAATTCAGCCCTGCCCTCAAGTAATAGTAGTACTGAATGCTAATAATAAGGGGGCTTACAATGTGTCCGGGAAGGTTCTAGACATGCGACGTGCTTCAAAGCACACTACCGTCATAACCACCCAGCAAGGTGGCTGCTGGAACTGTCTCCATTTTACAGGCGAGGAAAGATTTTACAGATGAGGCACAGAGCGACGCAACCCAAGGCCACACAGCTGGAATTTGAGCCCAGGTGCCTGACTTCAAGCCATCTGACCAACGTTGTATGAGGGGCTTTGGTCAAGGTTAGTCAGCCGATCACATAAGTAATGATCTAAGGACAGAGCCATGGAGGAGAGATCAGAACCAATCTATCCAGGTAGGGGGAAGGGGCGATGGGTCAGAGAAGGCTTTCTAGAAGTGTCTTTGGAGCTGAGAACTTCCAGAAGGGGAGTTGGATAAGGAAAGAGTCCGGGGAAGGAGGGACCTTCCGAGCTGGGAACACTACCAGAGTGAAGACCCTGGGGCACCAGTGCCCCCGCCAGGACACCCTCAGGGCAGCAGGCAGTGCAGAACAATAGCTGTGCCTCAGCCGCCCTGGCACTTCCTCTTTGTCTGCCGGCTGTATTTTTAGATCTCTTACTTTCCCTCGGTCAGTTTTTTATAGTCTCCCACCATGGTGTCTCTATCTCTGCCTCTCCCCCCAAGGACCTGAGTTGCAGGGCTGATGGGAAGACCCAACTTCCTCTGAGGCAGGTACTGACTGGTTCCCTGGGGTCCCAGGGCCCCCACTCCAACGCCAATCGACACCGGCTCTCTCTACCTCTCACCCTGCCATCTGCTTTCTCTCTTTCTTCCTGCCAGTTCAGTTCCACTCCAGTCCAAGACCCCTCTCTGGGCACTGGCAAGACAGACCTAAAAATGACACAAGCACCTTTAGCATCATATGTGCTAGAGTCAGGGTGAGCATACTTGATTCATAGTGCAGACTGGGACATGCATGAGAGTAAAGGGATTCTGCTAATAATTATGATGGGGCCACAGCATAGACCTGGGCAAACCAAGATGCGAGGTCACCCCAGTTAAATAGAAAGACAGAAAAGTGAGGGGTGGCTTGACAGATGGAGGACCGGTAGAGGGGAGTCTCGCCAGGGGTAATGGCGTGTGCAAGGGTGGGGACAAGTGGAGAGTTTACGGTGGCAATAACACAGTATATGTGCTGTGGAGAGTCCAGGGTGGACTGCAGGTGGGAAAAGGTGCACAGTTTGGAACAACTAGAGCAGAGTGGCAGAAACCCTGCAGCTCTGCCAACCCTGGGCCCGTGGCAGGCATCACTAATTGATCACAGTCCTCAACACAGATCCAGGGGCCGGTCACTACCAGTTGTCAAGCTGTGCACTAGATGAAGCCACCAGGGGCTAAGCAGTGGGTATGAGTGTGGATTTAGCTGGAGCTGAGGCTGGACTTCAAATTGAGAGAGGCCTAGAATATTCTCTAGGTATTAGGGAACCATCAGAGGATGTTAGGGGGAGGGATATAACTAGACTAACATTTTAAGAGTTTTAGGACGGTCACTGCCACTGATGGAAGGAACTGGGGCAGGGGAAGCATTGAGGGGCCTGTCCAGGTGAGAATGGGTGGGGCCCCGATTGAATGGGGAGCAGAGAAGTGGGTCTGATGGCTGAGGAGAGTTTGTCATGGGGCAGCAAAAAGAAGAGGAAGGTGGTTAGGATGACTCCCGGGCCTCTGGGGTCCCAGCCCAGCGTGGGCAGATGCTGTCAGCCAGGCAGGTGTAACAGCACAGCAGGAGGTCCTGATAGGAATCTTCGTCCCAGAGATCACCCTGAGACTCTGAGCCTGCAGGGGGAGAGAGGCCCAACAGATTTGGTGGGTTTTACCGTGGAGAGCATCAGAGCCTGGAGAAACTCCTCGCCTTTTGAGGGAATGACCAATCACAAAATGCCCTCCTCCCCAACTCAGGGCCCTGCAGGGGAGAGGAAGTGCCATGGTGGCTCTCCTCCCCCAAGTGGAGAAATGGGAGCCCAAGGGTACTGCCTGTAAAGTCTGGGGGTGACTGCGAGAGGGGAGATTGACACGTCATTCCCCGGTTGGATGTCTGCTTAGCCATGGGCTGCCACCTGCCCCAGGGCCACCAGAGGCGGATGTGGTGGCACAATGCCAGGGTGAAGTCCTTTGGGTTCTGGCTCCTGGGAGGCAGAGAGGTTGAGCAGAGCACAGGAGTGGAGGTTGAAGGGGCCGGAGGCGGCAGGCTCCCTGGAACCTTCTCAGCTTGGGGCTGGAGTCTTGGCACTGGAGAGATATGGCTGAGGGGTCCCTGGAAGGTGTAGTTTGTCTGGGGAGGAACCACCAGTACCTGGGGGAGGGGCTGGGAATTGAGTCCCTGGTCAGTGGGACCCTGGGGGCCTCCACCTACTACCAGCAGACCTGTAGGCATTGAACTAATTCCACCACAGACACGACTCACAAAAGCCTGGCCAGATGCCACTGCAGGGACAGCCATTTCCCTCCTTCTTCTCCCTTAACCCCAGCCCTGGGGGGTGAGCCCAGAGGAAGGGTGTGTGTGTGTGTGAGAGTGTGTGTGTGTGTGTGTGTGTGTGTGTGTGTGTGTGTGACAGACCACACATTCACGTGCACACACACTCACACCTCAAGCCCCCAGAACTACCAGCTTACCTTACCTTGTGGAGGAAGAAGCAAGTTTAGAATAAAATCTGAGCCCAAAGTTTTAAAACGACCCGATCTTAACCAGAATGAGATTGCTTTTATAACCAAAAGTGTCTGAATGTTAGAAACTGGATCAAGTACTGTCAAAGGTGCATAACTCCCCACTGGTGGAGGGGTTCACAGAGTCCAGCTGGTAGCCATTATTAGAAAAATAAAACTGTGCAATAATGTAACCCAATGACCTAAAAGTCCTTAATAAACCATTTACAAGGGAAACACAAAAAGGGAATCGGATTTGAAGGGGAAAGACCGTTAGAAATCAGGATGGAATGAGGCGTTACTGAATGTATCAGACAGAGGGACCCAGGAGGGACACCTGTCTCTCCTCCACTCACCCGTCCACGCACGGTCTGGGAGAGCTGTATCACAGGAAACGCGAGGTCACTGTATTATTGGTTGGGCTTCTGCCCTCGACCCAGTGCCAAGCACCCTCACCCAGGTCAGTTTAAGGCCCAAGGAGACCTCTCCCTCCAAGGCCAAGCCCAAAGTGGGACAGGCCTGAAGCAGCAAAGACATGCAAATGACCTTCCAGAGAGGAAGGAGCCTGCAGCAGCGAGCTTGGGCCACGCTTAGCCAACCACCTCTGCAGCAGGGATGGGAAGGCAGCAGAGGGAGAGCACAGATTCGAAGGCACAGGAAGAGGAACGCTTCAGCCAAGTGGGGGACACGGCCTAGTGTGGGATTGGATTTCCCCAGCGCCCACCCACTGATAAACGTGGCTCCGTCGGGGGACCTGACCCCGAGGTCTAGCTCTCTCCTGGAGGGGTGGGGGCTAAGGAAAGGAAGGGGCTGAAGAAAGGAGTCCTGCTCCCAATGCCTAGAGCTGCAGAGAGGAGTGTGGACCGGGGCCTCTGGTGTGAGGGGTGTGTGGCAATCCGGTGCAGGGTGGTGGACACGAGGTCGGGGACTCTCAGGAGGTGGACACCTGGGCGTCATCAGGTAGAGGGGATGCTGCAGCCTTGGAGGGAAAGCAGAGGACGGGAAGAGGCAGCGAGGAGAAGGGAGCCTCAGAGAAGCCAACAGAACATTTAGAAGAGGGAGGAAAAGCTGCAGGAACTCGCCTAAGAGCCCTGCAGCAGCCAGATCCTGGCCGTCCTCCGGGCCCCTCTGGCAGCCGACAAGATGCGTCTCTCAGCTGCTCTGGGAAACCTAATGGCCTTGAGTCTGCCCAGGTGGACAGCGGGACAAGTTTACCTCCCTGCTTCCTGCATCCCCCTCCTCTGGCTCTGGCTGCTGCTGAGGGCCGCCTCTGAGACAGCCCCTGCCCCGGCCAGCGGTGCCCTCCCCCGGGGGGCCCAGCGTTTCAGAGTTTCTCCTCATCAGAGTTTACCAGGCAGGTCTGAATCTCTCTCCTAAGTCCCTGGCCAAGTTCAGCCTGGCTCCCTGCCCCTTTCTCTCCTCTCCTTATAGCAGGAGCCATTTGAAGCCCGTCTACAGGTACAGCCACATGCCAGGCCCTGGGACCCTTCCCCCCTAAGACAGCAAAGCCAGCCCGCTTCCCCTTAGAAGTTCCTCTCTGTGTCAGTTCCGATAAGAGGGCTTGTGGTCTGGGTCAGACACTCAGACCCAAGGACTCCAGTCATCTCCCTGGTCCCTTTCTCACATACATCGTTGGCCCACCCCATGCCGAACGTAAACTGGAGTCTGCAAGGCTGGAGGCTCAGGGATGCAAAGGGGGAGCTGATATTCTCAGGGTTTGGGGCCTCTCTAAGCCTCAGTTTGCCATCTGTATGTAACCTATTTGTCAGCTGGAGCCTCCCATCCCTTATGATTTCAAAAATATCAGTTCAAATCTGGGACTTCCCTGGTGGTCCAGTGGTTAAGACTCTGCACTTCCAATGTAGGGGACATGGGTTTCATCCCTGGTCAGGGAACTAGGATCCCACATGCGGTGCAGCCAAAAAAAAATCAGTTCAAATCTATATTCCATACCCTGTGGAAATGCAAAGATATCCCCAATGCTTTGGAACGTTCTGGAATGATTTACATTTTGATACACTCCGCTCTGCATCAGAGTGGCGACTTCTGCTAAATTCGTTTAGTGTCTGGATTGGGCCTCTGACCCAGGTCTGCTGTTTTGTTTCCACACAGCTCTGACTGAGACGTGGAATGTGGCCGTCGCCTCCCGCTATTTCTACCAGAAACCCACCACAGAAGGTATTTGTGTGTAAGGCCGGCAGAGGGAGATTTAGGGAAGTCAGAGGGATGGTTTCAAGTGCTACAATATAAACAACTTCAAACGGACATTGGACAATCCTGTTCTTAAAAGCTCTTTGGTCAACCTACCCCTGAGAAGCTTTCATGGGCCCCTTTACCTCACCCAGTTCCCCAGTCTCATCCTGGCTCTTGTCGTTTGTTTGTTTTTTTTAATCGAAGTATAGTTGATGTACAATATTATATGTTACAGGTGTACAATATAGTGATTCACAATTTTTAAAGGTTATACTTCATTTATAGTTACTATAAAATAGTGGCTATATTCCCTGTTTTGTACAATAGTTCTGGCTCTTTTCTTCATCTTCCTTTTCACACCTCTCTTCCTTGAGAGTCAAAATAGTCCAGTAGTTAAATGCAAGAGTTCTGTTCCCAGATGGCCTGGCTCTGTGAGCCTGGCTTTGCATCTTATCAGCTGTGTGATAAGATGGGAGTTACCTAACCTCTTTGAACCTCAATTTCATCTGTTAATGAGGATAATAAAAGCTGAATAGGCTTAGTGGTGAGGATTTCATAAAGCAGTCCATGGGAAGCACTTAGAAGAGTGTTAATAATGTCAGCTGTTATTATTATTATTATTATTATTTACCCCCCCAAATTCTTCTACTCTCCTAGGCAGAACAATTCAACCTTCTCAGGCCCTGTCCCAAACCCAGCCCGTCTTTGCATATTCAAGCCCTGGAAGTCTCAGGCACAGGAAGGAGCCTTCTTTGAACAGGATAGGCCCTCCTCTAGGCAGTCAGCTGAGGCTGTGAATGGACTCCATCACAGGTAAATGAGCTGAACAGTGACCCCCCCCACGTTGGTAGATACTAAACAAATGCTATGCCCTTTCTTCCTCTTTCTCTCCTCCTCCCCTCCCTCCCCCAGCCCCATTAGGCTGAAAGTAAACAGCAGTGACAGCAGTGGCAGATCCAAGGCCTAATGGGAATCTGTCTCCAACCTTACTGAACTATTGGGAGAGAACTGCTGTCTTTCAGGGGTCTTTACACAGCCTGGAGTTGCTGGGGCCATTTTATCTACCTCATTGGAAAACCTACCTAACAAGGAACCAACACAAAGAAAGAGACAGCTTCTTGGTGTGTCATTTGAGAATTTGAGGTCCTAAATTTCACCATACCTGGATTTATCCCTTGAGTTTTCCAATTTTGTGAGCCCGGAAATCCCCTTTTTCTTGTTTAAACTAATTTGATTTGAGCTTCTGTCGTGTAAAATTGAATGAATCTTGACTAATCAAGAATTTCACCACCGCAAAGAAGCCACCGCAATGAGAAGCCCGCGCACCGCAATGAAGAGTAGCCCCCACTCACTGCAACTAGAGAAAGCCTGCGCACAGCAACGAAGACCCAATGCAGCCAAAAATATAAAAATAAATAAATAAATTTATTTTTTTTTAAATTTCAACTAAAAATGGGGTGTATTATAAAATGGCGGGGGGAGCTTCCCTGGTGGCGCAGTGGTTAAGAATCCACCTGCCAATGCAGGAGACATGGGTTCGAGCCCTGGTCCGGGAAGACCCCACATGCCACGGAGCAACGAAGCCCGTACGCCACAACTACTGAGCCTGCGCTTTACAGCCTGCAAGCCACAACTACCGAGCCCGTGTGCCACAACTACTGAAGCCCGTGCGCCTAGAGCCCGTGCTCCCAACAAGAGAAGCCACTGCAATGAGGAGCCCGCGCACCATAACGAAGAGTAGCCCCTGCTCACCACAACCAGAGAAAAGCCCGAGTGCAGCAACAAAGACCCAACGCAGCCAAAAATAAAATAAATAAATTTATTTTAAAAAAAGGGGGGGAATGTCATAGAATCCACTGCAGAAAGCGTAACCAGAAACCACAGGATGAAAAGGCTGCCTCTGACTCCATGTCTCTCTATGGATCTCTTTCCCTGAGGCCACACAGTCTCCCATTTCTGCTTTTTCTCTGCATATCCCCTTCTTTTTCTTCCCCTCTGAAGACCAGGGTTTCTGCTGACTCATTTGCTCATCTAGAAAAGGTCCCAGGGCTGATTATCACTGGCCCAGATTGGGTCATGTGACCACCCTGAACCATTCACTGTGATTGGCTAAACAGGGGCCATTACCTCTGGATGGGTCCAGGCCCACCTAAACCAAATAGACTAAGAGAGGGTGAAGAATGGATTTTCTTTAAAAAAATCAAAGTGCTGTTTTTGGAACAATGGAGAATGAGTGCCAAATACCACCCCCCCCCCACCCCCCAAAAGTCTCTAACATGGTGCTGAGTGAATTTCTGTTTTACAAACCAATCAAGCCCTGAGTAAGCTCAGGCCCAACCCCCTGTCCCAGAGGAACAGCTCTAATGGAAGCTTTCACCTGTGACAGCAGCTTCTGGAGAGCTGGTTTGCTTGGGCTTTCTCTAATCTCTGTTCAAATCATACCACATGCCAGAGGGGAACTGGTTCTGACTCTGGCCCCAGCATGAGGCCCTTCCATGGCATCATTTGAGTTTTATAAAGGCCCCATTACATGGAATCATAAGGAGGTGGGGGAGTTCCAAAGCAAGAAGCCAGGGAGTAAGGAGGGGATCGTGGAAGAGGTGGCCTCAGAACGAGGCCTTTGAGGATGGACAGTAAGAACTTCTCAAGGCTGCAATCAAGAAGACAAATAATTGCAAGTGTTGGTGAGGATGTGGAGAACTTGGAGCCCTCGTACACTGCTGGTGGGAAAGCAAAATGACACATCTGCTGTGGAAAACAGTCTGGCAGGTCGTCAAAAAGTTGAACGTAGAGCTACTGTATGACCCAGTCATTCCACTCCTAGCTATATACCCAAGAGAAATGAAAACATGTGTCCACACAAAAACTTGTACATGAATCTTCACAGCAGCATTATTCATAACTGCCAAAAAGTAGAAACAACCCAAATGTCTACCAGCTGCTGAATGGATAAATAAAATGCGGTTTGTCCATACAATGGGATATTATTCCACCATAAGAAGAAATCAAGTACTGATATCTGCTACAATGTGGATGAACCTTGAAAATCTTAAGTGAAAGAAGCCAGTCACAAAAGACCGTATACTGTATGATTCCATTTATCTGAAATATTAGGCATAGACAAATACATAGAGACAGAATGTAGGGACTTCCCTGGTGGTCCAGTGGTAAAGAATCCGCCTTCCAATGCAGGGGACATGGGTTCAATCCCTGGTCGGGGAACTAAGATCCCACATGCTGTGGGGCAACTAAGCCTGCGCGACACAGCTACTGAGCTCGTGCGCCTCAACTAGAGAGCCCACGTGCCCTGGAGCCACAACTAGAGAGAGAAAACCCTCACGCCACAACTAGAGAGAATCCTGTGCACCGCAACTAGAGAGAAGCCCGAGCACTGCAACGAAGACCCAACGCAGCCAAAAAAAAAAATTGAAAAAAAAAAAAAGAGAGACAGAATGTAGATTAGGGATTGTCTGTAGCTGCAGGGGAAGGAATTGGGGTGAATAAAGGGAATGGTGCTAATGGGGATTTGGAGGGAGATGCTGCAAATTGACTGTAGTGATGGTTTCATAATTTTGAATACAAATTATGCAACAAAACATTGAATTGTATACTTTAAACAGGTGAATTGTATTGTACGTGAATTATATCTCAGGATAGCTATTACCAAAAAAGAAGAAAAAAGAATATATTGGAGGTAGGAGAAGGGGGTCTAAGCCGCAGAGCAGCCTGGGAACCCTGGGATGTCAGGGCCAACTGTCTGATAAACTGGCCGCCCTTCCTGCCCCTCACCCCTTGGATTCCAAAACACGTGAAGGGAATTTGGGGCCTGAGAGTCCAGCCCTGGAGTGTAAAGAATAGCCCTCAAACGAAAAAGGGGAGAGAAGAAAGTCTGTCTCCAAGGCCCGAGGTGGGCAGGACGCTCCAGGAGGAAGCAGAGAATCCAGGTGACTGGTGCCAGCTTGGGTCACTGGCTCAAGTGCCAGGGAGAGATCAGAGACCTGGTGGCACAGGGCAGCATGGTGACATGTGCCAGGTTCCTTGGTGTGAAGGCTTGGCCCTGGATGACCCCCTCCACTCTTCCCCAGTCCCTGGTTATGACACGGCCCTTGGCTGTAGCTGATTGTGCAGGTATGGACCTCTGACCCCAGCTGAACCAGTCATGGTCCTTCCTCTGGAATTTGGGATCTTGACAGAGGACGAGGCCTTCTCTCCAAAGGGCTAGAATATGTGAGCTAGAAGCTTGCGAACGGCCATAGCCGGCCCGACCAACTCCCTGTGGGCGGGGCTCAAAAGAAGAGGAAGCTGGTTCCCCAGCTGATGGGAATGTTCCAAGTTCCCAGCAGCAGGAGCTCTAAAGTGAAAGCACCTGGGAGCACTTAGGCAGCGTGGGGATCTGCGTGCCTTGTCGGGAGAGCCCTGAGCAGCCAGAGCGGCAGCAGAGAAGCAGGTAAGGAGGATTCTTGGTGAAGCAGCACTAAGGGGAGGAGGTGGAGGGAGGCTGGGTGTCCCAGCAACTTCCCTGGAGAGGGGTTTGGAAATCAAAGACCAGGCCATTGATAACCACTGCCCTTGGCCAAGAAGTTCTAGGGAAGGAAAGCTTCCATGAGTAGTGACATCATGGCCTTGTTAATGTTGTAAATAATAAATATATTGTACCGGCAGGCCCATTATACTTTTCAATGCACATTCACCTCCGCACTCTCATTTGCTCCTTCCCCATGTATATTGGAGAAAGATGTATCATGCTCTGGGAGCTGCCAGGCCCACAGCCCCTTCTAGAATAAAGCTACCTGGGTGACCCACCCTTGCATACTGGATTAAGGTGTGTACCTGACGCAAAGGCAGCCAGTGGCCTGGGAGCCCAGTACCCAGCACGGATAACAGTGACCAAATGGGCCAAAATGCCTCTCTCTCGGGGTTTGAGAGCTAGCCTCTGGAGAGAGGCAGAGCTCTGTTTTTTCAAGGCAAGAAGCCAAGAGACACAGAAAGAAAGCAGAGAGCAGAAGCCGAGAATGAATAAGAAGTGGTGGTGGCAGCCAGGAGGTGGGAAGAAGGTAGGAGAGAGACTTTAGTGGGACAGGGCAGGGAGCAGGATGGCTGAGATGGAGGAGCCAGCTCAGGGGCCCTAGAACAGACCAACTTTGGCAGGCGGCAACCCATGGCCTGGCACCAGAACCGCACTGGACCCTCAAGGGTGTTCCTGGCCCTGTCTGCACAAAATGGAGTCAGGAGGCTTCGATTCCGGTCTTCCTTGTTGTCCTGGGCATCCTCATGAGGAACCCTCAACAGGTACCACCTGAGTCATCGCTAGTCCTTAAGGCAGCCACAAACCCCCTGGTTAATCTCTGACCTAGCAGGAGGAGGCCATTCCTGGTCAATGTCAGCACATCTCGGCAGGGTCCTTCCTCTTGTCTGCCCCTGAACCCTCTGTTCCTCAAAGGGGTCCCTGTCAGGGGCAGACCACAGGAAAGACCCTCTGTGATGTGGTGACATCAGTCAGGCCTTCAGCCTGGACAGTTCAGGGATAAGTCTCAGGAGAGGTACCCAAAGCCTGGGTTAGTAGCTGATCAAATTAAGTCAAGGCATTAAGGAATCTTCCCTTCCTTCCTTCCTTCCTTCCTTCCTTCCTTCCTTCCTTCCTTCCTTCCTTCCTTCCTTCCTTCCTCCCTCCCATTCTCCCTCATTCTCTCCCTTTCTCCCTCCCTTCCTTTGTTTCCTCAAGCAAACTTGACTCTCAAATGTGTCACTTGCTGGCTCAAGCACCCAGCAGAGTCTGACTGGTGTCTCTTGCCCCAATTCCAAATTCAATCTGATTGGCCCAGTTTGGGTCAGGTGACCACCTTGGTCCAATCAGCTATGACCAAGGGAACAGGGTTATGTAATATTCATATGGCTGCTGGGGTTCAACCCTGGTGCTAGGGCTTCTCAGAGGAAAAGGGAACATGGTGCAGATTAAGCCCTAAAATGTGTGCACTAAACAGAGAGAAATAAAATCAGGGGATGGGAAGTAACATTTTCAAAAACTGACATAGGTTGAGTGCCCTACATACAGTTTTTAGTTTACCTAAATCCTCACAACAACTCTATGAGATAAGCGTTAATAACCTTATTGTGCGGTGAGGGAAATTAGACTTGGGAAGTTAAGGCACTTGCCCAAGACATTGGGTCTAGGAAGGGGTGTGGCTGCATGAGAGTCCAGGACGGTGTGAGTCCCGGGATTATGCTCTTTTCCTCTTTCCTCTGTCCCGCACTGCCTGGCACGAATTTGAAATGATGTTTCTGCCCCTGCTTTGCTGAGTCTCAAGACTCCACCAACTCAGTTTCACTGAAGGGCCTTTGAAACTTTCAAGCTCATCATACAGACAAGGAAGTAGAGTCCAGAGAGGGTTAGTGTCTAGCCCATAGTTACACAGGGATTCAAATGCAGAAAAGGAACAAGCACCCAGGTTTCCTAAGTCCCAGGCCAGGGCCCTCCCCAGACAGCATGCCACCTTGAGAGTGTCCTATTTCATGGCTTCTTTTTCCCTGCAGAGCTAAGGGGTGAGGCTACCTCAGACTGGTTCCTGCCTATCTCTCTGATTCCACCTTCTCTGTCCGTCCCCTAAATGTAACCATTGGTTCCTCCCCTGGGAAGTACCCTAGCAGCAAGAGTAATGTAGCTCCACAACTGACCCTTTGCTCTGCACTTAGGACTGCAAACTCCCCAGGGGGCATGCTGTGTCTTTCATCTTTGACGTTCCCTAAGTTCCTGACCCAAACATCAAGGGTGTGCTCCATAAAGACTGAGATAAGTGTTGGATACGATAAGTTAATTAGGTTATGTGTGCCTATGTTGCCACTGCATCCATACACCCACCGTCCATTCATCCACCATCTATCTATTCACCCATCCATCCACCCGTCCGTTCATCCATCTGTCCATTCATCTGTCTAACAATCATCTATCAAGCCCTGGATCCAGGCAGACTGGGCCCAGGAGGGGAGCTCTGGGGATGCCATGCTTATTCATACCGCCATATCTTTATTCACACTGTTCCCTCTGCCTGGCATACCCTTTCCATCTTCCTTCATTTGACATTTAACTCATCTTTCAGCCATGACCATAGCATCATCTGGACAGCCTTTCCCAAAGCCCAGACTTGACTAAGAGACTTCTTCTGTGTCTCAAAACACCTTTTACACTTATCACATTTTAAAAAGTAACAGCCTTATTGAGATATAATTCACATACTGTTACCGAGTCCAAGTTCGTACTGCTGGTTGCACGACAGGCCAATAAATCTAGGGACTAGTTGTTGGGGCAGGGAATAGCGACTTTATTTGGAAAGCCAGCAGACCGAGAAGATGCTGGACCAGTGTCCAAAAGAATCATCTTCTCTGAGTTAGAATTCAGGCTTCTAAAAGGGGACGAGCTAAAGTCCTGGTTCCAGTCAGATTCCGAAGGGGATGTGTTGATTTCTTCCTTCCTGCAGCCATTCACATGTGGGCCTGGTAAGGGGGTTTCCTGTGAGCTAAACAAAGGTATTTTATCTTAATGCTCATTACATGGGTGGCAGGGTTCCCAGAGATGGGCCATTATGTATAATTTAAGCTTATAGGCAACATCCCTTTGGTGATTAACTTGTAACAAAAGCAATAGAATACAAAGATTAAAGTAAAAGAAACATCCAATATGGAGTCAGATTTGTTCTTCCCTATTACAGTACCACAAAACTCATCCTTTTAAAGTGTCTAGTCCAGTGGTATATTCAAAGTTGTGCACTAATTTCAGAATACTTTCCTCACTCCATGAAGAAACCCTGTATGTATTAGCAGTCATTCACCGTTTCCCCTCAACTCCTCCAAACCTTGGCAGTCAGGAATCTACTTTCTGTCTCTATAGATTTGCCTACTCTGGAGATTTCATATAAATGGAATCATACATCATGTGGCCTTTCATTCAGCATAATGTTTTCAAGGTTCACCCATGTTGTAGCATGTGTCAAGACACTTCCACATTTTTAATAAGGGTTGAGAACCTAGATCCCTTTTTGGTAGCTTTGGCCCTTTCTGGTCCTCAGGGGAGCTAAATTTAAAAAAAAAGAAAAAAAATCCATATGGTTGCAGAGTCTTAAGACTCCTAGAAAAATTATTGGAAAACCAAAGACAGAAAGAAGCCATTTCTGGCTTTGAAGATGGAGGAAGGGGCCAAGAGCAAAGGAACACAGGCAGCCTGCAGAGACTGGAGATGAGAAAATGGATTCTCTCACCGAGCCTCCAGAAAGAATGCAGCCCTGCCCAGCTCACATTCTTCATTTTAGCCTTGTAAGACCCTCTGGAGACTCTGACCTCCAGAACCATAAGATAATTAGTTTGTGCTGTTTTAAGTTTGTGTGTAACTAAGTTTGCGTTAATTTGTTACAGCACCAATAGGAAACTAATACAGATTTTGGTACCTGGAAATGGAGAGCAGGACCACACCTAATTCATCTCTGAAGCATAGGGAGGCCCTATATACCAAGTAAGCATTTAGATTCTGCCTCAGATGATCAGCGTTTATATTACAGTGTTTGCATGTGTGTGTCCTTGAGCAAGTGATTTGTCCTCTCAACAGAATTTCCTCATTGGTGAGATGGAAATGATAACTATATTCCTTCATAAGATTGTTGTAAAGAGCAACAATAAAGAGCATATGTGTCAGTGCTGAGCACTGTGCCAGGCCCATGGGGAGCACTGAACAAATAAATGTTAAGCAGTATTACCACTATCACCGTGCATCATTAACTGTTTCTTGAACTGACCTTAATCAGGGCTAACTCCTCCTCCCCTTGCAGTATCTAAAGGGATGGGGTACTTGGGCTTAATGTGGGCTGGACTCTGTAGCCAAGAACATTGGTTCCTAACACCTGAGGCTTCAGACAACAGCCATATTCCTCAGGCAGTTGGCTGTACTTGGTTCTAGATGTTTGCCTAGTTGGGAGTGGGACCACCACCAAGGGCACGGAGACAAGGGTGTCTCAGTGCATAAGAAGGTGAGGGGTGGAGCCAGGAGAAGGATGAGGGATGCTAGGTGGAAGCAGAGTTGGCTGAGATGGGGGAATATGGTGAAGGATGGGCGACAGGGAGGCTGGGTGGACTCCTGAGTACCCCACATTTACCCCAGACACCACAATGAATATTACGTGCTACCTCTACTAGGATGGCTAAAACAAAAAAGACAGACAATAACAAGTGTTGATGAGGATGTGGAGAAATTAGAACCCTCCTACATTGCTGGTGGGAATGTAAAATGCTACAGCCACTTTTTTTTTTGGCCACACTGTGTGGCTTGTGGGATCTTAGTTTCCGACTAGGGATTGAACCCGAGCCCTCGGCAGTGAAAGCTCAGAGTCCTAACCACTGGGCCGCCAGGGAATTCCTAACTAAAACCACTTTTGAAAACAGTTTGGCATTTCCTCAACTAGTAAAATATACAGTTACCATATGACCCAGCAATTCTACTACTATTATATGCCCACATCCACACATTTGTCCACACAAAAACTGGTACATGAGTGTTCACAGAAGCATTTTTCATGATAGCCAAAAAGCAGAAACAACCCAATGTCCATCAAATGAGGAATGGATGGAAACAGAATGTGATATATCCATACAATAGAATATTATTGGCAATAGAAAGGAATGAATTACTGAGACATGCTACAACATGGATGAACCTTGAAAACATGTTGCTAAATTAAAGAACACAGACACAAAAGACCCCGTGTTGTATGATTTTTTTTAATATGAAATGTCCAGAATAGGCAAATCCATAGAGACAGAAAGCAGATTAGTGGTTACCAGGGACTGGAGAGAGGGCAGAAAGGAGAGGGGACTGCTAATGCCTACAGGGTTTCTTTTGGGGTGATAAAGATGTTCTGAAAAACAGGTAATGGTAATCGTTGCACAACTCAATATATCACTGAATTGCACACTTTAAAGGGGTGAATTTTGTGGTGTGTGAATTATAATCTCGGTAAAACTGTTATTAAATAAGTGCTACCCATCTTTGAGCACTTACAGTGTGCCAGCAAGTGAGCTGAGTACACGTTTGAGCTCATTTCTTTACCAGGTTTTGGGGACAGGGCTGACCTATTGATGAGCCTGAGCTGGACCCATGTGAATCCTACCTTCTTGGAGGGAGGTGAGGAGGAAAGAGGGAGAGAGGCCCAGTTTGGCTGACAGGTGCTCCCAGATGGATAAGGGATCACTCACCCAAGGGAGTGATGCTGAAATCATGGGGATGAGCATCCCTGAGACATGAGGCCACCTGGAGAAAAGTCAAATCGCCTAAGTCAGAGAGCGGGTCAGATGTCTCCATCTGTGGCTGCCTAAAGTCAGGTCTCCAGAACAGGGAGCCTGGCCGGCTCTCACTCTATGGCCCTCTCTACCCCAGAGGAAACCCTGATGTCTTTAAGCAGGAGAATGACACACCCAATTGGTGGAAAATGGATTAGGGAGGAGGCAAAAGGAGAACCAGAGAGATGAATTAGGAGGCTGGAGCCATCACCTGAAGTGAGGTGAGATAGCTTACACTCCAGTAGGGGAGATGGGCAATATAGTAGGTTTCCCCAGAGAAACAGAACCAATGGGATATATACCTATATATATATATACCTATATCTACACCTCTATCTCTATCTCTATCATCTGTATTTATATCTCTATCTATATCAAGAGATTTAGTACAAGGAATTGGCTCGTGCAATTTACAGAGGCTAAGAACTCCCCAAATCTGCATTTGTCAAGCTGGAGACCCAGGAAAGCCCATGATATAATTCCAGTCTGAGTCCAAAGTCCTGAAATTCAGGAGAGTCCATGGTGTAAATTCCAGTCTGAGGGCAGAAATAAAGTAATGTCCCAGCTCAAACAATCAAGAAGGCAAAGTTCCCACTTCCTTGGTCTTTTTCTTCTACTCGTCTCTTCATTGACTGGATGAGGGCCACCCACATTAGGGAGAACAACCTGCTTTACTCAGTCCATTGATTCAAATATTCATCTCATCCAAAAACACTCTTACAGACACCCCCAGAACAATGTTTGACCAAATGTCTGGGCACTCTGTGGCCCAGTCAAGTTGACACATAAAATTAACCATCACAGGTAAACGTATAATGTATGCTCAGGGAGCAATAAGAAAGAAAAAAATGAAGCAAGGTGAGGAACTCGAGAACAGTGGGGACAGACAGGCAGAGAGAGTGTCAAAAATAAATATTTGTTAAATGAAAGGCTGAATCTTGCACTCCTCCAAATGCTACTTTTTTCTTTATGCTCCAAATCACTTTGCCTTCTGTTAGGTTTTAACTGTAGTGAATGCTATGGTCACTGGGAAATAAGGTATTTTCTATTTTTTTTAAAGAATCAGCAGCTTGAAAGATACCACGTTCACACATTCTGGAGGAATGTCACATTTGATATGGCCACTGGACACGCTTGACTTTTTCTTTATTTATGATTTCTGGCGCTTTTCCTTTGAGGCCGCTCAGAATAGCTTCTGATCCTGCTCGCTCACAGAAACGGTGAAATCAAATCTTCCTGCGCTCGCCCCATCGGAGGCCAGTTTGCTTATGTAAGCTGCTCCCGCCCTCACTGAGTAACTGGATGGTGAGAGCAGAGCCTCGTACAGATTTCAAACGCGGCTCTCTTCACATAAACATCTTTGACTTGCATACTATTCTTCTGGTAAATTGCATTTGGTCGCAATCGATAGAAGTTGTGTGTGCCCTACGGGAGACCACATTCGAGCCATTTGCTCTTCACTAACCTCTTTATACCCCTTTAAATGTTTTTGGTCTTTCCCTCAGTGATATTCAAATCAATGTCCTGACTTATTTATCCTTTGGACGTCTCAGTATCTCCCTCAGTATCGCACCACTTCTGTTTGATTGCTTTTGTTGAACTTCTGCACCCTGGGCAAAACAGCAGGCTCAAAGAACTATCTGTCGTGCGGGTGTGACGTGTGTAAGTGTGAACGAGTTTGCGTGAATGTGAGTGTGTATAGCCTAATAGAGTTGAAAGACTTTGAGTTTGAAATCAAACAGTTCTAAGTTGGAGGGGCAGTTCTTCCATGCTCTAGCTGGTAACCTTGGGCAAGTCGTCTCATAGGGGCTCAGTTTCCACAGCTGGAAAAGAGAAATATAGGTCTATACCCAAGAGAAATGAAAACCTATGTCCATATAAAAACTTGTACATGAATGTTCATAGCAGCATTTTTCATAATAGCAAATAAGACCCAAATTACATCAATGGATGAATGGATAAATAAAATGTGGTATATATCCATACAATAAAATCCATACAATAGAACATGGTTTGGTCTTCAAAGGAATAAAGTACTGATACATGCTACAACATGGATGAAGCTTGAAAACATGATGCTACATGAAAGAAGCCAGCCACTAAAGACCCTGTGTATTAGAGTGCCAGGGCTGCCATAACAAAGTACCATAGACTAGGTGGCTTAACTAACAGAAATTTATTGTCTCCTAGTTCTGGAGGCTAGAAGCCCAAGATGAAGGTGTCGGCAGCATTGCTTTCTTCTCAGGAAATCTGTTCACGCCTCTGGTAGCTTTTGGTGGTTTGCTGGCAATCTTCGGTGTTCCTGGGCTTGTAGAAACATCACCTCAATCTCTGCCTTCATCTTCACATTGCGTTCTCCCTGTGTCCAAATTTCCCCTTTTTATAAGGACACCAGTCATTGGATTACGGTCCACTCTAAAGACCTCATTTTAACTAATTACATCTGCAACACAGCCCTATTTCCAAACAGGGTCACATTCTGAGGTACTGAGGGTTAGGACTTCAACATATGAATTCTGTGGGGAGGAGACACAATTCAGCCCGTTAATACCACATATTATATGATTCCATTAATATGAAATGTCTGGAATAGGTAAGTCCATAGAGACAGAAAGTAGATTAGTGGTTGCCAGGGGCTGAGAGAAAGAAGGAATTTGGAATGACCGCTAATGGATACAGGGTTTATTTTTGAAAGTGTTCTGAAATTAGATAGCAGTGGTGATTGCACAACTCCGTGAATATACTAAAAACTAATGAACTGTACCCTTTACATGGGTGAACTGTATGGCATGTGGATTATATCTCAAAAAAGCTGTTTTTGTTTTGTTTTGTTTAAAGAAAACGTGTAATGCTGGCCACTCTTTCCTGCCCTGTTAGGGTTCTGCAGATCATGTGATTTAATGCAAGTGAGAGTGTTTGGGAAACTCTCCAAAGATAAAATACAACTGTAACCTTTGGTCTTCAATTTTTAAATGCCTTTGGTATTTGTTAAGTGCATTCCACCCTGCATGGTGGATTCCCTATTAATTCCAAACCTTTCTAATGTAATAAGGAGAATTCCAGCTCTCCTTAACAGCCAACTTGAACAGTTGCTGCAAGCTTACTGTCATATTACTGAGAAAAACATCTTTCCTAAACCTGTGATTCCCACGAGACGGTCATCCTTTCCGAAAGGATGTCTCTTTTACCACTGAATTTATCTCAGTGCCATCTCTGGAAAGCACCTTCAAGCCTTCGCATTTTAAGAGACTAGTTTTTTTTCCTGCAGCTGCATTTTTGCCCTTGTTGGATCACAGCTAGTTCTTTCCCCAGAGGCCAAATAAAATTTCATGAAACAGTTGGGATTTCAGCAGCTAGCAAAGTCCTTTCTTGTCCTCTGAGACGCCTTCATGCGTCTGCCCCTCCCTAACCCCCAGGGGTTGCTGCACAGAGCCTAGCACCTCTTAAGGCTCAAGCCTTAGGGACCACTATGTAGGCAGCCAGCCTGTTCAGCTGCCTCTGGCCACAGGAGCAGTGGGTATCCTCCTCTTACTCATGACCTTGGCTGTATGCTTCATGCCTGCTGCAAGGTGAATTGTCTGAGTTGCGGGTCTCTCAGGCAGCCTGTCTCCCGTTCTGTGGTGTGAGGGATCTCTGGAATGAAGTGCATATAGATTAATAGGTTGTAGGTAAACAGTGCAGTTGCCGAATCCAATTTGGCAAAACTTAATTTACAGTCCCTCCAATGTCCTCTTCTCCTATCTACCTGCTAGATTTTATGCTTTGGGGCCATTTCAAATTGGCCCCCTTCCTAGCTCTCTGCTCCCATGCTGTGTGACTTTGGCTGAGCTGCTTAACCTCTCTGGGCCTCAGTTTCTTCAACTTTCAAAGGGGGTAATGATCTTTTTCTCATAAGGCTGTGAAGAGAATGGAATGAGGTTTTTCTGGTACCTACTGAGAGCCTGACTTAATGTTGGCTCTCTCTCTCTCTCTCCCCCCTTCTCTCTCCCCAGCCCTGAGGGAAAGCAAGGTTGCTCTGCATCCTGACTGAGGACTGAGACACAGTGGAAAGAGCACTGCCCTCAGGGTCACACACACCTAATTTGAAGTCCCAGCTCTGTTGTGACCCTGGGCAGACTTGTCTCTTCCCATGTCACTGGGGTTGGGGAAGGGACCATGAGAGGCACATGGGATCACGGATAAGAAGCTGCTTAGAAACCTGTAAGGAGCTGTCTGGCTGGGAGAGTCTGTTGTCAAAACTGCCCTTCCAGAAATCATGCGACCTGACACCATTCACACCCACCCAGGCTGCTCCTCACAGGACCCCACATTCAGCTCCACTTATCTAAGACCTGGGCAGGTTTCCAGGCTCTCAGGAGGGCAGCCTCCAGGTCCCTCTCTGCAGCCTCCTTTCTCACCACCCTCCCAGCAGATGGCTTCCCAGCCCAAGCTGGCTTGGAGGAGCCCTGGGCCCGCTGAGCCTCCATTTTCGCCTGGTTTATGGGGGCGTGGCGCTCCTGAGGGACCAGGGTAGGTCCTCTCGATCATTCCCCACTCGGCCACTTAGAGCAGTGAGGCCCTGGGCACGTTCCTGAAGTCCTCTCTGCTTTGGATGCCTCCTCTGTATGTTGCAGATAATGATAGCGCCTCCCTCGTGGGTGGCCGTGTAGATTAAATGTCATCACACGTAAACAATTTAGATCAGAGTCTGGCACATAGTAAGCAGTCAACAAATATTTGAGATTACTGTTGCTTATTCACTCAATTATTCATTTCACTGGACACCGCTCTGCGGGGTGCTAGGCACACAGATGAACCAGATGGAGACCTCGCCTTCAAGGGGCTCCCAGGCCAGAGGGGCAGGCAGACAAAACCCCGGGGCCACTAGTGGGTGCAGTGATAGCACAGGGTCGGTGCAGTGGGAATTCCTGCACAAGTGATAAAGAGAGTGGGTGGTATGGGGCCGCTGGGAGAGGCACGGACTCTTCCGGGGTGGGTCAGGAGAAGCCTCTGGAGAGAGACCATGTGACTGGGCCATGTAGGGGTGTAGGAAGTCACCTCCTGGTGGGAAAGGCCCAGAAGAGGGCGGTCCAGGAATGGGAACAGCACAGGCAAAGGTGCAGAGGCTAGGAGAGCGGGGCCCACATTTGGAGGTGAAGCCTGTGAAGGTGAAGCTGCACGCCCTCACCCCTCCTACTCATCTGGAACCTGCCCGTGGGGTCCTGCTGTGAGCAGCTGTGTGGCCAGGAGCAGGCCACAGGTGCCCAGGAGTAAACCCCCCAGAACTGCCCTCAGCCAAGACGAAAGGGCGATGGCAGGGAAATACCCTAGAGTCCTTGCCCCTTGCGGTGGCAGCAACTCTAACTGGTGTTTCATCCCACTTCCCAGAAGTCCCCAGAGGGACGGAGCCCCAGTTGCTAGGAATGCGACCTGCTTATGAAAGCGCGCTATACTGAAGCTCACCTCCAAAATGAACCGTTTGGACCCCAGTCCTTTTCTCAGAGGCTGCTTCCCGGGAACCCCAGCCTAAGACATCCAGCTACGAAAGAGCTGACCAGACAGGTGGATTGCCCAGAACCCTCTCCACCATTCTGGCGACTTGATTAGTTCTTCTGGCAATTACTGAGGATTTGGCGCATGGCCAGCACCAGACTAGACCCTGAGGGAGAGTTAAGCAGTGGAGAAAAGAGTCCCTCGAGATGCTCTTTGAGGAGGTAAGACGTAGCTGTGAAGAAGAAAAAATACAAAGGCTGGGAAAGGTAGAGATCATTTAGGGAAGAGCATGCAGTTGGGTGCATTAGATCCCAGCCTGGTGCCACAGAGAGAGGGGGCAACGAAAAGCTGAAAGGACATGGAGGGCTGGGGCCGGTGTGTGGACACAGGAGCCTGGAACCCTTCATCTGGATGGTTCTCTAAATGATAGGCAATAGGGAGCCCCGGAAGGATTTTGAGCAGCGGGGGGATGGGGCAATCTCTCTGTTAGAAGGAACCCTTGGGACCCAGTGCAGGATGGCAAGGAGGGGGCAGCTTGGGAGGCGGCTGCTGGAGCAGGGTGGGCTCGGTGCTGTCTCAGCCAGCCTGGCTCCAAACGGATCTCCCCCCAGACTCAGAAGGGCCATCTTTTCATAAAAGCTCGGAAAGCTTCCTGCTTTCCCACCCTTCCTTTCAGACCTGTTTCCTGCTTGGCCTCCAAACCTATTCCCATTCCTCCTACCTTCTCCCATTATCTCTGACTTCAGAATGTTTGCTTTGGCTCCCACTGTCTCCCGCCCGCTCTCTCCTGCGGTTCGTGGTGGATACTCAGCAAAAAAACGCTCCTTCCTGCAAGCCGGCTCAGACTCACTGGGGCGGGATTGTCTTCTTTCTACTTTAAGTAAACGGAATTGGAGCAACCTTGGCCTTGGAAGACAGACTTTGTCTTCTAACGACTTTCGTTCAAAACCACAAATGCATTTTGTCTCGATTTGAGGTGGTTCTTGCCTATCGGCTCAGCAACCTCAGGGCGAGTGCGAAGTGGCAACTGGCAGCCTTAAGATTTCACAGCAGATGCTGTGCTTTTGTGAGAAGTCGATTTCTCTGTGAACAAGCCGAGAGGGCAAAGATAGCACAATTCTCTGTCCATTCAATAAACGTCTAAGAACCAGGCCTTGAGCTGGGTGTCCGAGAATGAGACATCTCCTCCCCAGGTGCCCATGGCCTTGTGGGGGAGATGGACAGAGAGACTGGTCACAGGAAAAGGTACAAAGTACCGCAGGGTCCACACTGACCTTGCATCTGCACTGCAAGGATCTGTACAACCTCGGGCGAGTTATTGAACTTCACTCTGCCTCAGTTTCCTCATCTACAAAAAAGGAATAATGAGAGTCCTTCCCTTAGAGGGCTGTTGGGAGGATTAAGGTAAGATGCAGAAAGGGCTTAGCACAGAGCTGGAAGGAGTAAGCACCAAGTCAGTGCCAGTTCTTCCTCTTCTTTTTAATTCTCATACCATAAAATTCTCCCTTTTAAAGTGTACAGTGGTTTTTAGTATATTCTCAAGGTTGTGCACCCATCACCACTATTTCCAGAACATTCTCATTATCCCAAAGAAACCCTGTACCCATTAGCAATCACTCCCCCCAATTTCCCCTGCCCCAGGCAAACACTAGTCTACTTTCTGTCTCTACGGACTTGCCTATTCTGGATACATATATACTTTTTAATATTTATTTATTTATTTGGTTGCACTGGGTCTTAGTTGTGGCAGGCGGGCCCCTTAGTTGCGGCACACAGGCTCCTTAGTTGTGGCATGCGAACTCTTAGTTGCGGCATGCATGTGGGCTCTAGTTCCCTGGCCAGGGATCGAACCTGGCCCCCTGCATTGGGAGCACGGAGTGCCAACCACTGCGCCACCTGGGAAGTCACTATTGTGGATATTTTATATAAATGGAATCATATATATGTGGCCTTTTGTGCCTGACTTCTTTCACTTATAATGTTTTCAAGTTTCATCCATTTTTGTAGCATGTAGGCAGTACTTGATTCTTTTTTATGGCTGAATAATATTCTACTATTTTAAGGATATTTTGTTTATTTGTTCATCAGCTGATGGACATTTGGGTTATTTCCGCTTTGGGGCTGAGTAATGCTGCTATGAACGTTCGTGTACCAGTTTTTGTGTGGATATCTGTTTTTGTTTCTTTCGGGTGTGTACCTAGGGGTGTGATGCTGGGTCACATGGCAACTCTATGTTTAACTTTTTGAGAAACTGCCAGGCTGTTTTCCAGAACGGCTGCACCAGCTATTCTTGACTCCTCATCTCAAAACACTTTCCCACACACCATCATGCCACAGCCCAAAGGGGAGCTATTATAGCACCAGCGGAGAAAGTAATAAGCTCAAAGCCCCAGGGAAAGTTAGTGACAGAGCCAGGAGGTGAACCAAGAACTTTGGGGCCCAGATTTACCGTGTCACCTGGCACCCAGGATCCATCACCTGGATTTTTTATTATGCCCCCAGTGGGTGAGAAGTGGTATGAGGCATGGCCTCTGTTCGTGGCAGCTCGCTTTCTAGCAAGTCAACAGTGACAGCCCTAGCTTATCTGAGCTCCCCCAGATGCCAGAAGGCCCTGAGCACCCCACCTCCATCCCTCTCAGCAGATCCCTGAGCCCAAGGCCAAGGAGAACAGTGGCAGGTATGATCTAAGAATAGCTGTGCTGTACCAGACAGGTAGGTGGTGTTTCTGGGGTGGAGGGGAGCCCTGGGAAGCTCCCCTTCCCAGCTTTTACTTCTCTTGCCAAGATTGGAGCCCAGCACTGGATCTGAGCCTCCTGGTGGGGACCTTAGCCCCATTCCTCACCCCCACCAGACTCTCCCCTTTTGTGACCTTCCTATTCATCCAGTGCCTCACCAAGACTAGACCTGGGCTAAACTCCCAGGCCCCTCTGATGCTTTGCTGAAATGACCTTGAACCGTAACTTAACCTTATCAAAACTCAGTTTGCTCATCTCTCACACCTATCTCAGAGGGTAGCTGTAGGAGCAGCAAAGGGTACTAGTTAAGGGGATGAATTTGGCGCTCAGACAAGGATTGGTTTGAGATGGGGCACAGCCCCTTCCTTACTAGCTCTGTGACCTTGGGCAACTCACCCTACCTCTCTGAGACTCTCTTTCATGCTTGGGAGAATGGGAGTGCCTGTAAAGAGTTGAGCAAGGACTCAGTAACGGACAGCTATAGTTATTATTATTATCAGATTAAAGGAGATTGGCCAGAGAAGCACCTGGCAGAGTGCCTGGCACATAGTAAATATTTGGTACATGAAAGCTATGGTCATCATCCACCCCTGACTTTGTGCAAGCGATTGGTGAAGGGCTTGAGGACCAGAAGGAAGGTGGCCTTGCTCATTACCCAGACATCACTGCAACCGGAAGGTGAACTCCAAAGCATGGGCAGACCAGTGGTCAGAGCAAGGCAAGCCCACAGGGTGCTGGGAGTTTGGGGACAGAACCAATAGATTAGTGAGCTGAGCATGAAGAACAGAGTGAGGCTGGTTGAGTGGGAGAGCCGCTGATGAAAGCCCGTGGAGGGACTTTGAGGGCTGCTGGGCTTTAAGGTACCCAAATGCTTGCTGTGTAAGCCAGATCTATTTAAAGGACCAGGGACTGAGTGCTTGCTTTGGAGATGCCTTAAGCTTCCTGGGCTGATGAGCCACTTCCCAGCGTACTTTGGCAGTGTCACATGACACTTGTGTCTCATGAAAGAAGAACAGAAAGCTGAGTGTGAGCTAGGGAGCCCAGAAGCCAGCAGAGATCATGGCAGGCTTCCTGGAGGAGCTGGCCTTGCAGAATGAGCAGTGTTTGCCAGGAGTAGAGAGGGCAGGGATCTGGGAGGGAGGAAGGCACAAAGGCAGGACCACAAAAGTTGCTGCAGGGGTAAGAGCAAGGAGATGAATCTCCTTTAAAAAATGTAATACAATTCAAAATGACACACTTTCATTGTAGGACATTTAGCAAGGGGGAGTTATAAAAATACAATTAAGAAGAGGAGTCAAGTAAAAAATCTTCAGTAGTCTCACTTCCCAGAGGTAACTAGTACTAACATTTTGGTATGCTTTTTTCCACCTTTTCTCTATGTGTGTATATTACGTATGTTCCTTTTTTCTTTCTTTTTTTAAAAGCAAAAATAGACGCATGTAATATGTACTGTTTGTGACCCATTTTTAAAAATGCATCATGAACTGTGTTCCCTGTCATTAAATATTCTTCTTCACCACTATTTAATGAACTTATAATATTCTCTCATATGAAGGGAACATAATTTATTCAAGTAATTTTCTATTCTTGGGTATTTAAGTGGTTTCTAATTTTTCAGTATCATAAGCATCTTCTAAATGAACATCCTTGTGGCTGAAACTCTGTGCATGTCCTTAACTATATCCTTGGCATAAATTTCTAGAAAAGGAATTGCTAGGATAAAGGGATGTAGGTTTTAAAAAATTTTAATACATATTGTCAAATTGCTCCCCGGAAAGCTTGTACCGACTTACACTCCTGCTAGCAGAATACAGGGAGCCCATTCTATCATTTCCACTAGCATTGTATAATTTTTTTTCTTTGTGAATTTGATAAATTCAAGACACTCATGAATCCAAGTTTCCTGAGATGTAAGATGGTGGTGATAATAAAGATGTCTATCATGGGTTTGTTGTGACAATCAAAACACATAGCAGCAGGTAGGATACGCTTGAAAAGAAAACATAACTGACAGTTGTTAGTGATTATTCTAACTCGATTATCCCTGGAATGGGGAAGCCCTGTGAGTCAAGACTGAGAAGATACATGGAAGCCAGCTTGGTAAAGGGCTTTATCTTCCCTTTAACTACAAAATTAATATATGCTTGTAAAAATGGAAACCACCCACAGCTGGGATGGTAAAAAAGTGAACGTACTCCTTCCCTCCCCCACAATTCTCTCCCCAGAGATTAGATGTGTAGCCTGCTACATCTTCTCTAATACCTTTACAAACTCTGTATGTGTGTGTGTACACCCATGTATATAATTTACTGTTGTTGTTGTTTTGCAAAATGGAATCCTATATAGGATTTCACTCCCATCTCATGACAGACAGATCTACCTTACTCTTTTAAACATCTGTTTGATTTCTACGGCTGGATAAGGCATGATTTGCTTATCTTTCCCCCTAACAACGCAGTAAGAGCTCATCCTCACATGCGTGTCCTTGCGCAATGAGCTGGTATCTCTCTAGTTTGGGTTCCTAGCAGTGGGATGCGAGGTCAAAGTGGTTAGACATTGTCATACTGTCAAATTGCTCTTTTAACTCTAAAAGTTCTGAAAGAAACCTGAAGCGAAGCTGGGATCTGTCTCCAGCACCAGCTTCTGGCTGTCCTCTGCTTTGAAGCAAACCACAAAGGAATCTTTTTCTTGTTAATTAACTGGGGTTTTTATTAAACACCTTAGCAGCTAGCCAACCACTCTGACCCAGCCATTCCTGGGAGACATCTTGATGAGAAGTTTTGTGTTTTAATTTATACATCTTTGATGACAGCTTTTGTGTCAGAGTGCGTGCTCTATAATCAAATATTAAATTATCAGAGAGACACTGTTCTTCAACAGAAAACATGTATGAAGCCCTTACTCTCTGCCAGGGGAGGGAGATGTAGGCACTAAGTTTCTGCCCCTAAGGATGCAGAGTGCAGTGGAGGAGCTGGGGACTCATGCAAAGAATGATGACAAGGCGTGATCATTGTATTACGGGGGCACTGGGATGGGACCAAAGCTCTCTCTCTTTCGGGAATCAGGAAAGTGGATGTTCAGCTAGATCGCAAAGGCTCAGGAGGCCTTTGCCAGGTGAGGAAGGGAGAAGGGATTCCGGGCAAGGAGAACAGTGTGGGTGAATGCCCTCCGTTTGAATGGGAAGCAGCAAGTTGGAGTCTCGTGTGGCTGAGAGATTAGCTGTGGGGTCGGGGAGGTAAGGTCTGGGGGAAGTCCATAGGAGATGAGGCTAGAAAGGGAGGTTGAGGTAAAACCATAAGGGGCCACAAATGTCAGGTCGAGGAGCTTACGCTTTATCCAGTAGGGGATAGCGAGCCATTGAAGGTTTTAGAAAGAGGTGACACCATCAGACCTATGTTTTTGAAAGATCGCTCTGATGATATTCGGAGAGTGACTCACAAGAGGGCAAAACTAGAGGCAGAAAAGACCCATAATTTTTTTTTTTTAATAAATTTATTTATTTTATTTATTTATTTTTGCCTGTGTTGGGTCTTCGTTGCTATGCGTGGACGCCTACTCTTCGTTGCGGTGCATGGGCTTCTCACTGCTGTGGCTTCTCTCGTTGTGGAGCACGGTCTCTAGGCGTGCGGGTTTCAGTAGTTGCGGCACATGAGCTCAGTAGTTGTGGCTCATGGGCTCCAGAGCGCAGGCTCAGTAGTTGTAGCGCACAGGCTTAGTTGCTCCGCAGCATGTGGGATCCTCCCAGACCAGGGCTCGAACCCGTGTCCCCAGCATTGGCAGGAGGATTCTCAACCACTGCGCCACCAGGGAAGCCCCGACCCATACGTTTTTAACTAAAGCTATTAATATTACTAAAATTATATAAAAATGCAAATTAAACAACAAAGAGCGTTTAAAAAGCTGTGCCTAGTTCTATGATAAAAGGTGGAGGAGACCCCAAGCCTAGAGAATGCACTTCCTCCAGCCCCCATCACCGCCAGCTGGACTGGAGAAATAAGACACACCATCAGTTCATGATGCGGGCTCATTTGTAATCAAAAGAACAAAACTGAAAATAACAATGAGATGCCTTATTTCACTTAGTATTTCAATACCCAGTTTGGCAAGAGTGTCAAGAAACAGGCACTTTTTTATATGGTAATGGCAGTGCACGCTGAAACAGAGTTTAAGTTATGGAAAACCTTAAAAAAAATTATTTGTGGGAATTCCCTGGTGGTCCAGTGGTTAGGACTCTGCACTCTCACTGCCAAGGGGTTTGATCCTTAGGGAACTAAAATCCCACAAGCCGTGCAGTGTGGGCAAAAAAAAAAAAAAAAAAAAAAAAAAATCCAAAAAGTATTTGTGCCTTTTTATCTAGAAATTTTGCCTCCAGGAATTTATGCTAAACATAATAATAAAAAAATGAAAAAAACTTGAGGATAAAGATGTTTATTACTCTGTTATTTATGACAGCAAAAGATTGGAAGGACTTAAATGTCTCAGGGCAATTATTAAGTAAATTATGGTATAACTACATTTTTGCACATATTAAAATCATGTTTTTTAAAAATTAATTTATTTATTTATTTATTTTGGCTGTGTTGGGTCTTCGTTTCTGTGCGAGGGCTTTCTCTAGTTGCAGCGAGCGGAGGCCACTCTTCATCGTGGTGTGCGTGCCTCTCACTGTCGTGGCCTCTCTTGTTGCAAAGCACGGGCTCCAGACGCACAGGCTCAGTAGTTGTGGCTCACGGGCCTAGTTGCTCCGAGGCATGTGGGATCTTCCCAGACCAGGGCTCGAACCCGTGTCCTCTGCATTGGCAGGCAGATTCTCAACCACTGCACCACCAGGGAAGCCCTAAAATCATGTTTTTAAAACAATACCTAATAGCATAGGAAAATGACTGCTCTATAATGCATTTAAAAGCAGTATATAAAGCTATATAGAGCATGATTCTATTTTGGTTTTCTAAATATGTGATCTGTTTCTAACCCTCTCTATCTGGAAAAAATCCACAATATGGTTAATTGTGGGTATCTGACTAAATTTTATTTTCTTCTTTATAGTTATTATTTTCTAAATTTTCTGTAGTCAGAATGTAGTGCTTTAATAATTAGAAAAAGAAATGAAATTTTTTTTTTACATTAAAAAAAGGCAAAGGAAGTCCATGCAAGTAGAAATGATACAAATGACTAATAAACATGAAAAATGCTCAATCTTGCTAGCTATTAAAAATGCACATTAAAGCAGCATTGTGATGCCATGTTTTAACTGACCAACTTTAGAAGAAAAACCTGCTAGTACACAATATGCATTGGCAACAGTTTGGTAAGAGAAACACTCATATACTGAAAATTTGAGTCCGGCTTTCTGAAGAGCAGTTTGGCAATATATATCAAAATCATTAAAAATGTGTAATTTTTCAAAAAAGTTGATTTTAAAGATGTATAACTGTGTTCCTTGGATATCTTAAGGAAATAATTAAGGAATTGTGTACAGGTGTATAAGCAAGAAAGCTTATCACAGCACTTTTTAAAAATATAATAATAAAGAGTTGTTTGTTATAGAACTGTATTTATAGACATGGAAATATGTATAACATATCGTTAAATTTTAAAATATGGATAAAAACCTGCCCTTGGTGTTATCCGTTAAAAAATTATATATATATACAAAATACATTATATATATATATATATATATATATATATATATATAAATAATAATGTATGGAAAAGGGTCTGGAAGAATATATGCCTAAATGCTAATATTGGTCATATCTGGGTAGGTGGGATTATGGCTATTTTTAAATATCTTCAAAATAAGAACTTCAAAACCAATTCAAAAACGTTTACAGATTTTGAAATACAGATTAAAAATTCAAAAACCTACCAGTTAACATGCAGGCTGAGTGCTCAGAGCTAAGTGTTACCATGGGTTCTGCAGGGTTAGCCTCTAGAAATAGGCTACATGAGCCTCCCTGGCTGAGAGAGGGCCCTGCTCTCGGTCCACGGGGAAAACGTTTCCAATTTGCCTTCCTCCTTGGGACCAACCCGACCTGGAGCAGGATGAGGAGGCTGGGAGAGGCCTAGACCACAGGGCGGGGCCAGTGCAGGCGCTTGTAATCTGACCCCTTGGAAGTGCTCCTGCCCCCTTTTCTCTGCTCCCTACCCCCCAACACTGCACTCCAGCAATTCGGAGCTTCTTTGAGTTTCTCAGCTGAAACTTGCTTTTTCTTTCCAAAGGACCTTAGGTGGAAGAGTCCCTTCTCCCTGAAGTATTCTTCCCTCCCCCTTCCCACTCCTCCATCACCTGGGCAACTTCTGCTTCCTGTTTCATCTTAAAAGTTATCTCGGGCTTCCCTGGTGGCGCAGTGGTTAAGAATTCCCCTGCCAATGCAGGGGACACAGGTTGGAGCCCTGGCCTGGGAAGATCCCACATGCCTCGGAGCAACTAAGCCCGTGCGCCACAACTACTGAGCCTGTGCTCTAGAGCCCGAAAGCCACAACTACTGAGCCCATGTGCCACAACTACTGAAGCCCACATGCCTAGAGCCTGTGCTCTGCAACAAGAGAAACCACAACAATGAGAAGCCTGCGCACTGCAACGAAGGGTAGCCCCCGCTTGCCGCAACTAGAGAAAGCCAGCGCACAGCAACGAAGACCCAATGCAGCCAAAAATAAATAAATAAATGTATAAAAAAAAAATTTATCTCCTACTTTTGGAGATGATGGTTATGTTTATTATCTTGAGTGTGGTGATGGTTTATGGGCATTGATATATGTCAAAACACACCGAATTGTACACCTTCAATATATGTGTAGTTTATTGCATATTAATTATACTTCAACAAAGCTGGAAAAAAAGGTCACTTCCCCAGTAAGGCAGGTCTTGAACTCCCTCTGTCCCCACGTGCAATCCCCCAAACCACATTAACCTTCTTTAGTCTGTACTGTGAATAGGAGTAAATGGCTCATGTTTTGCATGGTGATGAACGAATGAATGAGGGCAAAGGAGGTCCAGCCTGTGTTTAGAGGGCAGTGGAGCAGCGGAGACTCCAGGAGGGAGGAGGGGGCGTAGTAGGAAGTCTGGAAATGGCAAGTCCAGAGAGGTACTCAGAAGTTGGAGGTCAAGCCAGAATCTGGGTGTCCCATCATTTGTGGGGTCAGGTGGGCAGGTAGTCTGCCCCAGTCTGAAAATTGAGGAGAATAATAATATTAGTAACTATCATATTAATGTTAAGCATTATTTTTGTTGAAAATTAAATGAGTTAATCCATGTACAGGGCTGAGAACAGTGCCTGGCCTATTGGAGATGCTAAGTGTTCATATTGAGCCTTGTTTGGCTGTGAATAGCCCTGGTAATCGATAAGTCTGGGAGATCCTGGTATAAACCTTTGGTCAATTTGGATTCAGGTTGATGGTGGGTGACTTCAGGGGTCATCTCCTCTCCCTAAGAGACCCGTCTCATCCTCTGTCCTCTTTCACCCAGCTGCTGGACAACCCCCATCCCTTCAACCCTCTCTGCAGTGCTTGGAACCCCTGCCAGTTTCCCTACATTATTTTGCAAAACTGTCTTTCTAAAGCCTCCTCTCTCCTAACGACAGGGAAGCACATATGTTGCAGCTTATGCTTCTATTTAGAGTTGGGAATTTGAAAAGAGAGTGCACGCACACATGGACAAGCATTTGTGTGCATTCTCGTGTGGGCTTGTGGTTGTGAACACGCGTGTGCCTGTGCACGCACATGTGCTTGCATGTAGCCACATGGTTGTGGGTTTACCTGTGTTCATGGGCACATGAGCTTCTGAATGACTGCATGAGCACGTGGATGAGTGTGTGTTTGGAGTACGTACACACATACTTGTGAGCAAACAAAGGTACCCACGACCATGTGCTTTTCTGTGTGTGGTGTGGTAGGGTGTATCCCATGTGCGTCTGGGTTTGTGTGCATGTTTGCACATATGTGGTTTTGTGTATCTGTGTGCATATGGTGTGAGTTTGCCTCTCCTTACGCCCCAGGAGGCACGGAGGCAAGTGCAAACTACAAGAAACAAAGGAATAATCTGCATAATTTAGCCTTTGATCTCTGCCACCCCCAATCCTCCTTTGCTCGCACTCAGCTGCCAAGCTGTTTCCCCAGCCCTGCGGGCTCCATCTTTGAGCTTTGTCTTCTAGCAGCCTTAGCCTCTCCTTGCCACCCCATGAGAGGAACAGGGCTAGAGAAGGGTAATGAGCATTCATTGAGCACCTATAGTGCACCAGGCACCTGTACCAGATGCTTGACATACATTCTCAAATCTCTGCAGCAATCCTGCAAAGTATAACCATTTTCCTCACTTGACGTTTGAGGAAGCTGAGAATCAGGGGAATGAAGCCATTTCTCTATGTGCTGGAGCTACAATTTGAACTCAGGACTTCAAAGCCTACACTCTTTCCACTCCACCAAGTTGTCTCCCTGGAGCATGCCTAGCGGCCAGGTACTGAGAAGTCAAAGCTGCAGCCAGAACTCCTGAGGGAGGAGATGTCCTGGGAGACACAGTCTGATGCGGAGGGAAAGGGAGCATAAGCCGGGAATCAGTAGGGGCCCCAAAGGCTGGCACTTACTCAGTTTTCATAAGGAGGGCAGAGTGGAGAAATCCCAGGTGTCTGAGTGGTCCACGGATGGAGTCGGGAGAGCAAGGGATGGACCAATAACAGAAAGAGCAAAGATGAAAAAGCATCACCTTTTCCACCGCTATCTTCAGGACCCTGGATAGGCTACATCAAATTTCTCCATTTTCTCAGCTGGAAAATGTGTGTGGGAGATGGGCTTTAGGTTTTTACAAGCTCTTGTTAAAACTAGTATTTGTTGATCTCTTATTGGGCTAACTCATGCAATCTCACAATCATTTTATAAGATAGTTACTATTATTGTTCCCATTTTACAGATGAGAATATTGAGGCTCAGAGGGGTTACATTGCTTGCCCAAGTGGCAGGGCAGGACACAAACCTGGGGGCTGTCTGACCCCAAAACCCCCTCTAGGCTTCCTTGTTTTAACGTTCGTAGGTATAAAATACCAGTGACATAGCAGGCACTCAACAAATAGTAGCTAAAAGTAATCACGGTAATGATGATGATGATGAAAGTGTGTTTTGCTGAGAGTTGAAGCGGCATTAAATTCCTCAGGTGTCAAATTTTCTGAAAAATTCCACACTATTAGTGATCTTTTTTAGAACAAAGGCTTCTTTCCTTCCTGTTCCTGTGACAGCCAGACCAGACTCAAAGCCCAGCCACCACTTTTAAGCCTTGTAGCTCTGAGTGCCCTAACCAATCTGGGCACCATTTTCTTATCTATAATGTGAGGATAATAATAGCCCTGGACAGTTCCTCAAAAGTTTAAACGTAGAGTTAGCATATAACCCAGTAATTCCATTCCTAGGTGTTTACCCAAGACAAATGAAAATAGATGTCCACACAAAAACTTGTACATGAATCTTCCCAGCAGTGTTATTCATAATTGCCAAAAAGTGCAAACAGCTCAAATCTTCATCAGCTGATGACTAGATAAACAAAATGCAGTATATCCATACAATGGACTATTATTCAGCAATAAAAGGGAGTGAAGTATTAATATGTGCTGCAGTGTGTATGAACCTTGAAGACATTATGCTAAGTGAAGGAAGCCAGTCATAAGAGATCACATATTGTATGATTCCACTGATATGAAATGTCCAGAATAGGCAAATCCTTAGAGACAGAAAGTAGATTAGTGGTTGCCAGAGAGAAGAATGGAGAATGACTGCTAATGGGTATGGGATTTCCTTTCTGGGTGACGAAAATGTTCTGGAATGAGATCGTGGTGATAGGTATACCACTTTGCGAATATACTAAAAACCACTGAATTATACACTTTAAAAGAAGGAATTCTGTGGCATGTGAATTATATCTCAATTTAAAAACCCAGCTTGATCTCATAGGGGGGTTGTGAAGTTTAAATGAGATAATTTATGTAGATCATTTAGCACAGAGCCTGCTTTGTAGCAAGCACTCATTAAATGGTAAATATTTTTTTAAAATGCTAGCTACTGTGACTATTGTTGTTATTACTAAATAATAGGCATTGCTTTTAGTTGCCTAACCTCCTCAGGGCTTCAGACGCCTCACCTACAAGCAGAAGCAATACTCCTTTAATTGGTTAGGGTTTCTTAGTCATACACACCTACTCTGGCTCACGAGTAAAAAGGGAATTTATTGGAAGGCTGCAGTGTGGGTGACTTTGAGGCAAGGACAAAGAGCCAGGCTCAGAAAGAAAAGGCCCAAGGGAGGGAATCTAAAGAAGACTACAACTGAGAAGCAATGGAGTTACTGGTGAAGCCTGGGGTCCCAGAGTCAGGCTGTCCGGGTTCGAATCTAGCTCTGCCCAGAAAGGCTGTGCAGCCTCTCTTTGTTGCCTCGGTTTGTTCAGCTGCTAGACAAGGAAGACAGGGAGTGTATCAGGGCCTCCTTTATAAGATCCTTGTGAGGGTTCAATGAATTAATGTCCGTACAACACTTATCTTAGTGCCTTGCACTCTAAACACTCAAATATTATTGGTATTGACAGGGCCTTGTCACTGGGATGATTCAACTTGACCCAGTTTTTCTGACCGTGCCTGGCTCTGTTCAAGGCTCAGGTCCCTAGAGAGTGTGATGGGTCTACCTTGGGTCACTCACCTACTCCTTGGCCAGGGGAGGGTGGGGCATCTTGATTGACAGCCCCACTAAGACTACAAGCTATGGGACAGAGGTGATACCCAAAGGAGAAGGCAGAAGAAAGAGGAGGGGGACTTAGCAGCAAAACCAACCCAGGCCCCCTGCGAATACTCTCCTATAGGTTGTTAGGAGGATCAGAGATCATATGTGCAAAGTTTCTGGCACATAGGAGCTCTTAATTACTGGGATTCTTCTCAGCTGATGATTGTTCTCTACCCAAGGGCTCTGGATTTTTCATTACCATTGAAATATAAGTTTGGGATGGATTATAAAAGGCCTTGAATGCTGTGTCAAGGCATTTGCCCTTTATTCTAAGAAACAATCAGGGAGGACCATCTCCTGAAAACCCCACGGCATGCTCAGAGCCCCTGTGGGCTGTGATCCACATTCCCCAAGCCTTTCAGCTGTGTGACACCTAAACAACTTACTTAACATCTTCAGCCTTCTGTTTCCCTGCGCATAAAAGGTGGTCACATTTTGGGTTACCGCGGGGCTTAAATGAGATAGTATATTCGCAAAATACTTGGAACAGTGTCTGGCCCAAGGGAGATGCTCAAAAAATCATAGCAGTTATTTATATATAAAACATAATTAAAAACTCTGCCACACCAGGTTGGTGGGAAAATCAACTGGGATCAAAGAAGTTATAGCACTTTGCACAAGCACAGCGCTGTGTCCCGGAAAGATGTTTCCTTGATTGGGATCACCACTGGCAATAAGACATACCTTTAGGGACTTCTCTGGTGGTGCGGTGGTTAAGAATCCTCCTGCCAATGCAAGGGACACAGATTCGAGCCCTGGTCCGGGAAGATCCCACATGTCGCAGAGCAAATAAGCCCGTGCGCCACAACTACTGAGCCTGTGCTCTAGAGCCCGCGAGCCACAACTGCTGAGCCCATGTGCCACAACTACTGAGCCCATGCGCTGCAACTACTGAAACCTGCGAGACTAGAGCCCGTGCTCTGCAACAAGAGAAGCCACCGCGATGAGAAGCCCACGCATCGCAACGAAGAGTAGTCCCCACTCGCCGCAACTAGAGAAAGCCCACGTGCAGCAACAAAGACCCAACACAGCCAAAAGTAAATAAATAAAATAAATAATTTATTTAAAAAAAAGACACACCTTTAGTCTAATTATGGTTTTTTGGTGAAATAAAGTAACATTAAATGTACACATTAATGATAAGATGGAGCCTGATTTCAGAAATATTAAACTATGAAAAGGGTGTGTCTTAGAATGGAGGAAATGAAGTATTGATAATTCAGTGTTTCAAATAATTAAAGAATGTTCTCATAGAGTCTATTACCAATTTCCCAAAACTTAGAACACAATATTGCTTACTTAATGCTAAAAGGACACTGAGCATAATTTAATCTTTCCTTGAAGCTTCTGAATTTCCTTGAAGGCAAGATCAGCAATTTTAAAATACACTTTTAGATCCTCTAGCTCAATGGTTCTCAACTCTGACTGCACATTAGTATCCCCCTGGGAGCTTTTAAAAAATGCTGTTGCCTGGGTCCCATTTTCAGACCAATTAAATCTTAGTCTCTGGGGGAGGAGCCTGAGCCCTGGAATTTTTCAAAGCTCCCCGAGTAATTCTGAGGCATAGAGAGTCTGAGAACTGCTCTTCCCAGCAGAGGTTGCCGTTGTGTTTGGAGATGAGGCTGAAGAGGTCTGTGGAGGCTGGATCACAGAGGGTTTCACACACTGCAACACAGAGGCTTGGGGCTTCCCTGGTGGCGCAGTGGTTAAGAATCCGCCTGCCAATGCAGGGGACACGGGTTTGAGCCCTGGTCCGGGAAGATCCCACATGCCACGGAGCAACTAAGCCCATGCGCCACAACTACTGAGCCTGTGCTCTAGAGCCCGCGCTCTAGAGCCCACGAGCCACAACTACTGAGCCCAAGTGCCACAACTACTGCAGCCCGCACGGCTAGAGCCCATGCTCTGCAACAAGAGAAGCCACTGCAGTGAGAAGCCCACACACCGCAACGAAGAGTAGTCCCCACTCGCTGCAACTAGAGAAAGCCCGCGTGCAGCAACAAAGACCCAACACAGCCAAAATAAATAAATAAAATTAAATTAAATAAAAATTAAAAAACAAAAACAAAAACACAGAGGATCACTGTTATCCTGTAAGATGGGGAGTTACTGAAGACTTAACAAAATTTTTCATCCAGTGTGAGTTCAAGTTAGAATCACCACTCTAGTGACCTGTGGGGCTGAACTGGAGTTGATAAGTTTGGAGGAAGAGAACCTAGAGTAAAGGCCACTGTAACTATCCAGACCGTATCAGTTATCTATTGCTGTGTAACAAAACGGCCCCCAAATCTAGTGGCTTAAAGCAATGACTTGTTATTTCTTATGATTCCGTGGATTGGCTGGGCAGTTCTTCTGCAGGTCTCACCTATGCTCCCTCATGCAGCTGCATTCAGTTGGTGGGTTGGTTGGGAGCCAGGCTGGCTGGAGCAGCTGAACCTCTCTCCAAATGGTCTTTCATCCTTGACTTCTTCTCAGTGTGGTGCTCTCAGGGCAGTGTTTTAAGAGAGTGGAGATAGAAACTGCAAAGTCTCTTAAGGCCTAGCCTTGGCAGTCATACAACAATACTTCTGCTTGATTCCGTGGGCCAAAACAATTCACAAGGCCAGCCCAGATTCAAGGGGTAGGGAAAGAGGCTCCACCCCTTGATGGGAGGCAGGGCAAAGTCACATTGCAAAGGGTGTGTGTGTGTGATAAGAGGAATTTGTAGCCATATTTCACAGTCTACCATACAGATGGAAGATGCTGAAGCCTGGCCTACGGCAGGGCAGTAAAAAGAAGTGAATACATTCATTCAGTCAGTCAGGTAGCCATTCATTCAATAAGTATTTATTGAACACCTCCTGTATATCAGGCTCTTTTCTAGGCACTGAGGGGGATAAAGCTGTAGCTGATGATGGTAGAGTACTACTCTTATGGAGCTTACAATCTAGGGGTAGGGGAGATATACAATAATACTATGGTACAAGGTGAAACTGAAAAGTGCTGTGAAGAAATATAAAGTGGGATAAAGGATGAGAGAGAACTATTTTAGATGGGGTAGTCCAGGAAAGCCTCTTTAAGTAAGTAAAATCTGAGCAGAAACCTGAATGAAGTGAGGGAGAGAACCACGCAGATGTTTACAGGTTGGGAGGAGACCAGCAAGTGCAAAGACCCTGAGGCAGGAGCATTCTTCATCTGTTTGAGAAATGGCAAAGAGTCCCGTGTGGCTAGGACACAGTGAGTGAGGGAGAGATTGAAAGACTGAGATGGGAGAGGCAGGTAGGGGTCAGAGGGTGTGGGACTCTGTAGGACATGATAAAGACTTTTGGTAAAGGGAGAAGCCATTGGAATTGTATGTAAGACTGAGCATAATCCTTTGTTCCCAGAGGCTGATTCTAGCTACTGGGTTTAAAAGGTTGAAATCAGGGTGACCAATTAAGAGGTTATCGCTGGGCTTTCCTGGTGGCGCAGTGGTTGAGAATCTGCCTGCCAATGCAGGGGACACGGGTTCGAGCCCTGGTCTGGGAAGATCCCACATGCCACGGAGCAACTAGGCCCGTGAGCCACAGTTACTGAGCCTGCGCATCTGGAGCCTGTGCTCCGCAACAAGAGAGGCTGCCATAGTGAGAGGTCTGCGCACCGCGATGAAGAGCGGCCCCCACTTGCCGCAACTAGAGAAAGCCCTCGCACAGAAACGAAGACCCAACACAACCATAAATTAAAAAAAAATAAAATAAAATAATTTTAAAAAAAAAGAGGTTATTGCTTGGGCAACAGTTGTAGTGGAGAAAGTGGTGAATAAACATCAGTCTCCAGGTATATTTTGAAGACGGAGCCAACAGAATTTTCTAAACTATTGGATATGGGGTGTGGGAGAAGGAGGAATTAAAGAGCAGTCCAAAGATTTTGGCTTGAGCAGCTGGGTGAACTGTGGTGCCATTTACTTTACCATGATGTGGGGATCCCTGGGGAAAGAATAGATGAGTTGATGGGAATCATAAGTTTGGCTTTATATTTTTAATTTTTTAAACATTTCTTTATTTTTATTTTATTATTTTTGTTGTTGTTGCTTGGCCACACCGCACGGCTTGTGGGATCTTAGTTCCCTGACCAGGGATTGAACCCGGGGCCCCCTGCAGTGGAAGGGCAGAATCCTAACCACTGGCCCTCCAGGGAATTCCCACAAGTTTGGTTTTAGATGTCTGAAGCTTGAGATGCCTTTGAGATATCCAAGTGAAGTTACTGAGTAGGCAGTTAGCCCCCGAGTCTGGAGTCCAAGTTGGGGTTGCAGATGGCAATCTGAGCGTTCTATGTCAGACCTTGAGACTGGATGGATCACTTAGGGAGTAGGTTTGATAGTGAGGAGATCTAAAGACTGAGCCCTAGGGCACTCCAACATTTAGAATTAGGGTTGAGGGGAAGGATGCAGCCCAATGAGATTGCGAAGGAGTGGCCAGTGAGGTGGAAAGATAAGGAAGGCGTGTGGAGTCCTGGAAGCCCAGGAAGAAAATGTTTCTAGAAAAGAGCAGGAACAATGGTGTTGAATGCTGCTGTGGCCTGGCAGAGTCACAGTGCCAAGATAGGATAGGTGCATTAGATAGGCGGTAAACTGAGGCAGAGAAAAAACTGATCATTGGGATTTGACAACATGGAAGCCACAGATGACCTTTTGTTTTTTGGCTGCACCGCACAGCATGTGGGATCTTAGCTCCCTAACCAGGGATCAAACCCGTGTCCCCTGCAGGGGAAGCGTGGGGTCTTAACCACTGGACCACCAGGGAAGTCCCAAGCCACAGATGACCTTGATAAGATTAAGTGGAACAGAATGCAGTGGAATGAGGAGGGAATAGGGTAATTGCAGAGAAAGGCGTCTGTGTGTGTGTGTGTGTGTGTGTGTGTGTGTGTGTGTGTGTGTGTTTAGCTGAGAAAAAGTGGAGTATTTGTGTGTTGGTGGAATAATTTACCAGAAAGGGAAAGTTATCCATGATGCAGGAGAAAGGGGGTCAATTGCAGAAACAAAGGGCACGTGATCCAGTGGTCACGGGCAGCAGCTGGCCTTAGGTAGCAGTGAGGACAGTTGCTCCTTTGTATCCAGAATGAGGGCAGAGCTCAGAAAGGGCTCAGAGGCAGGTAGATTGAAAGATCTGGCATTAGGAGGGTGTGGAGAGTCAGGAGGCATTTGAAAAGTGGAACGAGGAATGAAAGCAGTGACTTTAGGATTGAAGGCGGCTCCCAGCAAGACCATCTCTTATCAACCACCTCTCCCAACACCCCGTCCGTGCCAGGCCTGGCGCCAGCAGAGGGGGTCGTGGATGACTCACCCAGTGTCCCTGCCGATGAGACGATCACAGTCTAAGGGAGACAGACCTGTAAACTGACAACTTCAGTACAACGTGCTAATAATAAAGACACGTTCAAAGTGTTTTGAGAACAAAGAGGGAGGGAGTAACTCTGCCTGGAGGGGTCAGAGGAGGCTTCACAGAGGTGAAATTTAAATGAGGCTTCAAGGAGGATGAGAATATTATCAGGCCGGCTGGAGGAGGAAGGTCGTTCAAGGTGGAAGGAACGGCAGGCACGTGAAAGCCGCCTTCACATGATGAGAAAGATCCTTTTACTGCTTTTCTCCCTGCTCCACCTGTCTGTCTCTTTCCTTCTTGCCGCTCCCCCCTCCCCACTCCCAAGCTGTTGTCTCTCAGGCTTTCTCGGTTCAAGAGGAAATTTTTCTTTTTGGAAAGTTTAATAAACTTCCGTTCAGCCTGTACTGAGTCATGACAAAGGTGTGTTTCACACTTAAACAAACGTCTCAGATGTTATTTTTTGCACTTGAAGAACAAGCTATTTTTAAAGAAATCCAAACTGACTGGGACTCAGCAAGGACGATTTCTGTGACCTGTTTTTAAGAAGTGAGCTTTGGAAAGGAACATAGTGGCCAGCGGGGCAGCATCAGAGGACCTCCTGGCAATTCTTTCCTTTAAATGTTTCAGTGAGCCAGTGAGTAGTTTCACCTTACTAAGGTGCTCATTTTATCTCGGCTATCTGGTCTTCTGGAAAAGTCTCAGGGAGTATGCAACAATTATTGAATAAAAGAATGAGGGGAGATGAGGCCACCACCCTCTTAGAGGTAGTGGTGGGGAGAGATGGAGAGAAGAGGGTGGATTTGAGAGAAGTTTAAACAGAGCAAGGAACAAGGGGCAAGGCCATTTCCCCATGCTTTGGAAGTGTCACTGTACTCAGATCTGTGCTGGTAGCCTGTCATGGCCGTCAGTTTCTTCCCTCTTTGAACATGCATATAACCCTCCCCCACCGTGGAGTCTATACCTCCACCCACCTTGAATCTGGTCAGGCCTGTGACTACTGTGACCCACTGAACACAGGGAAAGTGATGCTGGGCCAGTCCTGGGACTAGCTTTAAAAGCTACTGCTGTGAGAAGCTTAAGACATATGAAGAGGCTACATACAGGTAGTCCAGTTAACAATTCAGTTGAGCTCCCTAGCCAACAGCATGAGTGCACCATCTTGGACTTTGAGCCCCGTTGAACCTTCAGATGAATCCAGCCCCAGCTGACCTCTGACTGCAACTGCATGAGAGACCCCAAGTGAGAACCACTCAGTTAAGCCCAGTCAACCTACAGGGCCATGAGAGATAATAATTACCAATACGTTTTATTCCATGATAGACATATTTTAAAATAGCAACACTAATATCATTACTAACAATAAGATTATCGAGAGGAATTTAAGATTTGTTATTGTTTTTTTCCCTTTATCCTTAGAATATATCTCATTGAAGATGTATGGTTGAAAGTACTTTGTTTTAAGGTCAATTGGGGTAATTCTTTTCTTTATCTGGGCATGTTAGCAACCTCATATAAAGTTATGTTCATGTTTTGGGTTGTTTTTCATTTTAGGGATTATTTAAAAATTTATATCACTTAATGATTTAAATATTTACATGAATCATTTATGAGATTTCAAAGTCAAAGCTATCTAACAAGGCTCGTTCAGAGAAGCCTCACTTCCAATCCTTTCCCCTCTACTCTGTTCTCTTTCGCCCCTGTAAAACTCCATTTATTTTTTATTTTTTAAAATTTATTTATTTATTTATTTATGGCTGTGTTGGGTCTTCGTTGCTGCACGCGGGCTTTCTCTAGTTGTGGCGAGCGGGGGCTACTCTTCGTTGTAGTGCGCGGGCTTCTCATTGTGGTGGCTTCTCTTGTTGCGGAGCACGGGCTCTAGGCGCGCGGGCTTCAGTAGTTGTGGCACGTGGGCTCAGTAGTTGTGGCTCGCGGGCTCAGTAGTTGTGGCTCGCAGGCTCTAGAGCACAGGCTCAGTAGTCGTGGCGCACGGGCTTAGTTACTCCACGGCATGTGGAATCTTCCCAGATCAGGGATCGAACCCGTGTCCCCTGCATTGGCAGGCGGATTCTTAACCACTGCGCCACCAGGGAAGTCCCAGAACTGCTTTTAAATCTTGGTTTCTCACCCTTGGCACCACGACATTTTGGGCTGGATTATCCTTTGTTATGGGGGGCGGGGCCTATCCTGTGTATTGTGGGATATTTAGCATCATTCTTGGATCCTACCCACTAGATGCCAGTTGTTATAACAACCAAAAAATGTCTCCAGACATTGTAAATGTCCTAAAGGAGGGGTTGGGGGGATGGGGAGGGAATTACACCTAGCTGAGAATCTCTGTTTTAAGGGAAACGATTTCTTGCTGGCTTGAAAATTTGACCTCTAGTCTAAGATATCTGCATTTAATGTTAAACTCATCATTTTAGGCAATACCTTTGCACCAACATGAGCACTAAATTTGGGGCATCAGGAATCATTTACAGGATGGCTGTCCCAGTGATCCAGAATATGCTTTTATTATTATTATTTGTAGATTATATTTGAAGCCAAGACACACATTGAGAAACTTCTCTTAGAACTTGTGGACCCTAAAAATGTGTCCATTCAGAGATCCAGACAGCTCAGTGCTTTCCCTGGTTTGCAAAGTACACGGGTTGGGTGATTTCTTAGGGCCTTCCTGCTGTCTGAAAGTATTCTTGTTCTAAAAGTCTAGAAACTTGCTTTTCAAACTGGGGTGGACAGCACAGTGATTGAGGACACCAAGTTGAATCCCAGGTCTTCATCAGCTCTGTGACATACTGCAGGTTACTTACTTTCCGGGAGCCTTAAATTAAGATGAAAATTGTGCCTACTTTATAGGATAGTTGCAAGGATTAAAGACATAATGCACGTTAAGTGCTTAATGTACTGCCTGGCATATAGTAAGTGCTTAATAAATGTTGGCTGTTAGTATAATTACCATCAGGGCTAGATGGTGATGTGCCAGGGAATATTCAGAGCCACCTGATAGATAAGGAACATCTTCCTAGAGTGTGAATTTCTTTTTGAAGTGTTGGAAAAATGGGCTTTGAATTTTTCTCCTAAAGGGAAGTAATTTAAAATGTTATTTTCATGTTAAAACAAACATGGGAATAAAAAGTGAAATGTGCATGAATTTAAAAGATAAAATGTGAGACTTCAAAGAAATTTTATGCTTGAGGCTGATGAATTTGGGCTTCATCCTCAAACCTCCAGGGAGGCTGTCTTTCCCTCCTTTGGTGGGAAAGTTTCAGCAGTGGATGTGGGCTGTTTTGCATCTTTCACTGATACAAGTATCAGGGATATTAGGAGACATTCTGTAAGACGTGGGGACTTTCTGACCAGGAATCACTGGTATCTTCATGTCTTCTTTGAGGTTTGTTACCTGAGGAAGGGGACTGGGAAAATTTGCTGCGCACACATTCAGTAAATATTTAAGTGACTCCTCTATGCCTGGCACTATTCTAAGGCATACAAAGAGAACAAATCAAAGAAACATTCTACCCCTGTGAAACCTTCAGTCTATTGGTCATTCAATATCAATAGCTATCATAGCCTCAACAAGAGAGTTGAAATGGGGAACAGTAGGGGCAATAAGTTTGGGTTTTAGGGGAAAGATCCATCACTTATGGACAGTTGAGTAGCATGTGAGACATCCAAATAGAGATCCTGAATAGGCTGTTGAATGAGAGTCTAGAGCCATAGTTCTCACTTGGAGCTTTTAGACATTTGTGGTGGAGTTTGGGTAGGCATAATGGCATTTATTGGGGGGAAGCTCAGAATTCTAGATGCCCTGCAATGTATGGACAATTACACATCATGAATTTTTGTATTGATTTTTTTTTTTTTTTGGCTGCACTGTGGCATGTGGGGTCTTAGTTCCCTGACCAGGGATCGAACCCGTGCCCCCAGCAGTGGATGTGAGGAGTCCTAACCACTGGACCACCAGGGAATTCCCTGCATCATGATTTTTTGAATGTCACACTGGACATTTACATAGGTGAAAGTCCTGTGTACAATTATCTGAGCCTAACAACTAACTCCCTTTTTCATACAGAGTATATTCTAGCATGATTTTAATATTCCAGGGAGGCAGATACTATGCAAAGTGAATGAAGATTACACCTTGTTGTGTTCAGATTCTATCAAGAGTTATTCAGCATTTCAGAAAACCGTGTCAGCAATGGCAATTTTGCTGTGATAGTCGAGTCTCCTCCAATTGACACCTGAAGCTGTTGATTTTGGGTCAGTTGTTCTCAAACTACAAGGTGCATGTGATCACCTGGGGATCTAGTTGCTTTTCTTCTTCTTCTTTTTTTTAAGAACAGAATAGACTGTTTGGATAATAATGGAAGGAATCCAGGAGAGAAGGAGAGGCTGACCACAGCAGAGAGGGGCACATTAAGGCATGAAGTTCCTTAGAGGGTAGGTAAGGAGGACATCCAGACGCAGGGGAAGGACCTGGCCTTGGTTGAGAAGAGCCAGTTTTTGTAAAAGGAGGGAAGGAGGAGAGAATGGCTGGAGATACATGTAGATTTAGAAACATGATGGCACAAAGTTGAGGGATGTCATATCCCCTAGGTCCCACCCCCCTGACCTAGGGCACGACTAGCCACCTTTCTGTCTTCAGCTTCTTTCTATAGAACTGGCCTATGGTGGGGAAATGAAGAAGAGGGAGACCAGACTGACCTGTACCTCCCAGGGCAAGTGCTTTGGAAAATAATATACAAGTTAGATATTACTATTACTACGAATATATTATTATTGTTCCTCTAGGTCATCCCTGACCGATAGGACTTTCTACAATGATGGAAAAGTTTTATACCAGAGCCATTCAATATGGGAGCCACTAGCCACATGTAGCTATGGAGCACTTAAAATATATCTAATGCAGGAGAGAAATTGAATATTAAATTATTGCCTATTGTATTGGATAGTGCGGCTCCATGTGTTTTCTGCCTATGTCTCAATGTGGTCCTTCAAATATGAGCGCCCTCTCTAGAGGCTAGTGTCCTTTGGGACCAAGAGCACTGGGCTAGGAGTCAGACCAGAGTCTAATTTCAGCTGTGCCCTTCTTTCCTGGCCTGGTGACTTGGGGCAATTCACTTCCTTCTCTGGGCCTTGATGTCCTCTGTTTTCTTCTCTTCCATGGGGAGATGAGAGGGTCAAATGAGCTAAGAGTGTGAAAGCACCAGGAACTGTGAAGGGCTGCACATCGCTCAGGCAGGGCAGCCAATCCACCTCCCTTTCTGAGGTGCCTTCTGGAAGAATACCACAGCGCTATGCCAAGGATATGCTCCAAAGACGCCTCCTCAGAGGACCCTACTTCTCCCCTCCCCTCCCCATTGCCCGGAGGCTCCCCTCTCTGCGGGCCATTCAGTGTTATTATTTGATTAAAGTACGTCTCTCTCCCACTGGCCTTGAGCCCCATGAGGGTAGGGCTGGGTAGCTGTTTGCTTGCTTTTGTGTTCCTAGGGACTAGCACATAGTAGGTTCCCAGTATATATTTGTGCAGCCAATGGATGAAACAAGAAGTGCTAGTATTTGAACTTAGGTGTGATATCAAAGCTCACTGAGCTCTAGAACTTTACAGCATCTATTACCTTCCCCTGTTTATAACAGTGGAAATACTGGAAAAGACCCAAATACCCAACATAGAGATTTGGTTTAATGAAATCATTCTTAAGATACAACATTATGCCAAAGAGTATTCAGTGACACAAAGAGAGGTGTAATTACTTTATATTGTTAAGTGAAAAAAAACCCCAGAAGGTATACTATAATCTCACTTCGTAAAAGTTATATATTTTTATACACAGGAAAAGCTTGGAACAACAGATACAAATATTAACAGTGAGTACTATCACTGGGTGGGCTTAGGAGGTGATACTTTTATTCTTTTTTTTTTCCTAAAACGTCTATTTGATTAAAAAATGTACCTAGTATAGCTAGAAAAGCAAAAATAGAGCGACAGAGTAGACTAGTCATTGCCTGTGGCTAAGGGTGGGAATGGGGATTAACAGTAAACGGGAATGAAGGGTTTATGGGGAATCTAAAATGATCTGAAACTGATTTATATTGATGTTGCATCACTTGGTAAAGTTACTAAAAATCCCTGATTTGTATACCTGAGATGCATGAATTTTATATGTAAATATACCTCAGTAAAATTTTAAAAATGTGCTTTATGTATAATGTATATGTACTCTTAAAAAATTAAAACAATGCAGAAGTATTTAGTCCTCCAACTCCACGCCCAACTCTACTTTCCAGGTGTAACAGTAGTAAGTGGTGTTTAATCCTTTCCAACCTTTTTCTATGCAGAATACAAGTATACATATACATTATAAGAACATAATTTTCTGCAATCTTCTTCTTTCTCTGGATATACATTATAGAACATGGAAAACTTAAAAGTAGCTGCCTTGGAAGGTGGGATTAGGGGTGAAGGGAGTGGAGGGGGGACAGGAAGGAAGAGGCATACTTGAAAAATTTTACTTTCTTTACTGTGGTTTCATTTGCATGTTTTTGTCAGGAATGTTTGGAATTCTAAATCCAATAAAGATATTGGAATAAGAGAAAACGGAAACAGACTCACAGACACAGAAAACAAACTTTTAGTTACTAAAGAGGAGGGGAGAAGGGAGGGATAAATTGGGAGTATAGGATTAACAGATACATACTACCATATATAAAATAGATAAACAACAAGGATTTACTGTATAGCACAGGGAACTATATTCAATATCTTGTAATAAGTTACAACAAAAAAGAATTAATCACTTTGCTGTACACCTGAAACTAACACAATATTGTAAATCAGCTATACTTCAACTAAAAAAGATTTTGGAGGGGACTTCCCTGGTGGTCCAGTGGCTTAAACTCCGCGCTCCCAATGCAGGGGCCCGGGTTTGATCCCTGGTCAGGGAACTAGGTTCCACATGCCACAGCTAAGACTTCGCATGTCGCAACGAAGATCCTGCGTGCAGCAACGAAGATCCTGCCTGCCGCAGCTAAGACCAGGCACAGCCAAATAAATAAATAAATATTTTGAAAAATATTGGAATAAGAGATACCATTAAATGCTTAACGCTGTCCAATCCTCCTATTTAAAAAAAATTTAAAATTTTACCAAGTGCCAAGCACCATACTTAGTGCCTGAGATATATTTCTCATTGGATCCTTAGGACAACCTTTTGCAGATTGCTAGGTATGAAATATTATTATCTCACTTGACCCCAGACTTTTTTAGTGCAGCCTGTCTCTCCTCCCCCAACAGACTCATGTCCTTCCTGCAAAGCCCAGCTTTAATGATCTCATCTCATGTCCTTCCTACCCCATGAAGGTAGAGAGATGACGCTGTCCTCAAGGTACTTACAGTCCAGGGAGGTGACAGACAGCAAAAAACCTACAATCTAGTGTTATAAGAATTCATGGTTTCATGGGGCTACGCGCAAAGCAGAGGGAGTTTAGGCAGTGTGTTGAAGGCAGCCAAGGAGTTCTGCAGAGAATACATTCTGAGCTGACTGATAAGAACACCAAGGAGTTTTTCAGGAGGATAAAGAAAGGTATGGTGGTTGGAGGTGGGGAGAAGGTATAGAAAAGGATTTGGGGCCTAGCACTTGACTCAGGAGGCTCAGAAGTGCCATACTATGTCAACCACAGTTCTCAAGTTCAATGTAACTGGAGGGTCAAGTTGGCCTGAAGGAGGGGGCAAAGGCAAGGGTGTGTAACTTGAAACTTAAGGCCAGATCATCAAAGCCTTTTTTTAAAAAAAAAAATGTATTTAATTAATTAATATATTTATTTATGGCTGCATTGGGTCTTCGTTGCTGCGTGTGGGCTTTCTCCAGTTGCAGTGCGCAGTCTTCTCATTGTAGTGGCTTCTTTTGTTGTGGAGCACAGGCTCTAGGCGTGTGGGCTTCAGTAGCTGTGGCGTGTGGACTCTAGAGCGCAGGCTCAGTAGTTGTGGCGCATGGGCTTTGTTGCTCTGCATCATGTGGGATCTTCCCGGACCAGGGCTCTAACCCGTGTCCCCTGCATTGGCAGGCAGATTCTTAACCACTGAGCCACCAGGGAAGCCCATCAAAGCCTTTTAAGTTGAGTTAGGGTGTTTACACTTTACCCTGTGAATGAAGCAAAGCTGTTAAAATATTTGAGCCTAGTATATTAGAAAGATTGAAAGGCCCTGGATGGAGCCGCTGTGGGAGATCCCTCCCGTACCCCCAGCTCTCCAAGCCTTGGCTCTGTGTGGTCAGGTCATTTCCACCCTAGGCTGGGGATTCCTTTAGGGTAAGGACCTGTCTCATTCACCTGTGCATCCCAGCCCCCAGTACAGCACCTGTCATGCATGAGGTACTCAGTAGTAGGGGCCCACCTCGCTGGCAGAATGCTGGGTACCAAGAAGGTGCCGGCTAGTGAACTTAAGTAAAAAGCAAACCTTCATTTCTTCCCCAGCACAGGCTGGGCAGGGGTTCAGCCAAAGTCTGACCTAACTCTAAGGAGGTCAGAGAGGTCCTGGCCCCAACTCAGTCCCAGGGAGGTCCATGAAGAGTGGGAGAAGGAGAGGCACTGGCCTCCCCCTCCTCCACCTGGAGAGGCATTATGGCACCTACTCCGTTTGCGTAACTGCTTGAGTTGGCAGATACCGAGCACTGGGGCGCTGGGCGGGAAACGCCGGCTCGCCCCGGCGGCGGCCGCGAGCCGCTCCCAGATTCGGAAGTTACGAAGTTTCCGTGCATTTCGCTCGCCTCCCTGCGCAGCTCGTCCCCGCTCCGCAGCAGTTACGCCGCTAGCGCAGCGGGACTCAGGTGCTGCAGCAGGAGGGGGCCTGGCGCTGGGAGGAAGGCGGGGACGCAGTTTACGTAAGCGTCCGCTCGCAGGTGCACGCGGCCGCCACCAGCGTGTGCTCCCTGCGCGCTCCCAGGTGCGCAGTTGGCGCAGGCGGTGGCGCGGCACGGCGACGCCGGGCGCTGGCAGGCGCTCTCAGGTGCGGCAGAGCGCGCGTGGAGGGGGCGCGCGGCGAGCGAGGGGGCGGGCTTTCCGTTTCCCAGCAGCCGCGGGGCCCGCCCCCAGGCCCGGCCAATGGGCGCGCTCGGAGGCGTCACGTGGTCGCTGCCGCCGCCGCCGCTGCCGCCGCCGCCGAAGGGGAGACCGGAGCCGCGAGCGCCACCAGGGCAGCAACCGCCGCAGCCGCCGCCGCTGGGCTGAGGAGTCGGAGACGCAGGCGGACGAGGTGGCGGCGGCGGCGGAGCGGGAGCGGGGACCGGGCGCGGGCAGAGCGCGGCGGCGCGGGTAGGCTGCGGCGGAGGGGCAGGCGCCTGCGCGGCTGGCCGTCCCGGGCGGGCGGCGGTTAAGGCGGCGGTTGAGGCGGTTGGCGGTGCCGGCCCGGGCCCGCATTGTTTGTTGTGCGTCCTTAGCAGCGGCGGCGGTGGCGGCAGCGGCGGCCGGGGCGGAGAGCAGGGAGCAATCCCGGCCCCCGTGGCTCCGGCATTGTGGCGGCCGCCGCCGCCGCAGCAGTTGCGGTGCCCCGGCCGCTTCGGGCAAGGGCAGCGGGCAGCCTTCCTCACCTTCGGGGGGCACAGCGTCCCGGCCCCGAGCGAAGGGAGGGCGTGGGCAGTGTGGGGGACCCGGCACCGGGGGCTCTGGGTGGGATGGAGGGCGAAAGGTTCTGGGCAGGTGTTGGAGGACGTTGGGGGCAGGGGCTGGGGGAGAGGCTGCGCGGGGGCGGGCGGAGGGTGTGGGCAGATTTGGGGGAGAAAGAAGGGTGAGGGATCCGGCCCAGTGGAGGCTGAGGGCCTTCGGGCAGGTTCTGGGGACCCATGGGGGCCGGGGCGAGCGCGGAAGGGCTGGAGGGCAGTCGGGCGAGTCGGGGGCAGCCCGTGGGGGGTTCGGGAGGGTGTGAGGGAGGCTTGGGGAGGGCAGGGGCGAGTGTGATGGGAACGGAAGGAGAAGACTGGGGACTCGAGGGAGTCATGGAAGAGACGATGTCCCGGCCAGGGCTGCGTGCGAGGGGCAGGGACTGGGGGCAAGATAATCAGGAAGACCGCGGACAAATGTGAAGGGAAATGCGGAGGTGTCCGGCTCGGGGGCAGTGTGGCAGGGTGAGCCTGGAAAGGGTTGGGGGGGGAAGGAGGGTGTCGGGGGGGGGGGTCTGTGGAGTGATGGTGAGGTGTTCAGGCAGGAGGTGCGGGAGGACAGGCCCAGAGACTTCAAGAGACCTGTGAGAGGTGTGAGGGCAGTGTCTGGCCAGGAGGGAGGCAGGAGGGTGTTGAGGCTGGATAGATAGGCCCTGCCAGGGGAAAGCATGTGAGGGCAGAAGGCAGGTATCTCTCTGGTAGCCGTGCTCAGGGGAGATGAGTAGAGGGTAGAAGGGGGAGGGCGTTTGGAGCAGGGTCTGAGTTTGAGGGGTTTGACAGAGAAGTGGGCACAGTGGGAGAGAGTGATGGGGATGGAGAGGAGATGTCTGGGCAGGAGATGCCGGGGCATTTAGCGAAGAACAGGACAAGTGAGTGAAATAATGGAAGGTGTTCTTTTTTTTTTGGGCCATGCCACATGGCATATGGGATCTTAGTTCCCCCACCAGGGATCAGACCCGTGTCACCTGCATTGCATGTGTGGAGTCTTACCCCCTGGACCACCAGGGAAGTATGGATGAAGATGGGGGAGCAGCGAGAGAGGGGACTTTGGGGTTGGGGAGACCTTGGAGGGGGCAGATGGAGTGGAGTGTGTGTGAGGTGAAGGGCCAGAGGTGTGGGGGAAGGGAGATGTTCTTGGAGTGGCAGGTGAGGTGGGGAGGGGGAGCAGATGGAAGGAAATGTTTCTGGGGCAGGACATGTGGAGGGAAGTTGGGGACAAGGAAAGAGAGGTGGGTGGAGTGTGTGGGAGGGAAATCAGTAGAGGGGATGCAGTAGGGAATAGGTTTGAAGACAAGTATACAATATGTGCTGGGAGGGAAGCATGCGTTTGGGGGGCTAGATTTTGTCTGGTAAAGGGAAGGGGGTAGGTAGGGAACAAAGGGAAGGAAAGGGGGAAGACAGGATATCTTTGGGTAGAGGATGTGGAAGAATGCGTAGTGCCTGTAGTGGGGTAACGAAAGGGTAAGGTGGGGATGTGTGTGGACACGTCTGTTACTAGAAAGGGGTAGGTTGTATATTGGATTGGGGCAATGGTGGGGGAAGTAGGAGGTCCAGGTTTAGAGCAGGAAGTGAGTATTCAGGCTGGAGAGAATTAGGAAATCAGGTTGCTTTAAAAGAGTATGGAAAGAGCGGGGTCCTGAAGTGTGGAGAGAGATTGGAAAACTTGGGGTCTTGAGAGATTAAAAGGGCCACAGTTTTTTAGATCACTGTAAGTATATAGAAGGACGGAGTGTAGAAGTTGGAAAAAAAAAAGAAACTAAAGAGGAGGGGATTAAATTCTGACCTTCAGAGGAACTGGAGAGTGTGTGGGGTTGTGTGTGTGGATCCTGGAATGATGGTACTGGAAAATGGAGAACATTAAGCCCTTTACCATATATGAAAGTTCATGCTTCTAGGATCAGAGAGATCGTGAAGCCTGATTTTAGTTGCAGAACCCAGTGAATGGGGAAGGGATAAGGGAGAGCTGAGTACACACTCCCAAATTTGAAGGAGTTGTGTGGTGGAGTGTCGTCCTAGCGCATTGGCCAGATGAGTGGGCAAAAAGAAGAGCCATACAGAGTCAAGAGGAGTACACCAGGAGTGAACAGAAACAGAATTGCAGCAGGTGCAGGGCAGATGTCTTTGTGAAGATACTGCAAGGGGGCAGGGCCCAGCGTGTTTGAGGGCTGTGTATCAGAGGGAGGAAGGGATACCTTGGTGCAGTGTCTCAGATAACCTGGTGCTTTCTGGGTAATAGGGCAGTTTTCAGGCATTTGAGTGATGTAATATCTGAGTCCCATGCTAGAGGCAGACAGAGGTAATGTACATTCAGCTTCTGAAAGTGTTAGGAATGGAGCTTTATGGCTCTTCAAGGTGCAGATAACAGATCCTTTGTTGTCAGCTTTTATCCCCAAATAGTTCATGTAAAATTTAGTTAGAGGCTTTTGGATTTTCTGGTATTTTAATTTAAGTTGGGGAGTGCAGTGTTAGCTTTATTTAGGAAAGACTGTGGTTTGTGTGGACATATGAAATAACCTTTAGGGGTTTGAGCACAGACATTTCAGCAGGTCTCATTCAGTGTTCTGTGGCTTGTGTTAGATTCTTTGGGATTTGGAAGGATTAAGGAAACTGCTTTGAGACTGCCTCGGTAAGCAGGGTTTTCTACAATCTTGGAAAACGATTTCCCTTTTGACAGTTGAAAATTCAGTCTTGTCAGATTTTGCAAAAAAAATAATTTCATCATGTTGCAGAGATAACTTCAATTATTGCTTTGTGGGCTTCATGTATTGTATAATGTGGTACCTAGTATGATCTCAAATAAAAGGTCCTCTTTGGTACCTTGGGAAGCTTTCTGGGTTGATTAGTTTTCTTCTTTTGTCCATTTAGGAAGTGTCTAAATTGTAAGTTTGAATAATGTAGCCATTGTAAGTTCAAATAATAAGTTTGAGTGGAAGTGGGAATCTTGCCTAAACATAATGAGGGCTGAGCAGAACACCACATTTTAAGTAATCTGTATCTAAATATAAATATTTTAAAAATAAACTGGAAGCTAATCATTTTTAAAATTCAAATTTGAAGTGTATACTGAAGCATATCATGAAGGCAGCAAAGTAACGCTCTTAAAGACATTGCTATAAGATTTTATTTTTGGAGGGCAAAGTTTTTAAAATACAAATGGCTTTGATTGAAACTCTTAGCAGTATTTTGAGATTTGATATATGTGTTGAATATAATTATAAGGATCATGTTTGACCCCTTTGGCTTCCTGGCAGAGAATTTGAGCAGTAAGATATAAGATGAATAGAGTGACCTTTGAAAATTCTCTCCCATATAACTATTGTTTCCTCCTTGTATTTTTAAAGTCCATTGTGTTGGTTCATTTCATTGATGTGGGGCAAGCAGTACTTTCTTGTTCAGAATACTCAATTCTGGCATAGTGTTCTGATTATATGTATTGTTCCGTGAAGATCTATGGTTTGGGATAATTTGTAGGCACTTTAAAATATTATGAACCAAGGAAAGCAGGTTGTTTAGACTTTGTAGGCTAAATAATTGGGTCTGGTTTTATTTTCACTGGTGACTTGCTGGACAAGATACTTAATCCTTTTGTGCTTGTTTCTCCTCCAGAAACCTGACTCTTTATCTATCTCCCATGAGAATTGAGATGGTTTATATAAAACAAGTTTAAACCTTTCAGGAAGATAAGGACTATGTAAATAGGGGTAATAGATATTATTTCTTTGGTTCTTTTTTTCCTTTTAGCCTGGTCAAATAATAATTAGTACTTCAGAGTTTGGCACTAGGTGGGTTAATTTGTAATGAGAAACTTGGATAGAGATGAAACTTCTGTGAATATCAGAGATATCTGCAAATTGAAGTTTGTTCATTCTTTACTCTACTGTCTACATATCTTTCCTGGCTCATTTCTGCAGCTGAGTGTTGGTGCTGATTTGAATTCTTGAGTCAAGCAGAAACTTGTGAGAGACATTCTGAGTTCTAAGCATGACTTTCCAGAGACAGAGTACTTTTCTCACTCAGTGAATTCAATTTTTAAATCAGGAATAATACATATAATACATTTCCCTATGTTTTTTGCAGAAAATTGATTAATTCTGAGTGACTTGAACAGAAAAATGGAGCTATCCCTTCTTCTAGTGGCATTGGGCCTCCTTTTTCAGATTTATTGCATACTTTTTCCTTTTTTAAGTTTTAGTTAGCAAATAATTACCTATCCATTTCACATTTCCAAGCCCATTGACAGGTTATGCTCTATTTGAGGGGAAATGATTTTCATTTTATTTTTATTTATTTATTTTTAAAATTTATTTATTTATTTTTGGCTGCACTGGGTCTTCGTTGCTGCGCACGGGCTTTCTCTAGTTGCGGCGAGTGGGGGCTACTCTTCGTTGCGTTGCGCGGGCTTCTCATTGTGGTGGCTTCTGTTGTTGCGGAGCACGGGCTCTAGGCGCGTGGGCTTCAGTAGTTGTGGCACATGGGCTCAGTAGTTGTGGCTCACGGGCTCTTGAGCTCAGGCTCAGTAGTTGTGGCGCATGGGCTTAGTTGCTCCGCGGCATGTGGGATCTTCCTGGACCAGGGCTCGAACCCATGTCCCCTGCATTGGCAGGCAGATTCTTAACCACTGCGCCACCAGAGAAGTCCCAGGAATGATTTTTAAATGTTTATTTAATGTTGTGTTTGGTTTATTAGTTGTAAAAAGCCTCCAGATCTGGTCCTGATTGACATTGCAAAAATGTAAATAGTAAGTTGATTTATTAGGCATTAATTTGCTTGAGCTTGGTAATACCCAGCCCTGATAGTCTTTCTATGCTAGCCGATCTATTCTTAATAGTTTACTCTCTTTTATAGCATGTTTGGACACAATTACCCATCTTACTGCTCTTCTGCTTTCGTTTGTTTTGCATAGACCCTTTTATTGGAAAATTGGTTGTTTTTAAAATCCTGTTCAGCTGTAGAAAAACTTTCTTACAGGTAATTATGAGAGGCTTCATAATTCAGTTTAATTTTAGAAAACTGTTTATTGAGAGATGTAAGTTAAATTTATACGTCAGTTAAAACAGAAAGGAATAAAGTAATGAGACCAGATTAATGGTGAGCTGAATATTTAAATGGTTTGAGCCTGAAAGATCTGCAAATCTTTAACTTTTAGGTCTTGCATTAAATAGTGAGGTGACCAGATGACCTGATCTCTCACCTTCATGTTTTTTATTTCTTGTCCTGAGGGTCCTTTAAGTGTATCATTTTTGAGAAGTATGGTGTCTGTCTCAACAATATGTGTGTTGTGGAGTGAATGAAGCAGTCCTAAATTTTAGTTATTTGATATTCAAATTCTCTTAATTTCTGACATAACTAACACTATGTAGAACATCTGCTTTCTTTAGTTAACTTTAGCACAACTCAAAAGGGTGCAGTTGATTATATCAATAATAAAATCACAGCTTTGCGTTGTGTGACTTCATGGTTCATTTCCATTTGAAAAGTGAGAATTCTGCAGCAGGTTGTGTGACAAATTCTAAGGCATTTCTGGGTCATGGATAAGATGTAGTTTCTTATTGCACCTGCAGAATTTCCTGTTCTATGCAGTTTTCCAGGTGCCAGGGCTTTTCATGATATCCAGTTGGTTAGATCAGCATTTTGTTTATGAGTTGAATTTAACGATATTAATACCATTGACCTAAACCAGAAAGTAATTGTCCTAAAGACTATTTAGATTTTTATTTATTTTTTATGATGCTTACCTGTTTTGTCAGTTTACGTCAGCAGACATGTGCTGGCTTTAGGCTCAAAGGCATGTTTTGTGCCAGACCTGAGATTTCTTAGTAGGGCTCAATAATATTGTTTTTTTTTAAATTTATTTATTTATTTTATTTATTTATTTTTGGCTGCATTGGCTCTTCCTTGCTGCGTGTGTGCTTCCTCCAGTTGCGGCGAGCGGGGGCTACTCTTAGTTGCAGTGCGTGGGCTTCTCATTGCGGTGGCTTCTCTTGTTGCGGAGCACGGGCTCTAGGCGTGCGGGCGGCCGTAGTTGTGGCTCGCGGGCTCTAGAGCACAGGCTCAGTAGTTGTGGTGCACGGGCTTCGTTGCTCCGCGGCGTGCGGGAACTTCCTGGACCAGGGCTTGAACCCTTGTCCCCTGCATTGGCAGGCGGATTCTTAACTACTGCGCCACCAGGGAAGCCCAATAATATTGTTTTGAGTAAAGAACAAGTCCTTCCCTAGATAGATTGGCCCTTAATGTGAAAATGGAGTCCGTAACTTTGGTTACCTGTGTTCAGTCAGCCTAACTGAAAATCAGTACATTTTAAGACAGCTGGGTAGTGTTTTGTTTCTAAAAGGTAAGATGAAGGCAGTTCATTCTTTTTTTAAAAAATTATTTATTTATTTAGTTTTGGCTGCGTTGGGTCTTCGTTGCTGCACGCGGGCTTTCTCTAGTTGTGGCGAGCGGTAGCTACTCTTCGTTGCAATGTGCAGGCTTCTCATTGCAGTGGCTTCTCATTGTTGCGGAGCACAGGCTCTAGGCGCGCGGGCTTCAGTAGTTGTGGCACGCCGGCTCAGTAGTTGTGGCTCTCGGGCTCTAGAGCGCAGGCTCAGTAGTTGTGGCGCGAGGGCTTGGTTGCTCCGCGGCACGTGGGATCTTCCTGAACCAGGGCTTGAACCCGTGTCTCCTGCATTAGCAGGCGGATTCTTAACCACTCCGCCACCAGGGAAGTCCCAAGGCAGTTCATTCTTATGATGTTTATAATTCCAAGTAAGTCTGAAACTCCTCAAACATTGCATCTAATCATGCAGTGATTAGGCTTTTATAGAGCTTAGGCAACCTACATTTTAACCTAATGGAACTATTGGATACTGGGTGGCTCTTGACTTAACTCTGGACAGCTCAGTTTTAGTTAGTAAAGTTAATGAACTAGAGGGAAAAGGTTGCAATTTTGGTAGTGTAGGTTAGCAGCTGGAGAGAATAAACATGTGGTGCCCTTGGTATACATATTTTCGGTTGTTTTTGTTTTTAAAAATGTATTTATTTACTTATTTGGCTGCATTGGCCTTAGTTGTGGCACGTGGGATCTTTGTTGCAGCACGCAGGATCTTCGTTGGGACATGCGGGATCTTTCATTGTGGCGCGCGGGCTCTTCTTTGTGGCGTGGGCTTCTCTCTAGTGGCGTGTGGGCTCTGTAGTTTGCGGCGCTCGGGCTCAGTAGTTGCCACATGTGGGCTTAGTTGCCCCATGGCATGTGGCATCTTAGTTCGCCAACCAGGGCTCGAACCCGCGTCCCCTGCATTGGAAGGCGGATTCTTAACCACTGGACCACCAGGGAAGTCCCTTTCGGTTGTTTTTGAAGTAAGCTATAAATACGCTTATAACGTGAAGTTTAGCATGGGAGGACAGATATCAAAAGTAGTAGTGATGAGGCTTTTTAAAAGATGGTATCTTAAAAATAAGTATCAACTGTGATGCTTTCTGATAAGCCAGCTTTGTGGTAAATGTTGTGGAGTTATACAAAATTGGCTTTTGAAATTGGTCAGTATTGTTTAGTAGTGTCGTTTATTTTTAGAGCTCAGGGTTCACGTACCTGGACTTTGGTCCCTATGATAGTTGTGTAGGTGAACAGCTGAGTATTACATTTGAAGAAATGGAGGCACAAAGAGTTGACCCTAGAGCAGAGATAAGCAGGCTTTCAGAACACCCTTTCAGAAGTTGTATATCAAATTCCTGATAGTCCCCAAATTTGGCAAGGAAGGTTGATGGCTGGGGAAATTTGAAACCTGCCTCCTGCCTCTTTTAGTCAAGCACCTGAGTACAAGTCTTTTTAAGGGCTACCTGGAATAATGCTTGTCTTTCTTAGGAAACTCAGGGTCCTAGGATTATGCAGTAGCAATGAATCTGAGGGAAAGGGCTAGCACTTGGGTGGACTCTCCTTATAGGTATGCCCAGAGGTGACCCTGGTGCAACATTGATTGCTGTATTGGGTAGTAGAAGAACGTTTTTGACACAAAAAGACTTGGCTCAGAGGTCTGATCCTGCTGTTTACTAGTCATAGATCTCTTTCCTCGTGTATAAAATTGGAATAAAACCCCTCATTTACAGATTTATAGTGAGGATTAAAGAAGATAAGAAAATTGTTTGTAAGCTGTGAAGCACATAACTTTTTTTGAAAGGAGGTTTGAGCAGAAATTAAGGACAGGCTTTGAAGTAATGAGCAATTTGACTCAGAGGACCTGGATTTTTTTTTTTTTTTTTTAATCATGGCATTTTCAGATGTACATAAAAGGGAACAGTACGGTGAACGTCCATGTACCCGTCATGTAGCTTCAACAATTACCAGCATCTTGTTGCTCTTGTTTCTTCTGTCCCTCATTCACAATTTTTGTTGTTGTTTTTGCTGGAGTATTTACAGCAGATCTTAGACATCATACGCTTTCATCCATAATTACTTCAGTGTGTATTTCTAACAGAGAAGAACCTCAAAGAAAACCCCACAAAACTATTTTAACCCTCTAAATTAACAATAATTCCTTACCTAATACTTAGAAGGAGCTGAATTTGAAACATAGCTCTACCACTCACCACCTTTGTATGTTAATCAAATTACTAGCTCTCTCTGAGCTTCTGGTTCCTTATCTGTAACATAAAGATAATACCTCATGAATTTATTTTGAGCTTAAATGAAATAACATATAAAATGCCTAACATGAAATTTCTCAGTAAATGGCCCAGCCTCTCTTCTGAGCCTCCTATGGCATGTGAATTAGAATTATGGGTTGCCCTCCTCCCTTCTTGAATATCCCAAAGAATAACAGTACTCTGAAATTATTGCCCACTAACCTAGTGAAATTTCTCGTCATTGAGCTATTTGACTTTTCTGGTGAAATTCTGTTAGCAGTTGAAATCATGTCTGTTCTTCCTTCTTTCGTGCAACATCATTATTCTCCTGTCTACAGGCTCATTCCAGTCAGCATATATATGCTATTATTTAATCTATTATTTTTTTGAATGACCTTTTCTTGACCACACTGTCTCTTCTAGCTACAACCCAATTTCTCAACTTCTTGAAAAAGTTGTTTCTACTCATCTACAGTTTTCCTGTCCTCTCCTGAACCTACTGCAGTGAGACTTTTAACTCCATCACCGTACTGAAACTGCTGTTGTCAGAACTACCAAGTTTAATTCTTACTTGATCTTTTAGCAGCATTTGGTGCAGTAGATGCCTCCTTCCTTGAAATACTTTATGCTCTGCTTTCTAGGACACCACACTCTGCTGGTTTTCCTTCTACCTCCTTGGCTTCTTCTCAGTCTCCTTTGTTGGTTCTTCCTCATTACTCCTACCTCTTAATATTGGACTGCCCCATGGGATCTCTGCTCTTTATTCTCATTCTCTTGGTGATCTCATTCAACCTCATGACTTTAAACACCATATATGTGCTGATGACTCCCAAATTTTTATCAGAAACTCCAGGTTACTGCCTATTTTGATACCTCCACTTACATATTTCATTGGCATCTCAGACTGAACTTGTCCAAAATCAGACTCCCTACTTCCTGTGCCCCTCTTGTCGTCTTCCACATCTTAGTAAATAGCAATTTCCTCCGTCTTTCCAGTTGCTCAGGCCAAAACTTGGAGTCATCCTTGACTCTCTTCCTCTCACGCACATCTGAGCCACCAGGAAATCTTGCCAGTCCTTTCTTCAGAATATATCCAGACTCTGACCGCTTTTCATCACCTCTACTGAGTTAAGTCTACATCAGCTCCTCTGAATTACTGCAGTAGCTATTTTTGCTTTTGCCCCCTTATAGTCTGCTTGCAATACCGTAGCAAGAATGATCCTTTTAAAAATGTAAGTCAGGTTTTGTCTCCTTCTGGTCAGAACCCTCAGTGATTCCCCATCTTTTTCAGAGTAAAAGGTCAAGTTCTATCAAGGCTGTAAGTGATCGGATCCCTTCTTTCCTCTTTATTTGTTCGTTTGTTTATTTATTTATGGCTGCATTGGGTCTTCATTGCTGCGCGTGGGCTTTCTCTAGTTGTGGTGAGCGACGGCTTCTCATTGTGGTGGCTTCTCTTGTTGTGGAGCACGGACTCTAGGCACGCGGGCTTCAGTAGTTGTGGCACGCGGGCTTCAGTAGTTGTGGCTCGCGGGCTCTAGAGTGCAGGTTCAGTAGTTGTGGTGCACGGGCTTAGTTGCTTTGCGGCATGTGGGATCTTCCTGGACCAGGGATTGAACCTGTGTTCCCAGCGTTGGCAGGCGGATTCTTAACCATTGCGCCGCCACGGAAGTCCCCCTTCTTTCCTCTCTGACCTAGTACTTTTCTTTTTGCTTACTCCATTCTGGCCACAGTGGCCTTCTTCTTGTTCCTTTAACGTGCCAGGCATATTCTGTCTCAGGTCCTTTGCATTTGCTGTTTGCCCTGCCTAGTATGCTGTTTCTCAGATATATGCGTGGCTCCATCCTTTTCAGGTCTTTGTGCATATCTCCCCTTTCCAGTGAGGCCTTCCCTTCCCACTCTGTTAAAATGGCAGTTCGTCCATTTCTGGCCCTCCCTAGCCTCCTTTTCCCAGCCTCTTTTTCTGCATACCACTTAAACCATTTAACTTATAGTATATTTTGCTTGCTTATTTTGTTTATTGCCTTTTCCCCTTCACTAGTGTATAAGCTCCTTAAAGGCAAGGATTAATGTTGGTTTTGTGTTCTGTAGATTCTAAAGCATCTAGAATAGTGCCTGGCACTAAGTAGGCACTTGAGTATTTGTTCAGTGAACTATTCTTTTATTAGTTGTAGTGTATTACTTTGGTAAAGGATATTATAGTTATAGTGTGTAGTTGGAATTCTGGTTTTTCCTATGGAATACCGTGCACCTTGACGTCTTTATGATGTATTTCTGATTCTTCTTCTGAATATCCTTTCTTGAGACTGCTAATAGGGTTTATTATTTATTCGTTATAATTTTGAGTACTTGTTATGTACTATGCTAGTTGCATTGGGGGATACAAAGATAAAACATAGACCCTGAACTTTAAGAGCTTACAGTCTATGAGGGGAGGTGATGGTATGATTTTGAGATATCTATAAAATTTTTTTTAAAGTAAGTACTTAAAATGGTCCAGAAATTTAGAAGAGCGAGGAATTATTTCTGCTAAGGGGAATAAGGGAGATACTTCAGAGAGGATGTGGTATGTGGTACCTGTGCTGAGTCACAGGAAAAAGTGGGATTAGATTATGAGATAATGCAGAAGAGAATTCCATATGGAGGGAACTGTGTAGGCAAAATAAGAATGCTCAACATTTCTATGGAAAAGAACAGGTGGTTCACTTAATTAAAGATAAGGGAATATGAAGGGAATTGGTAGAGTGTAAGTTTGGAGTGGAATATTGGAGTCACTGATAGAGGCCTTGAATGTAAGAATGAGGAATTCAGACTTTTTTCTGTCGACAGTGAGGCTTCAGTGAAAGGTTTTGATTGAGCAAGAGTGGAGGGATGACATTATTAGAGCTACCTTTATGAATTTGACAACTTTATGTGAAAAGAGGCTGGAACACATATACTGATTAAGATGCTATTGTAACAGTTTGAGGAAAAAAGTGATAAAGGTAGTGCAAGTGGGTATAAAAAGGATGCCTTGGAACTGATGAAACTTGGTAACTGGATGTGAGGACTGAGCTCCAAGTCTACAAGGTTTCAAGCGTAGTTGCTGGGCTGGCTGGGGTGTCCTGAAGAGAAGTCGGGAAGCCAGGAGAGGTGGGATCAGGGACAGGTTTAGTTTAGTTTTGGTATTGAGTTTGCAAGTGTAGTGGTGACACCAGATGATTATTGTTCTGATAGAAAGAAAATCAGGAATCTTTTTATAAAGGATGTGCATCTGTGGCTTTATGCCTTCATTTTGATACAACTAAATGGCAGAAAAGAGAAGTAAGATTCAATTCTGAATCAATTATTGAGGTCTGAATCTAGATAATTGATTTGGGAAACTTCTGATAAGTCATCCAAACTTTTCTTTTGATTTGTAAGTGGCTCCACTTGTTTCACTAAGTTTGTTAGATAAGCTGCTTTACATTGTAAAGCACTTCAGCAGCTTGATACAATCTAAATGTTATCCTTTGAGTGTCCCTTTACTGCTGATTCATTGGCTGTGGATGTCTAAGGAGTGTCTGTCTTACCCCTTTGAAAACAACAGAATGAGAGTTCTGAACTAGTTACCTTGATCACTTTGTTGAGATCACTTTGAGTTAAAAGGTTTGCATGATCATGCCATAGCCTTCTTTTTTCCCTTAGGACTTAGAGGTGTATTGGAGGAAGACAAGCCCTCTATGCTAATTAATGGCAGTTAAGGTGTTAGTTGCCAAAACATTTCTTTAACAACCTACACTTAACAAAATACCAGAAGATATCAGAGGATTTAGCTTCTATTCCAGGCAAATTCAAGAACAGAATAAAGTCCTTTTAGATTTATATCCTTTTCAAGAGCCTTGTAGCAGGAGGAGTTTTTAACCCCAAGGTTATTTATAGGAAAAAAGAATTATTTGCAAAATACTGTTGATTAATGTATACAGTTTTTATTTATAGGCTATCTAATGATGCATGATATTTATATTTCTATACTTAATGCATTTTTATTTTTTTTTTAAATAAATTTATTTTATCTATTTATTTTTGGCTGCGTTGGGTCTTCGTTGCTGCACATGGGCTTTCTCTAGTTGCGGTAAGTGGGGGCTACTCTTTGTTGCGGTGCGCGGGCTTCTCATTGTGGTGGCTTCTCGTTGCAGAGCACAGTCTCTAGGCGCGTGGGCTTAAGTAGTTGTGGCATGTGGGCTCAGTAGTTGTGGCTCGAGGGCTCTAGAGCGCAGGCTCAGTAGTTGTGGCGCACGGGCTTAGTTGCTCCACAGCATGTGGGATCTTCCCGGACCAGGGCTTGAACTCATGTCCCCTGCATTGGCAGGAGGATTCTTAACCACTGCGTCACCAGGGAAGTCCCCTTAATGCATTTTTAAATAGTTGAATAAAAAGACATCATTGAGTTTGTTAGTTGAAAACTTGCAGTTCACCAGCTTGGTTTAGAATGACCTTGAGCTTACCACATTAGTCATCTCTGAATTCTCTTCCTTTGTGCTTAGATCATCATGTCAGTGAATATGATTTTGGCAATATCCTTATGGAGCTTGTTCTTGTTTTCCAGTAAATAGGAGTCAACAGGACCCAATTACCCTGAAATGAGAAAGTTTTCCTATTTAGGATAACTTACATTTTTCAGCCCAATGGAGGTGTGGAGGCTTTTAGTTTGTATTATATATGTTGTAGTTAATTTTGCAGATGTAGCATATATTGTAATTTTTTTTTATCTAGGCAATTTTATTTCACATAATTTGTTTGCCAGAACTGTAACGTGTAACATCTTAATCTTGTGAGGAACCTGTGAGATTCTTTTAGTCTTGCTTTGTTCTTTGACAGATGTAGAACTCAAGATACATCCAGAGTGGTTAAGGCACTTGTCCAAAATCACACACCTCACTGGTGGCAGAGTTGGGATGAGAAGTGGATTTCTTGACCTCCAGGCTTTGGCTCCTTCCACCATGTCAGGCTGCTGCATTAGAAATGTAGACCAGAAAACTTTGAATAAACTTAGTTCAACTTGTCACATTTCTGGCACTTAATGACGTTCAGTAGGAACAATTAGGGTATTTTTTTTCCTTGTTCCTTCTGAAAATTAACATTTTTAGATTAATCATTTTAAAGTGAACAGTTTGGTGACATTTAGTACATTCACAGTGTTGAGCAACCACTACCCTACCTAGTTCAAAACATTTCCATCACTCCAAAGTGAAACTCCTGACCCATTAAGCAGTTTGAAATTTTTTTAAGTGATTAAAATAAAAATCTTTAAACAATTAAAATAAAAATCTTTACTATGACCAGGTCAACGATAGCAGGTTTGTATTAGAGGTCACCCATCTCTGATTTGCCAGTGAGAAATAAAGAGAATCATCTTTAATGTTATTTAGTAGTGGATGTTATTATACTTACAAACAACAGCAGCATTACAAAGAAAGTGTCAGGCACATAATGATTAACAGTACTAATAGCAGACAAGCATTATGCATATTATCTCTAATCTTTACAGTAGCCTTTCAGAAAGGTTTCTCTATCTCAGATAAGAAAACTAAGGCTTTGTTCAGTAGCTCTGAAATCACTTAACTGTTAAGTTGTGGACTTGGGATTTGAATCCATGTCTATTTGGTTCCGAAAGTTTGCAAAAAGCAGCAAATGGAAGGGATCATCTTCCCTGGTCCTAGGGGACCAAGACTGTTTTAGCAGGACAGCATACAAGGGAAGGGGAGTTGAGTTTGCTGGTCTTGTTAGTGTCTGCAGTAATAACCACTTTCTCCTGACCAATTGATATCCATATTCCATAGGGGAAAAGCAAAATAGGAAATAACCTTTGGAACTTTTTAATGGACATTATTATAAACAATTAGAAGAAATTGCATTGTAGCTACTGAGATGTGTTCTTAGAAATTCTATATTTCTTTTTTTCCTTTCCATTTATTTTTAGTGAATTGTTATTTGATTTTAAAATCATAAGTTGATTTGCTTGAGTAATTAGTGATTAGTCATAACAGTACTAGAACTTGATTGACTTTCCATTTTAAGATACTTTAAAAAAGTGGTCGTTCACTTCCAAAGAAGAATAACTCAAATTGTGTGTGTTGAAGGATTTTGTAATTACACTTTTGCCCCTGTTGAAAAAAACCCTAATTGTATCTTTTTTAAAGTTTGAAAGAACTTTAGTAGGCCAATTTTCAGTTATTCCCCTGGAAGTGGCCAGTCACCTCATAAACCTTGTCACTTTTTACTGTGTTTTGAATGACGTGACTTCTCCTAAGTAATAGGCACTGGAGTAATTTGCTTCGATATGCTGGATTTTGGGTAAAAAGGATGTAAAAGATAGCTTCCTGGCTACTTTGGACAAAAGAGTTTTCTTTTTAGGTTATGTGAGCATAAAAAGAATATAAGCTGTAGCAACAGCAGCCATCTCAAACGTCCTGAGTTAAAGTGTATTGATAGATGTGCAAAGAAGTACAGATTTTTGACAGTGACCTTGTGACTTTTGCTAATATCTAAACAGTAGATACTTACATAAATGGATTTCAAGCTTTTAAAAACTTTTTATTTAAAATTTTTAAAATGCCCTTTTAACTTGGCTCAAATATTACACATCATTTTTCTCCTTTGACCAAGGGATGAGTTTTTTTCTCTCTGGAACCAGCAAAAACATGTCATAAAGAGTACAGGCTTTGGAATTGGTCAGATTTCAAATCCTTTCTCTGCCACTTACTAGCTGTAAGACCTTCTCTCACCTTTTTTTTTTTTTTTAAAGGAATTCCTTTATTTTTATTATTTATTTATTTATTTATGGCTGAGTTGGGTCTTCGTTTCTGTGCGAGGGCTTTCTCCAGTTGCGGCAAGCGGGGGCCACTCTTCATCGCGGTGCGCGGGCCTCTCACTAGCGCGGCCTCTCTTGTTGCGGAGCACAGGCTCCAGACGCGCAGGCTCAGTAATTGTGGCTCACGGGCTTAGTTGCTCCGCGGCATGTGGGATCCTCCCAGACTAGGGCTTGAACCCGTGTGCCCTGCATTGGCAGGCAGAGTCTCAACCACTGCGCCACCAGGGAAGCCCTCTCTCACCTTTTAAAATGAATATAATACCTCATAACTCTGCAGAGTAGAATTAGAGGGTGATGTCTCTAAAGGGCTCAGCACAGTGTCTGGCACACATTAAACTGTGTTCAAATTGTGGTTTTTGTAGAAAGAAGTCTAAATTTTGCTAGCCTAGACAAATATCAATGCAATGCAAATACGGTAAAACCTCGTAATGTATACTGTTCTGCAATCAATACATTTCTTCTTGGTTTTTTTTGTTTTTAATGTTGAAGTGCCATGTGTCAGTTTTCACAGCTTCCTGCAGCTTGCCCTCCTTTTCTCAGAAATGCTTGGCCAATATCTCCATTGATTATTGTATGATTTACCTCACAGAAGAGACGGTGCTCCCTATACAAGATAACGATGAGGTATTTGCTCCTCATAGCAATCCTTCGCTGAGGTGTTCGTGTGTTGCATGCTGACAGGTTCTTACCACCTTCAGAGATGTCTGCTGGCTGAATGCCCAAGCTTATGTCAGAGAAGGAAGCTCTGGTTGCTTGGAATGAAAGAGGTACACAGTGCCTGCTTAGTGTTTATAGTATATTTTATGATGATTGTTAGTATTAAAGCATGAAAATCTATATCCTAGTCTATTAATTTTACTCATTACTTCCCCATTACTTGTTTCGCTTCTCTTGTTCTGTTCAGAAAAGCGTACAAAAGGCCTTTTACTCTAAACTGTAGGCTTGAGGTTGTGATGAATTATAATCTAAGAATATTAGTTATGGAGGGGACTTTGGAGATCAGCTTGACTTACTCTTTTATCTTGTAGATGAGAAAACTGGCTGAGAGAAGTTGTGACTTGCTCAAGGACGAAGAGAGCAGGCGACAGGTCTGATTTCCAGTCTAGTGTTAATGAGCTAACCTGGTAGAGTGGGGAGAACACTGGACTTTGAGTCGCACAGTCCTGATTTTGAGCCCCGGTTCCACCATTTATTAACAGTATGACCTTTGTCAAGTGCATCCGAGTCTCTTTCCTGCCCTGTTATACTTTGTTTGCAGGGTTGTGAGGATTATGAAGTAATGTAAGTAAAGCACAGTGCCTGGCATAGGCAATGGACTCAATAAGTACTGTATGCTATGTTGTACTGTTTTTCTTGATTACTTAAAACAGGTCATATGGCTAAGTGATTATTCTTTATGAAATGGGAATCAGTGAGAATGGTTGATGTTTTTGCCAGATCCTTTCACTGAAAATCTAAGTAGTAGTTCATTGTAAGAGGACTGCTTACTGCAAAATGAGAGCAAAATTCATTTTGCGCTCAAGAGCTGCTCCGAGTCGTACAGTGTTGATGTGGTTCCTTCCTGGGAAATGTCTTCATTTCCCAGGGAAAATGGGCATAGTATGGGAACACCAAAATCAACCTACATGTAGTTAGGCTAGCAGTTCTCAAACTTACTAAACTTAAGATTCCTTTACACACTTAAAAATTATTGAGGACCCCAAAGATCTCTTGTTTATGTGAGTTGTATCTGTTGAAGTTTATATTATTAGAAATCATATCAGCTAAAAATGTATATATTTATTAATTCATTTAAAAGTAATAACAAATGTTAAATTATATATGTGTAAATATATTTTTTAAGATTTTAGGTTTTAAATTTTTGTTTCAAATTACAAAAGTAACACATGCAAATTAAAGTCATATAGAATCAAAATAAAAATGAAATTATTTAATTCCTGTCATATACAGACTGCAACCCCTGTGGTCAAGAGTTTAGCATGTATTCTTCCAGAACTATTACTGTGCAGTTATAAATTCTCTCTCTCTCTCATACTACAAATGTTGATTGGTGACTTTGTTTAAAATAAAAACTGTATATATTTAAGGTGCACAACATGATGTTTTGATAAACATATACCTATTGAAATGATTATTATAGTCGAGCTAATTACCATATCCATCTTTGGTATAGTTACCTTTTTTTTCTTTTGGTGGTGCGACCACCTGAAATCTACTGTCTTAGCAAATTTCTAGTATCCGGTACAGTATTATTAGCTATAGCCATCAGGCTTGACATTAGATTACTAGGTTTATTCATCCTACATAACTATAACTTTGTACCCTTTGATCAACATCTACCCATTTCCCCCGCTTCCCGCAAATGATACATTTTAAGTGAAAAATAACTCCCAAAACACAAAATAATTTAGCAAGAAGAGTGGCATTGCTTTTACATTTTTGCAAATCTCATTAATGTGTAGCTTAATAGAAGACAGCTGGGTTCTGATAGCTGCTTCTGCATTTAGTCTGTTGTGGTATGTTGTTCCGGTTGAATTTGGCTTCACACAGATTTGAATTTGAAACAGGAGAGGTGTATTTTAATAGCCTTTTCTGATAATTGTGGATATTCTTTTTTTTTTTTTTTAATTTATTTATTTATTCATTTATTTAATTTTTGGCTGCATTGGGTCTTCGCTGCTGCACGTGGGCCCTCTCTAGTTGCAGTGAGCGGGGGCCACTCTTTGTTGCGGGGCGCAGGCTTCTCATTGTGGTGGCCTCTCTTGTTGCAGAGCACAGGCTCTAGGCGCGCGGGCTTCCATAGTTGTGGCTCGCGGGCTCTAGAGCACAGGCTCAGTAGTTGTGGCGCACGGGCCCAGTTGCTCCGCGGCATGTGGGATCCTCCCGGACCAGGGCTCGAACCCGTGTCCCCTGCACCGGCAGGCGGACTCTTAACCACTGCGCCACCAGGGAAGCCCGGATATTCTTCTTTAATACTATACCAGTTCCTCTTCGGACTTCCCTAGTGGTGCAGTGGTTAAGAATCCACCTGCCAATGCAGGGGGCATGGGTTCGAGCCCTGGTCCGGAAGATCCCACATGCCTTGGAGCAACTAAGCCCATGAGACACAACTACTGAAGCCCACACGCCTAGAGCCCATGCTCCGCAACAAGAGAAGCCCGCGCACCACAGCGAAGACCCAACTCAGCCAAAAATAAATAAATTAAATAAATAAATTTATTAAAAAAAAAAAAAACAAAAACCAAAACTTGACAAATGGTCGTTTCTTAATGGATTTGAAACCAGCTCAGTGAGCTTTTCATATTTTGTCACATTAAAATTTATTGATCTGTTGCATTAAAAAAAAATTATTTATTTATATTTCTGCTGCGTCTGGTGTTACTTGCGGCGTGCGGGCTGTTAATTGCAGTGCACGGCTTCTCTCTGGTTGTGTCGCGCGGGCTTATTTGCCCTGCAGCATGCGGGATCTTAGTTCCCCGACCAGGGATCGAACCTGCATCCCCTGCATTGCAAGATGGATTCTTAACCACTGGACCACCAGGGAAGTACCTGATCTGTTGCATTTTGAATGGATCTTTATCCATACATAGTTTTGTAACATTGTTACGTTGGTCATTTGGAAAATGTTGGTTCACTGAATTATGTTGAGCTTCAAAATGTGATGCATTTCATTTTGTTATATCTCCGTACATTATGTAGCCTCTGGAAAACTCTACATTTGTGAGAGAATGAGAGTTAAAAAGGCATGTAATGCCTTAGTACTACTGTGAAAATACTTTTGGCCTTGTAGACCCCTGAAAGGGTCTTTAAGACCTCCAGGGGTCTCTGGATCACAGTTAGAGAACTGTAAAGTTAGACAAATTGGTAAATTAAAGATAGTGACTAGATTTGCAGACTGCTGCTTAATAATGGGTAATCTGGAAATTAAGATGGAATGGATTGTTGTATAAGTCTCAGAAACTATCTTTTTCCTTGAAATAAGAAGTGGCTTAATTTTGAAATGCAGCGAATTGGTCATTGAATATTTAAGTGCTTTTTATAGATAAGACTTTGTGTTAAGGTCCTACTAAAGTGTGCATTATGAAAATGGATTCCTTCTCTTCAGTAGTTTATAGTCTAACTAGAGAGGTTAGACATACAATTTCATGACAGGATAACTAATGCAGTGTTCTCTGTAACAAGGATGACATACAGTGTTGGGTAGAATGAGTTTTAAATAGGTGAGGGAGGGACTTCCCTGACAGTCCAGTGGTTAAGACTTTGCCTTCCAATGCAGGGAGTTGCAGGTTCGATCCCTGATGGGGGAGCTGGGATCCCATATGCCTCATGGCCAAAAAACCAAGACACAAAAAACAGAAGCAATATTATAATATTGCTACAAATTTAATAAAGACTTAAAAAATGGTCCACATCAAAAAAAAAAAATCTAAAAATAGGTGAGGGAAAGAGGAGGCCATTGTCTTTATGGGGGAAAAGTGTAGTGCTTATTCAGATAGTCATAATGTCAGGCTAGACTGGAGAATTCATATAGAATAATGAGGCTTGCAAAATTAAATTGCAGTTTATATTTTTATTCTCACATTGTTACCCTATTTTTTTAGGATTGTATGTTTTCCAGTATTTTTATAGCTTCTTATTTGTCTTTTTTAAAAAAAAACTAATTCACTGTGATGTGGGTAGGACTAGTTATCTATCAGACATCTATTGAAAAGTTATAACTATTTGATAAATAAGAAAACAAGATGAAGTAAAATGTGCCAAGAACACTAGATATGAGTAATATGTTATTGACACATATTAGAATGTATATATATATTATATATTCTCAGAATAGAATGAAAAATATTCAGATCCCTTTCTTTGGGGCAAAAGTATGTATGTATGGGTATACACAGTAAATATCTCCACTCAAGACGTTCCAGGAATATTTTAATGCTGCCTGAAGTACCTTGTGTACACCTTGTGCTTGGTTCTTCCCTTATTAGGTGTTAACAAAGATTTTTAAAAAATTTATAAAATGCCTAGCACGAGAAGGCACTCATATGGCAGCTATTATTATTGTTGTTGTTGTTATTACAGCTTTTTCAATTCAGAGTTATCTCTAATGTACCCCTTAGATAAGACGTCAGACTTCTCAATAGTGTGAGTGTTCTGACTAGTCCTTTGTTTGAATATAGTAATTCAACTATGTTGGCCTCCATTTATGGAGTGCTCATCACTTTTTCAGGCACTGTGCTAATAAGCACTTTACGTGTGTTGCTTCTTTAGATCTTTATAACAGTTTCACTGTGAGGTGAATAGTGGTGTTTCCATTTTATAAATGAAAAAAGTGAGGCCTGGAATGGTTAATTGAGCAAGGTACTTACTAGCTAAGAAGTTGTGTAGCTGGGATTTGAACCCTCGTCTATCTCCAAAGTGAATTTTACATTTCTATTTGGGCAGTAACTTTTAAGGAAATATTTTTAGATTGTAGTGGGAATTTTGCTATTTTTCAATGGACAACTATTTTAAGGGGGAGGATGGTAGTTGGATGGTGGTTATTCTCCTCCTTTAAAGGTATTGATTGGTATTTGGATTCCAAACTTAAAAAATTATTTTTACTTAGTTGCGTGATGAAATTATGGTAAAATAGTAATGAATTGAAATTTTTCAGGGTGACGTTTTGCTGTGTTGGTGAACAGTTTGTGGATTTTTACAGCTTGTTTTAGGCCAAGAATTAACTTACCTTTACTGTCTAATAATTACTCTTTGATTGAAAAATACGGTTATAGTCACATTTGAAAGAGTATTGTGGCTTACAAAACTGGTTTGAGGGAAAAAAATTCATTTGTACTGGCAGTCAGCCAATATTTTATAAGCTACAATTTTCTTTTGAATAGCTGGTGGTTTGTAGCTCCATAATTTGTGGTTCTTCTGAACTTGTAAAAAGATTACACATATTTAAAAATGACCTTATCACTTTAATGTTTTAAGCAACATACAGCTGTCGAGTTCTGTTATGGTATAGGGTTCTTGTGTTTTTACTTAATTTACCTGGGCTGAGAATCTGTTTTAAATTAATAATTTATACAGTGGAATTCCCTGCCCCCCCCGCCAAACCTCCAAACAAACCTAAAACCAAAAGCTATTTGGGTAATGTAACAGGCAGTTAAAGGCAAAGGAAATGTGAATCTCTGTACATCAGTCTGCCAAATTCTTGCAGTATCCATGCTATTCCATTTCCTATACACTGCTACTCGGATGTGTTAAATTATGTGGTATGTGGGTTTGTTTGGGTGTGTTTAGTGTTCCTGCATGACATTTAGTTTTAAATCTTTTTTTTTGTGATGCTGCCACTGCTGCTTTTTCACATGCAGGTGGAAAAGAGCACTTCATTTGAAATGCTTCGTGTTCTGTGCCGTGTTCTCATGGTTTGTGTGTAGGTAGTTAAATTTGTGAAAGTCATGAGATTGTTTCAAATCCTTCCTATTGATTTTAAGTTAAATCTTAAATGGAATATGGTAACCTTTTTTGCTTGAAAGATTTTGGAAAGCCAGATTAATAGTTCCATTTTTACATCTGTAGAAGTTTCACAGATGAAAATGAATCTAGAATTCAACTTCTGACTCAAACTGCATTACCAGGGAAGGACGTTATTTAAAAATACACCATAGTGAACTGTTGTCTTTCTTGGGCTAATTCTTTGAGTCTTCTGTTTTTGGAAGGTGGGTGAGATTTGGGTTAAAGTTTCCATTTATCAGTGGAATGATTTTTGTAGCTAAGATTTTAGCAAATTGTTAATGGCCAGATCGTTAACACTTGTTAATAATCTTGGCATGCTAATAAGGGTTGCTTTTTTTTTTTAAATTTTATTTATTTATTTATTTATGGCTGTGTTGGGTCTTCGTTTCTGTGCGAGGGCTTTGTCTAGTTGTGGCAAGCGGGGGCCACTCTTCATCGCGGTGGGTGGGCCTCTCATTATCGCGGCCTCTCTTGTTGCGGAGCACAGGCTCCAGATGCGCAGGCTCAGTAATTGTGGCTCACGGGCCTAGCTGTTCTACGGCATGTGGGATCTTCCTAGACCAGGGCTCGAACCCGTGTCCCCTGCATTAGCAGGCAGATTCTCAACCACTGCGCCACGAGGGAAGCCCAAGGGTTGCTTTTGAAAAGACTCTCTTACTCTGGCAGATACTGGTGCTCAATCTTAACTGCACATTGGAATTATCTGAGAGCTTTAAAAAAATGTAGATGCCTGGGTTTCACCTTGAGGGAGTCTAATTGAGTTGGTCTAGGATACTGCCTAAGCATCGGAACTTTTAGAGGTGATTCTTATGTGCACCTGAGGCTGAGACCCACTGCTCTGGGAAATTTGTCAGCCCACCCAAGGGGAAATACTTGATTTTGGAGAGTATATCTTTTTCTTTGGAGCATAAAAAACTTCTTTTTTTGAGATAATTGTAGATTCACTTGCTGTCATAAGAAATAAAAAATTCATTAATAATCCATCAGTATAATTTGGTCATTTCAAGAATGTTATAAAAGTGGAATCATATACTATGTAATCTTTTCAGATTAGCTTTTTTTACTTAGCATAATTCCATTGAGATCCATCCAGGTTGTTTCAATAGCATCAATAGTTTGTTCATTTTTATAGCTGAGTGGTATTCCATGGTAGGTAGGTGTGTCTCAGTTTGTTTAATTGGGGGACATTTAGATTGTTTCCAGTTTTTGGCTGTTACCAATAAAACTGATGTGAACATTTGTATACAGGTTTTTGTGTATACATTTTCATTTATCTGGGATTAACGCCCAAGAGTGCAATTGCTTTGTTGTGTGGTAAATATAATAGTTTTGTAAGACACTGCCGTACTTTTTCAGAGAGGCTGTAGCATTACATTTCCACCAGGAAATGTATGAGTGGCTCAGTTTCTCTACACCTTTACCAGCATTTGATGTTATTCCTGTTTTTTAAGGAAAATTAACAGACTTTATTATTTAGGGCAGCTGTAGGTTTACAGAAAGTTGAACAGATAATACAGAGTTCCCATATGTATCTTCCTTCCTCACTGGTTCCCCCTTTTATTAATATCTTGCAGTAGTTAAATTGATGGACCAATATTGGTACATTATTAACTAAAGTCCATAGTTTACATTAGGGTTCACTATTTGTGTTGTTCATTTTATGGGTTTTCACAAGTACATATATACATCCACCATATCATACAGAATAGTTTCACTGTCCTAAAAAAATCTCCTGTGTTCTACCTATTCATCCCTCCCCAACCCCCAGCCCCTGGCAACCACTGATCTTTTTCCTGTCTCTATAGTTTTCCCTTTTCTAGAATATCATATATCTGTGGGTTATTAACCTTGGAATTTCAATCTTCAGTTGGTTGAATCCACAGATGTGGAACCCAACGGGCTTAACCATAGTGGATACCAAGGGATGACTGTAATTGGAATTATATGTTTATATAGCCTTTTCAGATTGGCTTCTTTCACTTAGCAATATGCATTTAAGGTTCCTCCATGTATTTTGGTGGTTTGATAGCTCATCTTTTTAATTGCTGAATAATATTCCACTGGGTGGATATATCACAGTTTGTTTATTTATTCACCTATTGAGAGACATCTTATTTCCAGTTTTTGAAAATTATGAATAAAGCTGCTATAAACATTTGTGTCCAGGTATTTGTGTGGACATAAATTTTCAACTCATTTGGGTAAATATCTAGCAGCGTGATTCCTGCATCGTATGAGACTGTACTTAGCTTTGTAAGAAACTACCAGATGGTTTTCCAAAGTGGCTGTACTATTTTGCATTCCCACTATTTTGCAATGAATTATTTTTTATTTTAGCCATTCAGATCAATATGTAGTGATATCTCATTGTGGCTTTAATTTGTATTTCTCTGATGACTAATGTTATTGAACATCTTTTTATGTGCTTATTTGCCATCTATATGTCCTTTCTAGTGAAATGTCTTTTACTCATTTTCTAATTGGATTGCTTGTTTTTGTTTTTTTACTGTTGAGTTTTGAGCATTCTTTGTATTTTAGATAGAAGTCTTTTGTTGGATATATGGTTTGCAAATATCTTCTCCCAGTCTTTAGCTTTCTTTTTTTTTTTTTTTAAATATTCTTAACCGGGTCTTTCATAGAACAAAGGTTTTTAATTTTGATGAGGTCCGGTTCAGATTTCCTTTTACAGATCTTGCTTTTGGTGTCAAATCTGAGAACTTTAGGCCTAGCTCTATGTCCTGAAGATGTTCTGTAGTTTTACATTTAAGTCTGTGATCCATTTGAATTAGTTTTTTGTATAAGATGTGAGATTTAGATCAAAGTTCTTTCTTTTTTTTTTTTGCCTATGAATGTCCAATCCCTCCAGCATCATTTGTTGAAAAGGCTATCCTTCCTCCATTGAATTACTTTTGCACCTTTTTCAAAACTCAGTTGGACATGTTTGTGTGGTTCTAATACTGGGTCTCTATTCTGTTCCATTGATTTATGTGTATCCTTCTGCCAATACCATACAGTCTTTTTTTTTTTTTTTAATATTTATTTATTTGGCTGCATCCGGTCTTTTGGCACAGTTGTGGCACGTGGGATCTTTCGTTGCAGGGCGTGGGCTCTTTGTTGCGGCACGTGGGCTTCTCTCTAGTTGTGGTGTGTGGGCTCTGTAGTTGTGGGACATGGGCTCCAGAGCGTGGCTCAGTAGTTGTGACACGTGGGCTCTGTAGTTGTGGCTCGCGTGCTCAGTAGTTGCAGCGTGTGGGCTTAGTTGCTCACGGCATGTGGGATCCTAGTTCCCCGACCAGGGATCAAACTGTGTCCCTTGCATTGGAAGGTGGATTCTTAACCACTGGACCATCAGGGAAGTCCTCCCCATGCAGTCTTGATTACTGTAACTATATAATAAATCTTTAAATTGGGTGGAGTGACTCCTCACCTTTTATTCTTTTTCAAAATTGTTTTAGCAATTGTAGATCTTGTGCTTTTCCATACAAATTTTAGAATAAGTTTGTCTGTGTCTAAGAAAAATCTTGATAGGAATTTCATTAAATCTACAGATCAGTTTGGGGAAAATTGACAGCTTTACTATGGTGCATCTTTACCATTCGTTTTATTTATTTATTTTTTTATAAATTTATTTATTTATTTATTTATTTATTTTTGGCTGAGTTGGGTCTTTGTTATTGCATGTGGGCTTTCTCTAGTTGCGGTGAGTGGGGGCTACTCTTTGTTGCGGTGTGCGGGCTTCTCATTGCGGTGGCTTCTCTTGTTGCAGAGCATGGGCTCTAGGCGCACGGGCTTCAGTAGTTGTGGTGCAAGGGCTCAGTAGTTGTGGCTCGTGGGTTCTAGAGCGCAGGCTCAGTAGTTGTGGCACGAGGGTTTAGGTGCTCCGCGGCATGTGGGATCTTCCTGGACCAGGGCTCAGACCCGTGTTCCCTGCATTGGCAGGCGGATTCTTAACCACTGTGCCACCAGGGAAGTCCCACTATTCATTTTAGATAGATTGGAATGAGATTAGAGAGAAGGAGTTCTGTAGAAAAAGTACTCACACTACTTCAATTGGGTGGAGAGATTTGTTTATAACTAGCAAAATGTTAACTTTTTAAGCGCCCCCCCCCCCTTTTGGTGCTAAAAAACACCATTAATAGAGTGATGGAAATAGAAGTAATTGTTAATTTACTCATAAATACATTCACTCAACACCTTTATGAATATCTATTGTGGGCCAGGCACTGTTTTAGGCTCTGCAATACAGTGGTAAATAAGACAGGCAAGGTCCCTACTTTTGTTGACCTTGTGTTCCTGTGTGGAAATAGAAAACAAATAATCAAGAAGTACATCAGTTAAGTGCTATGCAGAGAATTAAAATACAGGTTGATATTAAGATAGGAGAGTGATGGGGTGGCTAGTTGATTGGATGATCAGGGAAGGCCTCTGAAGAGATCCCGTTTATGGTTAGATCTGAAGGTTAAGAAACAGTCAGCCTTAAAAAGAAAAGGAAGACTTCCAGTCAGAGGGGACTGCTAGTGCAGTGCAGGGACACAATTGGTATGTGGGAGGAACCAAAAAGGAGGACAGAGTAATTGAAGTGTAATAACCAAGAAGAAGAGAGAGGAAGAGCGAGAGAGTGAGATACAGATGAGAGTTTGGTGAGGTAGGCAGGGCCCAGATCAGCTGAGACTTTATAAACCTGGGTGAGGAGTAAGTATGATTTTTATTCTAAGGATGATGAGACGCCATTGGAAGATTTTGAATAGGGGAATGAACAGGTGTGATGTTTTAGACAATGACTCAGTTGTTGTTAGGAGAAAGGATTGTACATTGAGGCCAGAATAAAAGCAGGAAGATGATAAGGAGGCTATTTCAATTTAGGTGAAAGATGATGCTAGAAAAAGGATTCAGGATATATTTTAGAAGTTGAGTTATGAGATATATTGATAATCTACGTCAGGACTGAATTTTTCCCTTTTAGAGGTTGCGTGGATGGTTATTACTGTTTAGTGAGATGGTTAAGACTTGGGAGAGGAGTAGGTTTTTGGAGGAAAAATTACAGTGTTTTTCAGTGCTGTCAGGCATCAATTGGTTAGAGAAGTCTAGTTCATGTAGAGGCCAGGATTATAGGTATAGTGTGCTGATCTGTATATAGACATTATTTAGAGTCATGAAACTGGGATAGGCCACTGAGAAGAAAGTATGATGAAAGACAAGGGGGCCAGGACAGAGCCTCGGAGCACTGGAACATTATGAGGTCTGGAAGAGGTGGAAGCAGAGCCAGCAAAGACTAAGAAGGTTTAGTTATTGGTGCCTGGCTCTTTAGTTTGCTCCGTTGAATTCATAGACTTGATAACATTAAAGAAAATGCAATATCCCTAGATTTTGGTGTGGTGGGCAGGCAATGCTTAGAATTTTTATATGTAACCGTATAACAGTTTCATCAAGAAAGCATCATGTATGTATACAGTGTGTATATATATACACATATATATGACAATTTTATATATACATATATAAAACAATTAAGTAACTGCTCCGGGTCTAGTGTTGTGCTAAAATTAGAGGCGACAACAAAGGAAGTGTAAAATATAGACCTTGCTTTCACTGAACTCTGATGAAAAGAGAAGTAAAAAAAGGTAATTAAGTGTAAGCTATCGTAGTTGGAGAGGATTTCTTAGAGGAGTTGGGGCTTAAAGAGTAAGTAGGACTTAAGTAGGGAGAGGAGAAGAGCAAATCCAGGTAATAGAATAGATATGGTGGAAAGAAAATTGGCTTTTTAGACAGAAGACTTGGTTTGAATGTTGGCTCTATCACTTAATAGCTTTGAGACTTTGGTTTAGTCCCTTTGAGCCTGTGTCCCCGTTGGGGGCATAACTGCCTCCTCAGGGCTGCTGTGAAGATGAAGACTGTATAGGTTACTTCCACTGTAATAGTAATGCATTAGTTCTGTTGTTGGATGGCTGGTTCACAGATGCTTTTTTTATTAACATGCTTCATAAATTCAAATGTGTCATTTAGTAATTTGTATTTATCAAATATTTTATAACTTTCAATTAAAAATTATTTAGGGGGCTTCCCTGGTGGTGCAGTGGTTAGGAATCCGCCTGCCAGTGCAGGGGACATGGGTTTGAGCCTTGGTCCAGGAAGATCCCACATGCCACAGAGCAGCTAAGCCCGTGAGCCATAACTACTGAGCCTGCACTCTAGAGCCTGAGAGCCAAAACTACTGAGCCTACGCGCCACAACTACTGAAGCCCAGTGTCTAGAGCCCACGCTCTGGAACAAGAGAAGCCGCCACAATGAGAAGCCCGGACACCGCAACGAGGAGTAGCCTCCGCTCGCTGCACCTGGAGAAAGCCTGTGCACAGAAACAAAGACCCAACGCAGCCAAAAATAAATAAATAAAAAAAATAAATTTAAAAATTATTTAGAGTGCCTGGCTCAGTGTGAGGCCTTCAGTAAATTATAGGTGATAATCATTACTGTTACTCAGCTCAGGCTGTAAGAATAGCATGGCAAAACAAGATGACAATCCCTGCCATTCAGGAGTTTTGCTCTTGGTATTAAGTCATACTCATATGAATGCAAGGCATTAAATGCCCTGGAGTCTAAATTTGTGGTACAGGTACAGATAAAGAGGTAAGGATAAGCATCTTCCCTAGGCCTCATTGTGGCGGTGACACTAAATGTGGCCGAGGAAAAAAATTAAGATTTGGATAGGCAGAGAGGGCAGGGTAGGCATTCTATATACTAAGAGGGCTTTTATTTTATTTTATTTATTTTATTTCATGTATTTATATTTAGGGGTAGCAAAGCATAAATGTTACTGCCACTGCTGAGGAAATAATTAGTAACACTTAAAAGATTCTCATTCTGAAAGTTGTGTAATGTTTTAATTGAATTTACCTTTTTCCTTATACAGTTTATTGAATTTGTGCCTGCTCTCCAGATGGCATTATAGTGTAGACTTTATTTTTGGAGTGTCCTTTTTAAAAATATGGAATTGCTTTTATGATATACCTAGGTTTAATGTCTGTTACCAGTTTTTGCTTGTATGTGTATAAAAAACAAAACTCTATTTTTTGCTGTAAGATTTATTGTTACAAAGGCAGGGCAGATTTCTGAAGTTTCCTTGGTAATCTCCCTTCACATCTTTGGATTATTTGTTTCTCAACTGTTTATAAATCCATGTGCATATGTGGGCTGCTAGTATGACTCTGTTTTGGAAGACAGTGCCATTAGAGTCCCTGTACAGCCTGTCCTGAAATTGGGTTGTCTTAATACAATGCACTGTTCTCTCTCGGTCACTGTAATGGTTTGCAAATTGCCAGACCCCAGGTCATGCTTCTTGAATGCAGCTGTCTTTCTTGATTTCTGGAAGTGAAGTGAATGGCATCCTACCTCCTAGTCAGCAAGGAGCTCTTAATTTGCCTTTCAGAGAATCTAGGTTTAATTGCATATCTACTAGAATACTTTGCACCACTAACTAGACTATAGAGAATCTTTGATAGCATTCCAGTAACCTTCCTTACTGATATGTGATCAGCTCAGTGAAATTGTACAGAATCATGATGATTTTTATAGTTTTAATAATAAAAGCTGACATTTACTGAGCGTTCTTGTGCCATGCACTCTGCTAAGCAGCTTTAAAACATGGAATTTTTTTTTCACTTAAACATCACCACACGTATTGAGGTGAGAACCGTTTTTATTCCCACTCTACATGTGAGACAGAGAGGTTAATTTCCTGTCCCAACGTTATACGGTTAGCAAGTGGTAGAGCAGGGATTTGAACCCAGGCAGTCCGATTTCAGGGCCAATTCTCTTATCCACCGTACTTTACAGTCTTCTCAGATAATGTCCATCTGGGAAACTGTCATATTGGGAATTTTATCTTTTATGTGTTACTTTGTGGGAAGGTATTGGAAGCTTGTTAAGTTCTTGTTAGGGATTTTTTAGTTGCACCCATCACCGTGTGTGAGGGGTTGGCCATTGTATTAGTTAAGTAACCTCAGCTGCTGAATTAGAGCCCTGAAATACGTTGGCTAAAATGCCAAAATACAGTGCATAATAGCCCAGAGCAGGTGTCCGCCTCAGCGTGTGGCTCTCCTTTATATAGGAGTTTAAGGACCTCAGACATTAGGGCTGATGGGGATTCTACCGTCTTTAGTGCCTGGCTTCCAAGGCTGTTTTTTTTGGTTTTTTTTTTTTGTTTTTTTTTTTTCAATGCAAATCATTTTGACTCTTAATTTATTTTTTTTTATTTTTACTTTTGGGTGTGTTGGGTCTTCGTCTCTGTGCGAGGGCCTTCTCCAGCCGTGGCAAGCGGGGGCCACTCCTCATCGCGGTGCGCGGGCCTCTCACTATCGTGGCCTCTCCTGTTGCGGAGCACAGGCTCCAGACGCGCAGGCTCAGCAGTTGTGGCTCACGGGCCCAGTTGCTCCGCAGCATGTGGGATCCTCCCAGACCAGGGCTCGAACCCGTGTCCCCTGCATTGGCAGGCAGACTCTCAACCACTGCGCCACCAGGGAAGCCCCCCAAGGCTGTTTTTGTTGGAAGCATTCTCTTAAGTAAGTGAGGTGGACGTTGCAAATATAATTTCTGCCCACTTTGATTGCTGAGGGCTCTCATTGCCTTATCTAGCTGCAGAGGGATTGGGAAATGTCACATCCTTTCTCCTTGCTGACTAGGAGGTAGGATGCCATTCTGTAGTATTTTGAGTATTTCGTCAGTGTTGAAATGTTCTTGGGAGGAGTTCATTTTCAGCTACAGAATGTGAAGGTGGGGAACCTTTTCCCAGCTACAACTCTCTTACTTTGGAAGAAACACTGGATTTTGGTGGATAGTTAGCAGTCTCCTCCACAGTTGTAATGCTGTAGATTTCAATAGGAATGCCAGAGCAGCCTGGTGCTAACGTTTACAAAGTATGCTTGCACACATACAACTCCTGCTTCTTGGACCAGCTCTGTGAGGTAAGGAGATAAAGCAAATAGTGGTATTCCCATTGCAAATGAGAGAACTGAGACTCGGGTGATTAACATTGAAGGAAACCAGCTAGGAAGTTGTAGAACTGGGACTTAAATCCAGATCTCATGCCTTCAAAGTCAGTGCAGTTTGTATAACACACCATTTTGGGGGCAGAAAATGTTATCCAACATTTTTTATGCTTACTGCTATCACTGTTCTTACATCTTTCCTTAGCAGTGTGTCCAATATAATATTACTGATGTCCAGTATAATATACTGACAAATTACTGGTACAATTTGGTCTTATTTTGAAGATTCAGAAAGTACATCAAGAACTTGCATTGTTTCATTGTCATCATTACATTCATAAATGACATCATACTTTAGGTATGCCAGTTAATGAAATACCAGGCAGCAGAGGTTTTACTCTCTTTAGAAGTTACATTTTATAGCCTTGCTTCTGGTAGATAAAATGATGTGTAAAATGAGCAAAGGAAATAAAAAAGAAAATAAAAAACAAATAAAATAATTGAGAGAGAGAAAAGTTACATTTTCTCTCAGTAGGAAAAATATATTCCTGTTGAAACACAGTGCTTATCTGTGTAATTTCACAGATAATTCTGCTGTACTTACTATGTGGTAAAAAACATTTTAGTACATGCTACTCAAGAAATTGGGAACATTTTCTGCTTTGTAGCAGTGAGGGCCTTTTTCCTTGCTGACACACTACAGGTAAGATGCCATTCTGTAGTATTTTGAGTTTTTCATCAGTGTTGAGATGTTCTTGGTGAGGTGATTTCAGCAGCAGCGCTTGTGGGAATCTGATGTAGGGGTTGGAAGCTGTGGACTATGATAGAATGTTAAGTATTTGTACAGATGGATTATTAATCAGAGAGTAAGCTGGAGACTTCTACACATCCCCATTTTAATATAACAGAGACAGCAAGCTTATTCTGGTTGACTTATTTTTGGTTATTTTTCTTGGAACCCTTGGAATTATTTCAGAGGAGGTGACTTTAGTACAGCTGAATTTTAATAAATAGAAGTAACATGATTTAAATTTATTTTACATATAGCAAACTACCCTTTCAGCATTCCTTACAGCTTTAGTTTTGTTATGAAAGGGACAGAGATCAGACAAAGAAACACCATTCTGTTTGCATCTGACTGGTATCTGTAGCTCTACGGGATAAAGTGTATTTTGCTGAAGTTGTACCTTAGGGATCCAGTCTTTGCTTAGATTTTCAGTTGTCTGACAAAATATGAATAGAAATATAGTAATTGCATTATAATTCACTGAAGCCTAACTGCAGTCTTTATACAATACAGACTAGCATTCCTTGAATGCTTTTGCAAGAATAAATGGTTATCCAGATCTGTAACCCATTATTTTAGTGTATACACTCTGAATAAAAAGATAGACTAAAAAATAGGATGAATTAAGGCTTATCCTCCAACTTCTGTAGCTTTGAGTTATTCACTTTTGGGGAAAGTACATGTTAAACTTTGACCTTCTACCACAGACAAGGAATGCAGGCAAATGTACTGCTAAAATTCTGTCAGTGCCGCTTTATTTGCCTGAAATGGTGGGACAGCACTTTCAGGCCATTTTAATGAAGTTCAGTTACAGTGAAATGACACAGTATGTCATTTGAATACTGGTCATAATATGATTCTTGTATTCACTTGTATTTATAATTTGAATGTGTAGTACAAAAAAATTAAGCCAGTTGGACAAATACAAAATATTTAAGCTGAGATGAGGCACTTCATGTAATATTACTCTTCGAAAGAAAAGATCTAAGACTACAAAGGAGGCTGGAAAGAGCACTGGGCTGTTAGTCATGAGTCCAGGGTTTGAGTCTGAGCCTTGCTAAAAAGTTGTTTGGTGACTTCGGGCAAGATACTTCACCTCTTTGGGTCTTAGTTTTCTCTTTGAGAAATAAGGATCTTGTATTGGTCTTTTTGACCATTTTCAGCAGTTTGTGATTTTATGATTCTTATCTCCTTATTCTCCTAGTGTGTTTTTCTGTCTTGTCAAGAGAAGGTTTACGGTATAAAGCTGCTAGCTCTTTTTCTTTTGTCTTGATGAATGGTCTTGATAGTAGAAAACATGATTTGAATTTTCCCATCTAGCTTTATTGTATTTTCTAAAACTAGTTTTAAAGGAGGCATGAAATTAGAAGTATTTAGTTTTACATTTTAATTGTGCCTCACTGTCATAAAAGAAGCATGTGAACTGGAAGGACAAAACACTTTTAAAACCTCTTAATCAGTGAAAGGAAAACACCTAGGTACCTATTGTATCTATTAAAGTCCTTTGAAATTTCATTTTAAGGCAGAGAGCAATACAATCAGTTAATGTGAGTATATGTATAGACTTTGTCTGTATAAGTCATTGCAGATGTATTGCTGAAAAATGTTTTTCTCTAAGCATTTTGTTATTAAAGTTTAAACATGCAAAAAAGTTGAAGGAATTGTACGGTGAACACCTATATATTCTACAGTTAGCTCAATCTCAGCAATTAACATTTTCTTTTATTTGCTTTATCATGTTATCTGTCTATCAATCCATCTTATTTTTGATGTATTTCAAAATAAATTGCAGACATTCTTACAGTTTATTCCTAAGCACTTCGACATACATGTAACTAGCTGGACTTCAAACTTGTTACACTTTTTTAAAAGTTAAAATTTACATATGTAAAAATGCACAACTCTGCCATGGATGGCATTTATTAATTGAGCACCTGACATTTCCAGGACCTGTGCTAGACTGGCAGATAGATAGAAGAAACAGCCTCTGCCTTCATGGTGCTAATAGGAGAGATATGTGTAAGAAAGTAAATTCAGTATTTCTTGGACCTTTTAGTTGCAAGTAATAGAAATCTGTAGGATCTCAATATATAGGTCTTGCTTTCAAAACTCAAGGGCAGGAATCAGAGGGGCTTCTAGGAATAACTGGAACCAAGAACTGGAAAGCCGATAGGACTGTCACTTCTTACCTCTGCTTTGCTCTGCCCATCTGTTCCTTTCTCTTTGGAGATCTGCTCTCTTCTCTTTTTAGTACATATGGTAGAATATGGCTTCTTCCATAGCCTTTGTTTTAAAACTAACAGTTCTCAGCCACACAGACACCAATTTTCTACTTTAATTTCAATTCCAAATTCCTGGGAGGGGGAATCTGATTGGCCAAATCTGGTTCACCTATGCTTGAGGGCAGAGTTTTGAAGTACATATCTCCTGTTGGAAGCCTACTTTTGTGTAAGGAGCTAAGTAATGGGGATAGAAGAGACTGTTCCCGGAGCGAGCGTGGGGCTATTGTAAGGAGGCTGACATTGAAAAATGTTTCTAACTACAAGTGTGATAAATAATTCTACAGACAAGCACAGCATACAGAAATAGCATAGAGGGGGAATGAATCACTATTTAGGGATGGAGTGGTGGTCAGAGACAGCTTCCTGAAGAAATTGGTGGCTGAGTTGGGTTTTGAAAGATAAATTCAAGTACAGCAGTGGGAAAGAAGGATATGTGCTACAGAAGAACAGCAGTAGAAAGATAGGAAATGGCATAGTGTGTTTAGGTAATTGTAAGCACATCAGTACATTTGTACTATACTTTTTGAAGTGGGGCAGGTTTGTTAGCGGCAGGGGAGAGAGAGAGGTAGGTAGGGAGATAGATAGATAGATATTTAGGTATTTAGATAGATCAGGGCCAGTTCAAAGGAGAATCTTACCTTGCTAAGATATGGGAAACCAGGAGGAGTAGATGACGATCAGATTTATTTTCTTAAGCGATCATTTCATTGGCTAAACTGGAGGCAAGTTCATCCTCATGAGAGCCTGCACTAAGAAAATGGCAGTGAAAAAGAAGAGGGGAGATATTTAGGCAGTAAAATCTTCAGTACTTGGGATTTATTGAATGTAGGGGGAGAAGGAGAAATCTTAAGATGATGCCCCCTGGTCTTCTGATGGTGACTGGACGAATTGGGATACCAGCCAAGATAAGAAATATAGGATACTGAGGTGCTGTTGGTTGTGCATTTCTTGATCTGGCTGATAATTACAGGCGTAATTTTTTAGGACTGTTAAATTGTGCATATATGTTTTATGCATTTTTCCGTACATAAGTTATATTTTATAATCTAAAATGTTACAGAATAAAAAGAAACAGAAAATATGCTTTGGGAAAAAGATGCTGACTTTAGGAGTGGACATTTGCATTTGGGGTGTCCATGCGACCTTCCAGATGGAGATGTGTAGATGGCAGTTGGATATGAAATTTGAAGTATGGGAGAGAAGTATGGGCTGCCAATGAAACGATTAGATTAGGTTTGTAGTTCGCCTGCCTGGCTGTGAGTTAGGATCTCCTGGAGACTTAAAAAAAAAAATACTGACAACCTAGATCCCACCCCAGCCCAATTAAATCAGTCCTTGGTGATTTATGGTGGTACGGGGGTACAACATCTAGCTTACAAAGCTCCCTGTGCTGCTTATTCTAATGCACAGAGATGAGAGCCACTGGGTTGCAGGGAAATTACTTATTTCCTGTGTTTTGTGATGGGGAGGTAGAGTTGAGCAGAGAGGATTTTGTAATTGCTTTAGACTTCAATATAGATTTATATTTTGGGGGACATAATTCTTAAGCCTTGTGCTTTCCTGCCATTATTACCTGAAGTTAAAAAAGGTATGCTTTTTGTTAAAATAATGATGCACATGTGTTCTTGAAGAAAAATATGTGGAGGATACAAGCTGTTTTAGTTAAAACAGTTTTAAAACAGATTTCCTTTGATGAAGTGGCTATGTCTTCTCTAATTTTAATTATTAATAATGTGTAGTCTTTGCAGCCAAACACAGAAAATCGCCTCATCAGCTGCAGTGTCTTTGAATAGTAAATATGAAGGACAGTGATTGTTAAATGAGTTGTGTGTGTGATGTAGTCTGAAAGGCAGACAGCTATAAATGCTGAGAAACTGTCTCTGATATATGTGATATGGAAAGGACAGTTGTTCACTGGTTTGTCTTTTCATTCCCTCACTGCATAGCTTTGTAACTCATCAGGGTCCTGTATCCATCAATAAGTATTTATTAGCACATGGGATATGCCACAGGTATATTCGGAAATTTATGTAAGTTACTAAATAAGTAGATAAATAGATAAAAATGCATGGGACTTGCACCAGGCATGCCAGTGTTTGAGTTTTGGATGGCATATAAAGGGCTGCAGAGTGCAAAATTATTTGATAGTTACAAGAATCCATTTGCTATTCAGAAACTGGAATGATTTCTTGGGTTTGAGCATTTAGGTATGACTTAACACATAGACGATTCTTCTAACTCACTGGCCTCTAGTCCCTTGAACTCTCCTCCTCTAGTGATTTTGTTTTCTATGGACCTCATTCAGACCATGGACCTCAGGTCCATGATCTTACCACTTTTTTCATTGTGTTTTATCTTCTTGATGTTCTCACTCCCTTCCTCACCCAGTGTAAATTCCATAGCCAGTCATCATACAAACTGTTCTGCATATACCCTCAATTCCCATGCCCTTCTTGCTTTACATATTATCATAAATTTGGCAAAATTTATAACCCTGGTGAAGTCTGACTCTCCTACTCTGTACCTGTACTTGTGCATTTGAACATAGCTGGAAAAAGCATGTGTGCACATGCATGCGTGCACACACACACTCCCATAACTGTGTTGACTGATCTTAAAATTCATGCCCTTGAACCTCAAGGGGTCCTTAATGCTGCCAGGCAGTCATATGTACGTAGTCCATTCACTCTTGTCACTCTTCTAGACAGCTCTTTTACACTATCACCTTTCTCTTTACACCCATAACACATTCTCTCCCATTCATCTGATGACCTTACTTCCTAAGAAACTTCCTACTTCATTGAGAAAACTCAAGCACTCTGTGCATATGCATTTTGCCCTCACTCCTGTTAACATAGATAAACTATCTGTGCATCTATCAAAGGTAATTCCTTTACTTGTGTACCAAATACCATCCGCTCTCAACTACTCAAGGATATTGCTCCAAGAATCACCGCCCCCCCTCCAATTTCCTGCATCACTATTTTGCTTTCTATTAGGTCATTCATCAGCATATAAACATGTTATTTTTCCCAGTTTAAAAAATACTTTTTCTTGACCCCACTTTCATTGCCAGGTACTGTCCCACATATTTGCCCTCCTTTGTAGCAGAACTTCTAGAAAGTTGTCTCTATTCAACTGTTTCTAATTTCTTTCCTCCCATTCTCTCCTATTTTTTTTGTTGAGATTTAATTCACATACCATAAAATTCACCACTTACGTGTACAGTTCAGTGGGTTTTAGTATATTCACAAAGTTGTGCCTCTGTCACCACTGTCTAATTACAGAACATTTTCATCATCCTATAAGAAACCCTACACCGCTTAACAGTCACTCACTATTCCTTCTGTTCCCCAGTCTGTGGCTCTGCCTATTCTCTTGGAATCTGCCTATGTCTCTATGGATCTGTCTATCCTGGAAATTTCACATAAAGGGAATCATACAATATGTGACCTTTTGTGTCTGGCTTCTTTTACTTAGCATGTTTTCAAGGTTCACCATGTTGTAACATCTATCAGTACTACATTCCTTTTTATGGCCTAGTAACATTCCATTGTATGGATGAATACCACGTCTTGTTTATCTATGAGTTTTTGGACATTTGGGTTGTTTCCACTTTTTGGCTCCTATGAAATACACTGATATGAACATTCATATTCAGGTTTTTGTGTGAATGTGTTTTCAGTTCTCTTGGGTGCATACCTAATTGCTAGGTTATATTGGTAACCTTATGTTTAACATTTTGAGGAACATTCACACTGTTTTCCAAAAGGACTGCATTTTACATTCCCACCAGCAATGTATGAGGGTTCCAGTTTCTCCATTTCATTCTCACTTAAGCCAACTTGATTCAATCAGGCCTTTCTCCTACTTCTTGACTGAAACTGCCTTTGGCAAGGTCATCGGGAACATCAGAGTACCAAAATTCAGAGTATGTTCTCAGTCATCATTGTGTTTGACCTATAAACAGCATTTGACACAGTTGATTACTCATTCCTCCTTGGTACATTTTTTTTACTTTTGGCTTCCAGAATACCACACACATTCTTTTCCCTCCCTCTTACCCCCCATTTTATTGGTCAGTCCTTCTCAGTTTCTTTTGTTGTTTCCTCCTTTCTCCCTGCTTTTTAAAATGGAGTTTCCATTGGGGATCCTGTCTATACTTATACATCTTTTAATACTGTCCTACACTTGCTCCCAAGTTGATAACTCTGAAATCTCTTTTTTTGTATTTCAGAGCCAAATATCCAACTGCCTCCTCAGCCTCACCAGGATGTCTAATAAACATCTTAAATGGAACATGTCTAAAGCCAAACCCCTTTCCTGCTGTGTATAATATGCTCCACCTACAGGTCTCCCTGTCTTTGATGAAGACAATTTCGTCCTTCAGTTGTTCAGGCCAAACACCACGGCATTAACTTTGCTCCTCCTTTCTCACATGCCACATTCAGTCACATGCTAGGAAGTCCTTTTGGCCTTACCTTCAAAGTATACGCAGAGTTGGAACACTTCTCCCCACCTCCACTGTTGCCATCTTCTTGGTCCCATCATCATCTCTCATCTGGAATTTTGTAAAAAGATTCCTCATCAGACCCTCTGCTATATGTATCTTTGCCTCCAACAGGCTAGCTCAACACAGTAGCTGGAAGAATCCTTCAGGAGTATGTCAGAACATAATCATTTTCTGTCCAAACACTACTTTGGCTGCCCACTTCACTCAGTAATAGCCAAACAAGGCCCTGTTTCATCTGACCCCATTATTTGTCCAGCCCCGTCTACTATTCTCCCTCGTTCACTCTGTTCACCTTCTTGCTACTTTTCAAGCAGGCCAGGCATGTTTTAGATTTAGGGCCTTTGCATTTGCTGTTCCTTCCACTTGAAATATTCTTCACTTCTTTCAGATCTGCTCAGAACTTATCTTGTCAATTAAGCTTACTCTAATTTTTAATTCCGTAACTTGCTTTTCCTATACTTTGGGTTCCTTTTACTCTGCCTTTTTTTTTTTTTTTTTTTTTTTTTTGCATAGCACTTGATGGTAATATTGACTGCCTTATTGACTTATTTATCATGGTTATGATATATTGCTCTCCCTCCCAACCCCTCTGCTAGCATGAAGCTCTGTGTGGGCAGGGATTTTTGTTTTGTTCACTGATGTGTCTTAAGTGTTTAGAACAGGGGATGGCACATACTAGCCATTCAAGAAATATTTGTGGAATGAGCAAATAATGGATAGCTTTATGAGGGAGGTGGTATCAGAGGCAGGCCTTGAAAATTTTTGATAAGCAAAGTTTTGGGGAGAAAAGAACAGCTTGGAATATAATTTTTCCCACTCCCTTCTTTGTGTCTTTAGCAAAATCTCCTTATCTTTCAAGGCATGGGGATGTGAATTAGCACCTGAGTTTGAATCTGCTTCTTACTGTATATGACCTTGAGCAGGATTTGTGGCCACTCTTGAGTCTTTTTTAAAGTCATTTTTATTGAGGTATACTTTACAGAGAGTAAAATTCACCCTTTTTGGGTATACAATTCTATGAATTTTGACAGATTTTTTCAGTCATGTAACCACCACCACAATCAAGATATGAAATACTTCCATCACTGCAAGAAGTTCCTTGGGTTCCTTTGTAGTCGGTTCCCTTCCTTTATCTCATGCCCCTGACAACCTGATGTAATTTCTGTCCCTATACTTATGTTTTTTTCCAGAATGTCATATACACGGAGTCATTTAAGTATGACTTCTGTTTTTTTTTTTGGGTGTGCCACGTGGCATGTGGGATCCTAGTTCCCCAATCAGGGATCGAACCTTTTTCCCCTGCAGTGGAAGCGTGCAGTCTTAACCACTGGACCACCAGGGAAGTCCCAAGTATGACTTCTTTTGAGTCAAGCCTCTTTCATTTAGCCTAATACTTTTGAGGTTCATACATGTTATGGCATGTTTCAGGAGTTGATTTTTTAAAAATTTTATTTACAGTGATTTACAGTGTTGTGTTAATTTCTGCCGTATAGCAAAGTGATTCAGTTATACATGTATATTCTTTTTCATATTCTTTTCCATTATGGTTTATTACAGGATATTGAATATAGTTCCCTGTGCTATACAGTTAGGACCTTGTTGTTTATCCATCCTATATATACTAGTTTGCCCATCTGCTAATCCCAAACTCCCAGTTTATCCGCCCCCCGCCAGCCACTTTGGCAACCACAAGTCTGTACTCTATGTCTGTGAGTTTGTTTCTGTTTCGTAGAATAGTTCATTTGTGTCACATTTTAGATTCCACATATAAGTGATAGGCATTGATATCTTTTTACTGCTGAGTAGTATTCCAGTGTATGGTTATACTGCAATTTGTTTATTCATTCACCAGTTGATGGACTTTTCAGTTTCTAGTTTTTAGTCATTATTAGTAAAGTTGCTCTAAACATTTTCATATATCATCTATCTATCTATCTATCTATCTATCTATCTATCTATCTATCATCTCTATATTTATGTCTGTGCTGAACCTGTATATATATAGTATACGTATATTTTTTGCGGTGGGGGGGAGTTGCGGACATACATCTTCATTTCTCATGGGTAAATACCTGGGAGTGGGATTGCTGGGCTGTATGGTAAGTGACTTTAACTTTATGAAAACTACCAAACTGTTTTTCAAAGTGGTGAATCTTTTTTCACTTTTATCAAATGAGACTATTAGTTAGGACTTGTAGTTGGAAACAACAGAAATTGAATATGGCAAGGAAACTTCTGAATAGAATATTTTTAGGTGGCTCATAGATTCCCTTGGAGGGCTGGAGAGACAGGCTCAGAAGTTCTGTATCCCACAATGTTATCCTAGGCACAGATACTGGAGTTTCAACTGCCAATACTGTTGGGGAATGCTGGACGCTGTAAGTAGAACTGTGGTCTCTAGAAACCAGATGAAGCTGCTCTGCTGCTAGCACTTGCCAGAATGGATTCTCTGAGGACCCCGCTTCTTTGAGTCATTATGTTTGCATCACCTTCTGGAGGTGGGCTCTGTCTCATGAGGTGGGAGACTCCCTAAACATGGAAAGGGGGTTCAGATGTGGGGCTGCTAAAAGTAATGACACACATATGCCCCAAATACCTAACTCCAGAGGTGGTTGTGATTGGATAAAATAATGTCTGTACAGTGTCTAGTACTAGATGCTTCCTACTTAGTAGGTTGTAAATGTTAGTCTGCTTTCTTGTCTGCTTCTTTCCCATCTGTCTTTTTTAGGTAAATTTTTAGTTGAGCTTTAATAAAACAAAGTACATAAATTGTGAGCATATACAGCTTGATGCATTATCATGAAATGAATTCATCCTTTTAACATCCAGAAGAAGAAATAGAACATTACCAGCACCCCAGAAATCTCTCATGTTGCCCCTCCTGGAAACTGCCCACTCCCTCCCAACCCCCCGCCCTGTCAGGTAACCACTATCCTAACTTTGACTAGTTTGCCTGTTTTCAAACTTTATATAATCAAAGCTGTATGTTCTGTTTTGTGTGTGTGATTTCTTTCAGTATTTGTGAGCTACATCCATGTTCTCGTGCATGGCAGGAGTTGATTTCACATTGTCCCGTTGTTTGATAACAGTCTGTTGATGGACATATGGGTTACTTCCAGTTTTTGACTAATACATGTAAGTGCTGCTATGAATATGAACATTTTTGCACATGTCTTTTGGTTTACATATGTGCACATTTCTGGGGGTGTGTAACATGGAGTGGAGTTACTGGGTCACGGGTTCTGTGTATGTTCAGCTTTAGGAGAGAATGCCAAAAAGTTTTCTAAAGTAGTTTTCCCACTCCGCACTCCTGTTAGCAGTACATGTGAGTTTCAGTTGGTCACATCTATCTTTTTGACGTGTCCCTTCAGTAAGACTTTTTACCCCAGTGTAATATTTGTTTGATTCTACCTAATTTTATGCTTCTATTATGTTACTAACTCTTTGATGTGAGATTCCATGTTTCATTTATCTCTGTCTTCTTAGTATTAAGTACAGAATATAAGATATACATAGTAAATGCTCAGTGAAAGTTTCATGAAAAAATTGAAAAAAGAATATGTCTGTAGGCTGGAATAATCCTGGCATTTTTGGTGGGAGAGAGACTTCAGTGATCTGACTGGAATTAGAAATGGATGGTATATTGGAAACAGTGGTGGGATAGGGTGGAATTAAGTCAGGTGGAATCTGATTGGATTCTGTAGGTAATAAATAGCCCTTTTTGGTTCCTGAACTGGGAGAGAATTAAAGCTGTTTTGTTCTGTGAATGAAGAATTGTGTTTTTCTTTAAAGATGTGCCCAGCTTTTAGGAAACAGTTACAAAAAAAGATTTGGACCTGTGATTGGACACAGATTAGACAAGGCATGGGTTGGTGTTTGTTTAGCTTTATCTCTTAGATCTTAGTTTCTTCATAAATGGAGCTCACATCTTTCTTATAAAGATTATAACTAATATGAAAATATGAGTAATTTTTTTTCTTATTCTCTGCATATTATGTGGCAGTCCAAGATTCAGAACTTTTGTTTTTTTTTAATTAAAAAAATTCTTTTACTTTCAGATTGAGTTCTTTTTTTCTTATCTTAAAAAAAATTTTTTTTAAATTGAAATATAGTTGATTTACAATGTTGTGTTAGTTTCAGGTATACAGCAAAGTGATTCAGTTACACATAACTATCTGTCTGTTCTTTTTTAGATTCTTTTCCAGTATAGGTTATTATAATATATTGAGTATAGTTCCCTGTGCTATACAGTAGGTCCTTTCAGAACTTTTAAAATGTATGTTGTAGAGTATAACTTATGACAGAGAGGAAATTCAGCTTCTGCCAGTGTAAATCCATTTGGAATTTTGACTGACTGTAGTTATCTCCAGAGTGGCTTGCCCACCTTCTCTTCTGCCTTGTTGTTGTTCTTCTACACTAGCACCTTTGTTTTTTTGTGTGTGTCAGAAATCAAAAATAAAACATTTATAAAGTGGCTTGAAGCTTCTTCCCTCTGAAGGCTTATACCACAGAAGGGAGGGGAAGGGGAAGTGGGGGAAGAAAGTCTTCTTTGGATAGGAAGGGAAAATAACTACATGGGCTAAGAAGGGAAACTCTTTACAGAAGGGAAAAATAACCTTACAATATGGCTGGCATTCACCACCTTAACCAAGTGATTAAACTTAGGATCACTATCAGGTACTCCCTCACTTGGTACAGTAGAACTACATAACATCACCTCTGGTTGTATTATTGCCAGGAATGAGGAAATAATCAGAGAAGTTGTAATGTGGGATATTTGATAAGACACTTGGCCTGGACTCCTAAAAAAATACTGACATGAAAAACAAAAACAAAGATGAGACTGGAATTTTTTTAAATAAATAAATTTATTTATTTATTTATTTATTTTTGGCTGCATTGGGTCTTTGTTACTGTGTGCAGGTTTTTCTCTAGTTGCGGCGAGCGGGGGCTATTCTTTGTTCCTGAGCACAGGCTCTAGGCGCGCAGGCTTCAGTAGTTGTGGCTTGCGGGCTCTAGAGCGCAGGCTCAGTAGTTGTGGCGCACGGGCTTACTTGCTCCGCGGCATGTGGGATCTTCCCTGACCAGGGCTTGAACCCGGAACCCCTGCATTGGCAGGCGGATTCTCAACCACTGCGCCACCAGGGGAGCCCAAGACTGGAATATTTTTATAAATCATTTTTTCCTCTTAGTTACTTTGGAAGTTATACAGTCTTTTCCAGTTCTTTTGTTGGTTTTCTTAGAAAATTCAGTCATACGTCTTTGACTTATTAGAGTCTATCGTTAGTTGATACCATTACCCTTTATACTGGCAATGTATGCATCTTAGAACACTTTAACTTTCTTTACCCTCATCTCAACTTTTATGCTATTATAGCTAGCTGTATACTTTATTCTGTATATTAAAGCCCCACAAGTCAGTAACTGTTAATACTTATTTGGGTTTACCCATATATATTTATCACTTTCTTTGCTCTTTTCCTGTCTGGATCTCTGATCTTGTGTCTCTGATAATTTTCTTTCTGCTTTAAAGAACAGCCTTTAGAGTTTCTTTTAGTATATAGGTCTGCTGGTAGCAAACTCTGTCAGTGTTTGTTTTTCTGAAAGTGCCTGTATTTGCATTCATTCCTGAAGGATACATTCCTTGGGTATAGAATTCTGTATTGGAAGTTATTTTCTTTAAGCATATTGAAGATACCATTCCCTGGTTTTCTGGTTTCCATTATAAATATTGAGAGCTGTTAGTCTGTCTCTCCTTTGAAGGTGATCTGTCTTTTTTTTCCCCTCTCATTTAAGTTTTATAACAACCCTGTGAGAAGAAGGTTTTATTTTTGTTTGTACAGATGAGACTAGAAACTCAGGACAACTTGCTAGTATCAAACAGCTAGCAAACGGTGGATTAAAATCCAGGTCTGTTGGACATAAACACCTGTACTTTTCCCACTTTGTTTTACTGTCTCTCACTAAATAAAAGTACATGTTCATCTATTCAGTGGTATTTATTGAGTTTCTGTTATATGTATTGCATATAATACTGTGCTATGGACTGAGGTGGATACCAGATTTTGAGACACATTTCTGACCCTTAATTTATAGTTTGGAGAAAAGCATGCCAAAAACATTCAGGTTGCAATATAAGATAGTGTATGATTAATAGCTAAAATGGTGATATCCTGCAGTAATTACTGAAAGAATTTATGCAAAGGGAATTTCACAATTGGCTGGAAGTGTGTCAGAGTGTCCTGTGAAGGGGATGGATTTGTCTGAACTCTGGGCAGAGGGTGAACTTTGTTGAGGGTGGAGATTGTAGAGGCTGTTTTAGGCAGGGGTAAATCACATGAAAAGAGGCATGGAAGGCTGAAAGATGGGTTGGGGAAATAGCAGCAAGGTTGATTTGGCTCTAGCTGAAGTTTATAAATGTTGTTGGAGATAAGGTTGTATGTAAATGGTGCCTCATGGGGAGAACTATGAGGGAGTCACAGTCATAGTCACAGGGAGTCTTTGAAGAGTTGTTTGGGGTGGGGTGATACAATGAAAGTGGAAAGTATTACTTAGAGGGTAAGAGCTCGGCTTGACTCCATATTCTAACCTAAATTTCAGTTATGACTCTATCACTTCCTCACTTGTACTTGTGAATAAGTTAGTTAACTTTTTAAAGGCTGTTTCCTGTGAATTTGAAATAATAATAGTACTTACCTCATAGAGTTGTTGTGAGGATTAAATAAAGTAATATGTGCAATGTACTTAGGACAGTATCTGGAACATAGTAAACACAATTTAAGTGTTAGGTGTGATTTTATTATTATTGTTATTATTAAATAAAGTTATGCATGTTAGTAACCAGTTCCTGGCACAGGGTTAATTGCAATTCTAGTCACCAGTAGAATGTGTATAGGATAAATGTTATTAACCAAGTTGTATTTTTATATCTCTGCACCTAGGTATAGGGAACATAAAACCTTTGAAGTTGTATTAATGTAGGTAGATGAGCTATATAATTCACTTAGGTCTTTTCCCCATTGTATCATTTTTGATTACGTATTATATATCATTCCTAATCCACTCCTCAGTTAATTCATTTTGTCATTAAAAATAAGAATGAAGAAGACATTCTGTGTTAAGAATCTGTAGTCAGAAGAGAGGGAAGGAGGTAGTGTTAGTTAAATATCTGATGAAACAGCATATCGTAGAAGGAAGCTATAAAGATGCCATAGGAAAGATGCAGGAATTGTGCTGGTTGCTGAATTTAGAAACATTGTCTGTTTAACTTAGTTTCTTCAGGAAATTGTGTGCAACCTGAGGATGCTAACTAGGCTTCCGCTACAGGTATAAAGAATAAAAAAACTGCCTTCTCTGTAAAAATTTTATTCCGAGGGAAATTGTAAAGCCGTTGAAGCATCAGGACTGACAGACTAGAAATGCATTCAAGTGAAGGCTCATTAATCTTTAAGAAGAAAAGCAAACATGTGTCAGAGAAGCAGTGTGGATTTGCAATATTAAAATGCCAGTGTCTTCAATTATTGTCATAAAGGACAATGGGAAATAATTTAAGAATGGACATCACTTACATATTTCTTTTAAGGTTAGAATAGTTACGCATTAAATCAGATGTTTTTAGTGACGATAACCTAACAAGTAGCTAATTGTAATTTTAAGTGAGGCTTAACTTTAGTGACTTTATTAAAAATTATGTAGCTATGCATTGATTGGATTGATTTCACTAGAGAAATTGCTCTACAGGTGCTTACAAGTGCTGTTACTAGTGCTAATTAATAATGATTTGAACCTTTTTCTTTTAATTGGCTTTTTTTTTTTAAATAAAAAGAGAATTCCTGTAAAAACTCTTACATTTTCCCTATTTTCTGTATTCTTTGTGTTTCTTATAAATTGGCAAGGGACTAACTTTGCATATGGTCTGTTATTTTTGGAATAGAGACTTTTTTTTCCTCTCTTCTTTCTGGTCTGCTTCCCTAACCTTTAACCACCCTGTTAACAGATGTTCATTTTATCCTTCTGCTCCGTCATTTTGAATAACTGTTTTTGAAAAAGGCCACCTTCTAACAGTGACTTAAATTTTCTTATGACAGCATCATTTAGGATTGTATAATTCTTATTCATCATGACAATTTTGATTCTTGAAGTTCCTTTTATCTTTTTGGTTGAGTTCGTATCTGTATATAATACTGGATGGAAAGCCTGTCCTTACATTTTAAGTTATTGGATGATCATCTCTTCCAGACTGCTTAGCTTAATTTTTTAGTTGGTTGACAATACCTCATGAAGCAGATAAAGCAGGTGTCTTTTACTTGAGGGAACTTTAGTGTAGGGATCCACAGATTTAGGTGCACTTAACAGATTTGTGTGCAAACTATAGATTTGCCTTGTGGTGCTGTTGGACAATTTACTTAACCATCTGAGTCTCAGTTCCTCAACCTTAAAATGGAGACTGATCATATGCTTTTTTTTTTTTTACCTTGTAGGGCTGATGTAAATATTAAAGTAGATGATTAGTGTAAAGTGTCTTGTACAGTCTGTGGAACATAGGGGTCAAAAATAGAGGCATAACTGCCAAGGTGATCATTTTACCGGATTGGTCGTGTAATTGTGTATGATATAGCAGCAGTGTTTACAATTTATATGAGCAGTTTCCTTAAATGAATTATCTGGGAATAAAGCACCTTTAGGATGAATTGTGGTCAGCATTTCAGTTGAAGCACACTCTTAAGAGCTTGAATTTGATTCTCAGCAACCAAAGGGTATACAGTAGCTGTGATCTTAGCACCTCCTTGCCTATAGCCTGGTAGAGAGATAGCCCTATGGCAGGTTGTCTGTTATAAGTTATGCGTCTAGCTGTGCTGCAGCTATGGAGAATGATGAGGAGCTGTTCATATGGCCCACTGGAAGCACCAAGACAGAGTCATAATTGAGTCATTAGTCATTTATTCATTTGACAAACGTTTGAGAGCTTACTGTCCAGGCACTGTGATATGCACTAGGAATACAGCAGAGGACAAAACACGATACCTGCCTTCAAGGAACATGTAGTTACAAAACTGGTAAGTGGTGAAACATAAGGCAAAACTGGTGTAATGTAGTGTACTGTAATCAGCCCAAGCTTGGCAAAGGGCTGAGAAGGAGTAGAGGTGGAGGTCAAGATTGGGGAAGGCTTCCTACCGGAGGTGCTGTTTAAGCTGAGTGCCTAGTGAGGGTAGAGGGTTTAAGAAGTTAAGGATGGTATTTTGAAAATTTCATTCCACGAGTTCAGCATCTTATTTCTGAGAATAGGTTATTGAGTAAGCATGCTTGAATCTAATTTCTAGCAGAAAAGTGGGAAATCAGATTTCAGAGATCCTTTCTTTCTCTCCATATTATTGGGCATGGGGAGTAGACCTAACTTTTTGCTCTGGAAAGACAAGAGCCCAGGGTCACTCTTGGAAGCTGACGGCCTTCTCTCTCATGGAGTTTTAGAACATTACCAGCAATGTATGTATTGAGTTTTTAAAATTCGGTTACAGTAAATATTTGTTGACTGAGTAGCAAATGGGATTGGCATGGTTCTGGTCTGTAGCCCAACTTCAGCCTTAAGATCTGAGAGGCTCAGAGATTGGGTGAGCTGGTAGACAGTACTTAGAACATTGGGCTTTGGAATCAGTCAGCTGACTTAGTAACATTGGTTATTAAACATAAATAAACATGAATTCATATCTTGGCTCTGTCACTCACCCTATGGTATTGGGCAGTTAACTTAATGTCTCTGTTAAACACTTTAAAGACATTCTTATTTAGTTTGAAAACAATTCTCGTTGAAGCAGATGGTTCCTCAGGGATGAGAAACCCAAGACTCAGATGAGTTACATGCTTATTCTTTTATACATATATATGTGTGTGTGTGTGTATGTATAAATGTGTATATATACAAATACATATATGCGTATGAGGGAGAATTAGTTTTACACTTTGGTTAGGATGAAGGAAGCCTTCCTGGAGAGGTAGCTTTTGAGATCGGTGGGCCTTTTTGGCAGATGCTTTATAGCACAGTGAGTCACAGAGAGCTCCAGTTCTGTAGACAGGTGGTCTGCTTTGAATACTGGCTTGGCCACTGACTAGCTGCTTGATCTCAGATAAGTTATTTCACTCCTTTGGACTATTGTTTCCTCTGTAAAATTGATATAGTCACATCTCCCGCAGAGGGTTTTTTTTTTTTTTTTAACATCTTTATTGGAGTATAACTGCTTTACAATGGTGTGTTAGTTTCTGCTGTGTAACACAGTAAATCAGCTATACATATACATACATCCCCATATCTCCTCCCTCTTGTGTCTCCCTCCCACCCCTCTAGGTGGTCACAAAGCACCAAGCTGATCTCCCTGTGCTGCGGCAGAGGGTTTTTGAGGATTAAATGAAGTGATGCATGTAAGATGCTTAGCCAAGTGCTTGGCATACAGCAAACACTTGCTGTTATTACTGTGGCAACAAGCTCATGGTACTGTATTGCTGTCTCTTGAGTTCAGGACTCACTCACTGTCATTGGTTCGATTGGAAGGGTAAACTCCCCTGTTTATATAACACTGTACTTTTCAGAGTACTTCTGCAACTGTTAGTCAGTTGATCCTCACAGTAGCCTTGTGAGGCAGGCATATAGGGCAAGAGGTATTATTTTTCAGGAAGCAGAATCCACAGGGCCAGGGGAAAGGCCTTTATGGCTGTTAGTGGCCATTCCAACATTATAGCCCTGGTCTCCTGACTTACACTCTGCTTCTTTTTCTTTAGTTTTCTGTGAATAGAAGTCATTCAGCAGACCTGAGTTTGCATTTAATCACTGACATTTACTGGTTACATGATCTTGTCAGAGTTATTTAATTTGAGTCTGTTTTACTGTCTGTCAAGTGATGAAACTTTGAACCACGCAGGATTGTCTGTCATGCTAAATTTACTTTGCGTAATGCTTTGTAAGAATTGCTTTGTGCAAACTACTATATATAAAATAGATAAACAACGAGGTCTTACTGTATAGCACAGGGAACTATGTTCCATATCTTGTAATAACCTATAATGGAAAAGAATATGAAAAAAATATGTATGTATAACTGAATCACTTTGCTGTATACCAGAAACTAACACAACATTGTAAGTCAACTATACTTCAATTAAAAAAAAAAAAAAAAAAGAATTGCTTTGTGTAATGTTGTAGGGGAATGTGTATTAAGATGCAAGTTTATTCACTGATTGGTGTCTTATTTGCCTAGTGATAATGCCGGTAAGAAATATTCCTATTTCAGTATTGCCTTTAATGTTCTTATCCTGCTTATTTAAGGGTTATATCTTTGATAGTGATGTGAGGACTCCATCTTGGAAAAACCTAGGAGACCTAGGAGTGTTTTGATGGGTTTATAATAACACTTCACAAAATAATTGAATTCATTTTTCACATTATTACTTGCATTGCTTGGTCTTTCCCTTTTGTGTGTCTCTGTCTCTCTGTTTCCCTTTCTCTCTCTCTCTCTCTCAGCTTAATATTACTCAGATGGTTGAACACTTTAAAGCTTTTCAGCTAATAATAAAGTACATCATTTTAGAAGCTTGAAGTTTGTTTCCCACTGGAAATTCACACAAGGGGATGCTTTTTACATATGAAGATCATTCTTCATGAGTGTTTATCAGTTATTTATTACTGTCTTCCTTGTGAACCTCTGTCAGAGGTAGGTGAATATGTAGTTCTGTAAATACCATATTAACTGGAAATTATGAAATGTAGAAATTAAGTAGAACAAATTGTTTTTATATTCTTAATTTTTTCTTGAAATATTAAATATATACATATGCATTTGTCTATTAAGTGGTTGAGTTAGTTGTTATGAAACCCCCAATTTTAAGTTTTCTAATAACAGAATATCTGCATTAAGGAAGAAATTTTGCATTTTACTTGTTCTTTTTCTGTACAGAAGGTTGGGGAAAATTGCTGAGGTTAACTTGAAAGTGTCACTTAAGAGTAAGAAGACTCTTTTGAGTTGGCATCTATATTTTAAGAGCTGGTGAGAAACAAGTCATCCTGTGAAAAGTAAGGATGTTTTCTGTGGATCATGGAAGTTTTTGTTCCCTTTCCAGGATGTAGCAAGCTAAGAGCACTTACTTACATTGCAGTTTCATGAATACTGTTGTATTGAATATACCATGAGTTGAGTCATAGTATGTGACTTTTACATAATAATAGGCATAATAACTTAGGATACTATATCAGAAATTCATATATTTTGTTATCCACATTAGGAAAATAGCTTAATAACTGTTTATAGCTGAGTGGGTTTGATTTAAATTAAAAAATTATACCCCAATCAGGAAGATCAAAACTCAGTTTAGTAAAAAATTTAACGTAGGCTAAGAAGCTTTTTAAAAAATTGGATAATGTGCACAGAATTGGATAATGGATTAGACATAAACATTGTTTATGACATGCTCTCATTTGCCCATGGATTGTCTGTTTTTATATTATTTTAAAAAATTTAATAAGCTCCTGTAAACCCACCATCAGAACAGAAGCTAGCCCTTAACAACCTACATTTTTCTTTATAGGTTCCCCCAACCATCCTTATCCCAGTTCCTACCCCCAACAGAATTCACAGCTGGAATTCTGTATTCATCATTCCCTTGCTTTCTGGTTTTGTATATACCTTTATCATATCTTTATGGATTCTTAGACAGTATATCTTCTTATTCTGGTTTTAATTTTACAAAAAAGATATCATTCCATATGTAATCATTTGGGACATAGTATTTTCACTTAATATTGTACTGCTAAGATTTATCCATATTGCTGCATGTCACTGTAGTTCCTTCACTTTGCTGAATAATAATCCATTGCATTAATATACCATAGTGTATTCATTTATTCTCCTGTGAATGGGCATTTTGCATGTATTCCAGGATTTTGCTGTTTTGAACAGTTTTGCTATGAACGTGCTAATGTACATGTCTTGTCGCTTGTGCGTGTGTAAGTTTCTCTTCCTGTATGCTTAGGAGTAAAATCCCTGAGTAACAGAGTATGGGATTATTCGATTTGTGGAAATTATGCCAAACATTTTTTTCCCAACATCCATCATAAAAGTCCCTATGGATCTATACCCTTTCCAACACTTGGTATTGCCAGACTTCTTAATTTTTGCAGCTTTAATGGGTATAAAGTGGTTGTCATTTTTATTGGTCTTGTGGTGTTTTTTTTTTTTCCCCCTGTGAAATGCTTGTTTATGATTTTTTCTGTCCACCCTCCTTTAAAAAAAAGTATTTATTTATTTAGCTGCGCCAGGTCTTAGTTACAGCACACGGGATATTCGTTGCAGCGTGAGGGATCTTTTAGTTGCAGCATGCGGGCTCTTAGTTGAGGTGTGTGGGATCTAGCTCCCTGACCAAAGGTTGAACCCGGGCCCCCTGCTGCATTGGGAATCTTAGCCACTGGATTGCCAGGGAAATCCCTCCCTGCTTCTTCTGTGTTGTCTGTGTTGTTTTCTGTGTTTCATTTGGATTTTAAGTCGTCTTGGTATATTTTTGCTACTTTTGTTGTATGTATGTTTTCCAGAAGTCTTTTCAGTTTGTAACTTGTTCTTTTTTTTTTTTAATGTCTTTATTGGAGTATAATTGCTTTACAATGTTGTGTTAATTTCTGCTGTATAACAAAGTGAATCAGCTATACGTACACATATATCCCCATATCCCCTCCCTCTCGTGTCTCCCTCCCACACTCCCTATCCCGCCCCTCTAGGTGGTCACAAAGCACTGAGCTGATCTCCCTATGCTATGCGGCTGCTTCCCACTAGCTATCTGTTTTCCATTTGGTAGTGTGTATATGTCAGTGCCACTCTCTCACTTTGTCCCAGTTTACCCTTCCCCCTCCCCGTGTCCTCAAGTCCATTCTCTATGTCCGCGTCTTTATTCCTGTCTTGCCCCTAGGTTCTTCAGAACCTTTTTTTTTTTAGATTCCGTATATATGTGTTAGCATACAGTATTTGTTTTTTTCTTTCTGACTGACTTCACTCTGTATGACAGACTCTCGGTCCATCCACTTCACTACAGATAACTCAATTTCATTTCTTTTTATGGCTGAGTAATATTCCATTGTATATATGTGCCACATCTCCTTTATGCATTCATCTGTTGATGGACACTTAGGTTGCTTCCATGTCCTGGCTATTGTAAATAGTGCTGCAGCGAACATTGTGGTACATGACTCTTTGAATTATGGTTTTCTCAGGGTATATGCCCACTAGTGGGATTGCTGGGTCGTATGGTAGTTCTGTTTTTAGTTTTTTAAGGAACCTCCATACTGTTCTCCATAGTGGCTGTACCAATTAGCATTCCCATCAACAGTGCAGGAGGGTTCCCTTTTCTCCACACCCTCTCCACCATTTATTGTTTGTAGGTTTTTTGATGATGGCCATTCTGACTGGTGTGAGGTGATACCTCATTGTAGTTTTGATTTGCATTTCTCTAACGATTAGTGATGTTGAGCATCCTTTCTTTTTTTTGAATTTTATTATTTTTTTTGTACAGCAGGTTCTTACTAGTTATCCATTTTATACATATTAGTGTATATATGTCAATCCCAATCTCCCAATTCATCCACCCCCCCCCCCACCACCACTTTCCCCCCTTGGTGTCCATACGATTGTTCCCTGCATCTGTGTCTCAATATCTCCCCTGCAAACCAGTTCATCTGTACCATTTTTCTAGATTCCACATATATGCGTTAATATACGATATTTGTTTTTCTCTTTCTGACTTACTTCACTCTGTATGACAGTCTCTAGGTTCATCCACATCTCTACAAATGACCCAATTTCGTTCCTTTCTATGGCTGAGTAATATTCCATTGTATGTATGTACCGTGATGTTGAGCATCCTTTCATGTGTTTGTTGGCAATCTGTATATCTTCTTTGGAGAAATGTCTGTTTAGGTCTTCTGCCCATTTTTGGATTGGGTTGTTTGTTTTTTTGATATTGAGCTGCATGAACTGCTTGTATATTTTGGAGATTAGTCCTTTGTCAGTTGCTTCGTTTGCAAATATTTTCTCCCATTCTGAGGATTGTCTTTTCGTCTTCTTTATGGTTTCTTTTGCTGTGCGAAAGCTTTTAAGTTTCATTAGGTCCCATTTGTTTATTTTTGTTTTTATTTCCATTTCTGTAGGAGGTGGGTCAAAAAGGATCTTGCTGTGATTTATGTCATAGAGTGTTCTGCGTATGTTTTCCTCTAAGACTTTTAGAGTGTCTGGCCTTACATTTAGGTCTTTAATCCATTTTGAGTTTATTTTTGTGTATGGTGTTAGGGACTGTTCTAATTTCATTCTTTTACATGTAGCTGTCCACTTTTCCCAGCACCACTTATTGAAGAGGCTGTCTTTTCTCCACTGTATATGCTTGCCTCCTTTATCAAAGATAAGGTGACCATATGTGCATGGGTTTATCTCTGGGCTTTCTATCCTGTTCCATTTATCTATATTTCTGTTTTTGTGCCAGTACCATACTGTCTTGATTACTGTAGCTGTGTAGTATAGTCTGAAGTCAGGGAGGCTGATTCCTCCAGCTCCATTTTTCTTTTTCAAGATTGCTTTGGCTATTCGGGGTCTTTTGCCTTTCCATACAAATTGTGAAATTTTTTGTTCTAGTTCTGTGAAAAATGCTAGTGGTAGTTTGATAGGGATTGCATTGAATCTGTAGATTGCTTTGGGTAGTATAGTCATTTTCACAATGTTGATTCTTCCAATCCAAGAACATGGTATATCTCTCCATCTATTTGTATCACCTTTCATTTCTTTCATCAGTGTCTTACAGTTTTCTGCATACAGGTGTTTTGTTTCCTTAGGTAGGTTTATTCCTAGGTTTTTTTTGTTTTTGTTTTTTTTAAATAAATTTATTTATTTATTTATGGCTGTGTTGGGTCTTCGTTGCTGCTCATGGGCTTTCTCTAGTTGCGGAGAGCAGGGGCTACTCTTCATTGCAGTGTGCGGGCTTCTCATTGCGGTGGCTTCTCTTGTTGCAGAGCACGGGCTCTAGGCACGCAGCCTTCAGTAGTTGTGGCACGTGGGCTCTAGAGCGCAGGCTCAGTAGTTGTGGCGCATTGGCTTAGGTGCTCCGCGGCATGTGGGATCTTCCGGGACCAGGGCTGGAACCCGTGTCACCTGCATTGGCAGGCGGATTCTTAACCACTGCGCCACCAGAGAAGTCCCTATTCCTAGGTATTTTATTCTTTTTGTTGCAGTGGTAAATGGGAGTGTTTCCTTAATTTCTCTTTCAGATTTTTCATCATTAGTGTATAGGAATGCAAGAGATTTCTGTGCATTCATTTTGTATCCTGCTACTTTACCAGATTCATTGATTAGCTCTAGTAGTTTTCTGTTAGCATCTTTAGGATTCTCTATGTATAGTATCATGTCATCTGCAAACAGTGACAGTTTTACTTCTACTTTTCCAATTTGGATTCCTTTTATTTCTTTTTCTTCTCTGATTGCTGTGGCTAATACTTCCTAAACTATGTTGAATAATAGCGGTGAGAATGGGCAACCTTGTCTTGTTCCTGATCTTAGTAGAAATGGTTTCAGTTTTTCACCATTGGGAACGATGTTGGCTGTGGGTTTGTCCTATATGGCCTTTATTACGTTGAGGTAAGTTCCCTCTATGCCTACTTTCTGGAGGGTTTTTATCATAAATGGGTGTTGAATTTTGTCAAAAGCTTTTTCTGCATTTATTGAGATTATCGTATGGTTTTTATCCTTCAATTTGGTAATACGGTATATCACATTGATTGATTTGTGTATATTGAAGAATCCTTGCATCCCTGGGATAAATTCCACTTGATCATGGTGTATTATCCTTTTAATGTCCCGTTGGATTCTGTTTGCTAGTATTTTGTTGAGGATTTTTGCATCTGTGTTCATCAGTGATATTGGCCTGTAGTTTTCTTTTTTTGTGGCATCTTTGTCTGGTTTTGGTATCAGGGTGATGGTGGCCTTGTAGAATGAGTTTGGGAGTGTTCCTCCCTCTGCTGTATTTTGGAAGAGTTTGAGAGGGATAGGTGTTAGCTCTTCTCTAAATGTCTGATAGAATTTGCCTGTGAAGCCATCTGGTCCTGGGCTTTTGTTTGTTGGAAGATTTTTAATCACAGTTTCAATTTCAGTGCTTGTGATTGGTTGGTTCATACTTTCTATTTCTTCCTGGTTCGGTGTCGAAAGGTTGTGCTTTTCTAAGAATTTGTCCATTTCTTCCAGGTTGTCCATTTTATTGGCATATAGATGCTTGTAGTAATCTCTCATGATCCTTTGTATTTCTGCAGTGTCAGTTGTTACTTCTCCTTTTCATTTCTAATTCTGTTGATTTGAGACTTCTCCCTTTTTTTCTTGATGAGTCTGGCTAATGGTTTATCAATTTTGTTTATCTTCTCAAAGAACCAGCTTTTAGTAGTATTGATCTTTGCTCTCGTTTCCTTCATTTCTTTTCATTTATTTCTGATCTGATCTTTATGATTTCTTTCCTTCTGCTAACTTTGGGTTTTTTTTTTTTGTTTTTCTTTCTCTAATTGCTTTAGGTGTACAGCTAGGTTGTTTATTTGAGATTTTTTTTTGTTCCTTGAGGTGGGATTGTATTTCTATAAACTTCCCTCTTAGAACTGATTTTGCTGCATCTCATAGGTCTTGGGTCGTTGTGTTTTCATTGTCATTTGTTTCTAGGTATTTTTTGATTTCCTCAGTGATTTCTTGGTTATTTAGTAGTGTATTGTTTAGCCTCCATGTGTTTGTATTTTTTACAGTTTTTTTCCTGTAATTGATATCTAGTCTCATAGCGTTGTGGTCAGAAAAGATAATTGACATGATTTCAGTTTTCTTAAGTTTACCAAGGCTTGATTTGTGACCCAAGATACCTATCCTGGAGAATGTTCCATGAGCACTTGAGAAGAAAGTGTATTCCGTTGTTTTTGGATGGAATGTCCTATAAATATCAATTAAGTCCATCTTGTCTAATGTGTCATTTAAAGCTTGTGTTTTCTTATTTATTTTCATTTTGGATGATCAGTCCATTGGTGAAAGTGGGGTGTTATAGTCCCCTACTATGACTGTGTTACTGTTGATTTCCCCTTTTATGGCTGTTAGCATTTGCGTTATGTATTGAGGTGCTCCTCTGTTGGGTGCATAAATATTTACAATTGTTATATCTTCTTCTTGGATTGATCCCTTGATGATTATGTAGGGTCCTCTTTGCCTCTTGTAATAGTCTTTATTTTAAAGTTTGTTTTGTCTGATACGAGAATTGTTACTCCAGCTTTCTTTTGATTTCCATTTGCATGGAATATCTTTTTCCATCCCCTAACTTTCAGTTTGTATGTGTCCCTAAGTCTGGAGTGGGTCTCTTGTAGACAGCATATATACGAGTCTTGTTTTTATATCCATTCAGCCAGTCTGTGTCTTTTGGTTGGAACATTTAGTCCATTTACACTTAAGGTAATTATCAATATGTATATTCCTATTACCATTATCTTAATTGTTTTGCATTTGTTATTGTAAGTCTTTTCCTTCTCTTGTGTTTCCTGCCTAGAGAAGTTCCTTTAGCATTTGTTGTAAAGCTGGTTTGGTGGTGCTGAATTCTCTTAGCTTTTGCTTGTCTGCAAAGATTTTAATTTCTCTGTCGAATCTGAATGAGATCCTTCCTAGGTAGAGTCATCTTGGTTGTAGGTTTTTCCCTTTCATCACTGTAAATATGTCCTGCCACTCCCTTTTGGCTTGCAGAGTTTCTGCTGAAAGGTCAGCTGTTAACCTTATGGGGATTCGCTTGTATGTTATTTGTTGCTTTTCCCTTGCTGCTTTTAATATTTTTTCTTCGTATTTAATTTTTGATAGTTTGATTAATATGTGTCTTGGTGTGTTTCTCCTTGGATTTATCCTGTATGGGAATCTGCGCTTCCTGGACTTGATTGACTGTTTCCTTTCCCATGTTGGGAGGTTTTCAACTATAATCTCTTCATATATTTTCTCAGTCCCTTTCTTTTTCTCTTCATCTTCTGGGACCCCTATAATTCGAATGTTGGTGCGTTTAATGTTGTCCCAGAGGTCTCTGAGACTGTCCTCAATTCTTTTCATTCTTTTTTCGTTATTCTGCTCTGTGGTAGTTATTTCCACTATTTTATCGTCCAGGTCACTTATCCGTTCTTCTGCCTCAGTTATTCTGCTATTGATTCCTTCTAGAGAATTTTAAATTTCATTTATTGTGTTGTTCATCATGTTTGTTTGCTCTTTAGTTCTTCTAGGTCTTTGTTAAACGTTTCTTGTATTTTCCCCATTCTATTTCCAAGATTTTGGATCATCTTTACTATCATTACGCTGAATTCTTTTTCAGGTAGACTGCCTATTTCCTCTTCATTTGTTTGGTCTGGTGGGTTTTTACTTTGCTCCTTCATCTGCTGTGTATTTCTCTGTCTTCTCATTTTGCTTAACTTACTGTGTTTGCGGTCTCCTTTTCGCAGGCTGCAGGTTCAGAGTTCCTGTGTTTTTGGTGTCTGTCCCCAGTGGGTAAGGTTGGTTCAGTGGGTTGTGGAGGGGACTGGTGCCTGTGTTCTGGTGGATGAAGCTGGATCTTGTCTTTCTGGTGGCCAGGACGGCGTCCGGTAGTGTATTTTGGGGTGTCTGTGAACTTATGGTTTTAAGCAGCCTGTCTGCTAATGGGTGGGGTTGTGTTCCTGTCTTGCTAGTTGTTTGGCATGGGGTGTCCAGCCTCAGAGCTTGCTGGTTGTTGAGTGGAGCTGGGTCTTAGCGTTGGGACAGAGATCTCTGGGAGAGCTCTTGCCGATTGATATTATGTGGGGCCGGGATGAGTCTGGTGGTCCAGTGTCCTGAACTCAGCTCTTCCACCTCAGAGTCTCAGGCCTGACAGCCGGCCGGAGCACCAAGACCCTGTTAGTCACACAGCTGCTAGTGTTGGAGGGTCTCCTGCAGAGCTGGGGGGTGGCTGTCACTCACCGCGAGGACAAGGACACTGGCAACAGAAGTTCTGGGAAGTACTCCTTGGCGTGAGCCCTCCTGGAGTCCTCTGTAACTTGTTCTTTCAACTTTCTTTAGGGTTTTTTTTGATGAACAGAAGTTCTAGGTTTTAATATACTCAACTATATTTTATTTTATGGTCAACACTTTTGTGTCTTTAAGGAATCGTTTGCTTTTCTTTTTTTCATTTTATATGCCAATATCTGTTAACATTAAAGCTGACATTTATTTAAAGTCCTGAGATTGCAGTGGTAGAATAACAGTGAAGGAAGAAGATAGTTTAGGAAAATGAAAGCAGAATGAGAAGCATTTTGGAATATACCCATGTGTATAACTAGTCATTGCTCATTCCCAACCCCCAATAGAAAATAAGTCATTTTTAAAAAGCTGGATTCACATTTGTGCTTTAAACTCAGGTACCTCTGTAGGGATCACAGGTCTACTAGTCAGCATGACTTTTCCCTAAACTCTCACCAGCCTATGTTTCTTGAATGATTTACCCTTTCTCTGGACTTTATTATATATTTCAGGTTTTTTTTAATGTGTAATGACAGTTGGTGAGAAAATGATTATGACCTTTGTGATTCATTTAGACATATTAAAAGGATGTTACATGAATGTATTATTTATATTAGAAATTATTTCTATTCTTGAATTTGAAAATGGTTGGAATAAAGCTTAACCTAAAGAAATTTGTGGTAAAGCATTCTATAGTAAAACATTTTCAAAAATTATTTTTTCTATACCCTGATTTTAAATTTCAGAAAAGTGCTTCACTTAAATGCTATTCTGCTCCTCGTTCAGCTTATCAGAAGCATTGTATGACAGATACCCATATCTCCTGTCACTTCTATAAATGTGCTCTGTTTTCTAGCAGATTTGAATTCTGGAATCCCTTCACCTCCAGGGAATGTCTGCGCAAGCATACACACGGACACACACACACTCATAATAGACACCATATTCTTTCACAGCTATCCTTTTACATGCAGTTTCTGCTGCTGGGAGAACTTCTTGTGCTTTATTAATAAGGATATAGTTGTTGCCATCACAGAAATAACCTGTATTCGTGTAGTGCTTTACCAAGTACTTTCATGTACATTTTCTCAACTTTAACCCTTACCTAAAGCCTATGTGTTTGGCAGGGCAAGTTTTAGTCCTGCTTTGGGCTGGGCTAATACTAAGGCTCAAAGACATAAAGTCAGCACTTTCCTGGTACAGTAAGATGCTTAGTAAGTATTTATTGGATGGAGGAATGGATGAATGAATGAATGGCCATTCTCACCCTCATGCCCTTTGGATTACATCATGGCTGCAGATTTAGTTATACCCCAGCAGAGGACTTGGTATATAGTAGAAACTAGAATGTTTATTGACTACAACTTCCGCTTCTGGCTATGTTGGAGTAACTGGTTCTGGACTAGCCTTCTTGCCATAAAAAAACTGTAAAACTGGACAAAATATATGAGGCAGCTCTTTTAGCCTTTGGGCAACAGGCCTGTGATCTTGAAATTCATGGAATGAGCCCCATGATTGACCCTGATTTCTACCTGAAAACAATTTCCTGAGCTGGAGTCCAGGCAGAGCATAGTGGCCTTACTGTTCTGAGCTCAGAATTTGGGACAGCTAAAATGTCTAGCATCTTCAGGGCAGGACCTTGGAGAAGAGGAAGATGTGTAGGAGGGGCGCTCAGATGTTTGTGTGTGGGTCCCTTGTGAATTCTTGGCAGAGGGTTGGGCATCCATGAATGAGAAAGACCAGAAGGGTGCCTTAGGGTTGGGAATGGAACAGAGATACTAGAGGTTGTACAGCTGGGGGATATTGGAGCTCTGGCCCAGACGGATTTGAGAGACATGATGGACACCCCAGGCAACTGATGAAACACTGGAAAGAACATGAGATAAAGCAGGGATTGGCAAACCATGTCAGTAAAGTTTTGTTAAAACATCCACGCCCATCATTTACATATTGTCTGGTTGCTTTCACTCTACAATGGCAAAGTTCAGTATTTGCCACAGAGACATTAGGGCCGGCAAGGCCACAATATTTACTATTTGGCTCTTTAAGAAAACGTTTTCTGACTACTGCCCTAGAGTTAAAGCCTATTCTAGACCTTCCCATAACAAAGCCTATGACCAAATCTAGATCTTCCTGTAACAAAGCCTATAAGGCAAAATCTGCAGGGGAGACAGAACTTGGAGGTTGAGTTCTGCCAGGTTAGAGAAACTTGGGAAGCATCTTGAACTTTCCATAGGTACCCTAACAAAAGTATTACTTGACTTTTTGTTTAAAATTAGAATGTTCCTGAGCAGTATTGCCTCCTGTAGTGCTTTGGGACCTTTCTAACAGTGACAGTGGCTTTAGCCTACACTCTGATACTTTGAAAGTCTTTGGTTACTCCCCTGGACAAATTCTATATAAGAATATGTCTCATTCCACTTTAAAAGAAAAACCCTGTAATCTTTCTTGATGATGGAACTTTCTAGGATCTTCTATCCAATGTCAGTATTTAGTTTAAATTGAAAAAGTTGCTAATCCCCAAAGGCTAGAACCAGAGCTAAAGTAGCTTCCTGTTTAAGAGGAACAAGCAAGGTTCCTTTTGTTTCTGAATATTTTAAATTTAAAAAATATTTTGAACTTACAAATTGTTTCATGCATATAGACAAAACAGAATGTAACAAAAAACTGGATGCTCACCACACATAGCTTTTTTTACATGTTAATGTTTTGCCAAATTTGCTTCACATTATTTTTCTAAGAAATAGTATCTCAGATACATACTGTGTGTGTATCCTCCCTGATCCTGTTCTGTCCCTTCTTTTCCCAGTGATAACTACTCTTGAATCTTTTGCTTGTCATTACGTTAGATGTTTTTATACCAACAAAGTGTGTGTGTTTGTATCTATAAATTATATGTAATATTTTATGCATTTTCAAGTTTAAATAAAAGCCATCATTTTGTACATATTATTCTGCAACTACTAGCTTTTCCACTCAACCTTGTTTTGAATTTAGACATGGTAAAATGTATCATTGTAATTCATTTACTACATGATTTGTATCTTCATTCTTTTGTTGATGGACATTTAGGTTTCCAGTATTTTATGATTATAAACAGTGCTAAAGTGAATATTGGTGTTATCTGTCTTACTGTGTTTATGTATTGGAGTTTCTCTAGATAATGTAACCAGAGATAGTATTGTTGCTTGTAGTATATCCACATCTTTGACTATCAGTTATTACTGAATTGCTTCCCAAAATGGTTTTATCCTTTTATAATTTCACCTGCTTTGGTTTGCACAATTACATCATGGGTACTCTAAAGCAGACATGTTGTACCTGAAGAAAATATGACATATGACAATCTCATTTTACTACAGAGAAATTGAAAGTTGGTTGTTTAGATTCTTGATAAATTTATTCCTGTTTAAAAACCTTCTTATGGAAATGTTCAAACCTGTACAAGTAGGGAGAACCCCTGTGAACCATAGAGAAAACCTCCATCATCAATTTTCAGTAATTATTAACATATGGCAGGCCTTATTTCATTCTCCCTCATCCCCTCAACTAGATTGTTTTAGAGATCACAGATTTTCATTTAATTTCATCTGTAAATACTTTAGTGTATATACTAATCTTTATATAGTATATATCTCCTACCCCCCCCAAAAGAAACCCACAATACCATTGTCACCACACAATACCATTATCACCCTCCAGAAATAATTCTATAATGTTATCAAATATTCAGCATTCAAATTTTCCCAATTATCTGTTTTCTCGTTTTATCTACACTATTTAAAATACGATTACATTGTGAAAATATATACTTTTAAGGAATATATTTAAGCAGTGGCGTATAAAATGTACTCTTAAATTTCTGGTTTTTCATAGAATCATGTTTAAACAGATGATATCTATAAAGTAATCTAGGTGTAGTCTAACCCTTTTACTTTATAAATGAAAGAATTGAGGCTCAGAGAGGTTGAAATTTATTTAAAATTGGCCAGCTCACTGTAGCAGAGTTGGAATTAGAAGGCAGATCTTCTGACCCTAAATCCATTGCTCTTACACTAATTACATTGTGTTGCCTGTCTCATGTTTTTCATCAGTTTTCTAAATCTGGCATTTAAGTATTTTTTCCAGTGGCTTTTTATAAATATCAGACTACTGTACTGTCTGTACAGTACTAATCTTGTGATTTACAACAGGTTGTATTTTAAAAGGAGTTTGTGAAAGGGTTGAATTATAATATCAACACTTGTGCCAAAGATACTGAGCTGTTCTGAAAAGCTGCTTGTCTTTTCTGACCTAGATACACGGTTTCCAACTGTGGCAGAGGATGCCAGAAAGGGAGAATGAGTGCTGGCAAGAGGCTGGAAATTAAATTATTATATTACTGAGGAATCTAATATAGTTCTTCATTTTTAGCACTGTTGTATGTGAAATATTTTCTGTATTGCTGTAATACTTGGTGAATCTGTGTACTTTTTTGGCATACAAGACCTATTGTTTATTTTGCTAAGGTGAAAACAAAATGACTTCTTTTTGTTTTAAAGTTGGTGGTTTTTAACATTACTCCTTGTTTATTACTAGATTGCAGGTTCTGAGGTCATTTTGCAAACCTAACTAATTAGGAGAAATAATCTTGTCCTTTCTGTCTCCAGATACGGTTTCTTTGTGATGCTCTGTCCTGTAGAATAACAACAAAAAGTCTTCTGGGAACCAAAGACAATGTTTGAACCTTGTTTACCAAGGTGCTGGTTTTCCCTTCAGTGTTAAGTGTGCTGCAGCGGGCACAGTAGGGCAGAGAATACTGTTTCTTGCTACATTCATTACCACTTTTTTCTTTTGATCAGAATTGTCACCAGATCTGTAAATTCTAAAGATACTCTGATGACCTCTATCACAGCCATTTAGTGAGAAGGCAATTAATAGGTACTGAGGCACATATAGTTCAGGTACTACTTCATGTTTGATTGTGATTTAAAGGACTAGATCTTTTAAAGATCACTGTGCAAAATTAAATATATACCTGCTCTTTGATTTGCTTGTGGACACGGTGATATGAATTGTAAAGATGCTGGAGACCCGACCCGAGTTCTAGGGATAGCTCTGCCAATGTGTGATCATAGACAAATCATTTAACATCTTTGTATATTTGTGCTTTCACATTTTAAAAGTTTAAAAAATGAAATTTATACCATTCTGTTTTTTACTACTTTTCAGGGCTGTTGTAAGCACTGAATGTGATGCTATATGAGAAAATATTTTGAGAAATTCATATGAGTTTCTCCTTTGTGCCAGTTATTGTTCTATGTGTACAAAACAAAAAGTAAGCAAAGTAAAGATATATCATATGGCAGTAGTAAATCCTATGGAGAGAACAGGGTCAAAAGTGTGCTGGAGGAGGGCCTGCTGTTTTATATAGGGTAATCAGAGATGGGCTTATGATAAGTTGACATTTGAGCAGACACCTGAAGAAGTTAGAGGAGTTGTGTGGATGTCAGGGGTAAACTAGCTAGGTTCCAAGGGTGGGGAATTGTGTGCCTTGTTTGAGAAATAGCGAGATACCAGTGTGGGTGGAACACAGTGAGTGAGGAGGGGAGTGATGGGGAATGAGGCCAAGAAGTTAATGGGAATCAGATTATTGGAGATTTATAGGCCATTATGAGGTGTTTACTCAGAGACCAGAAGCATTGGAAGGTTCTGAGCAGAGGAATGACATGACCTATTTTTTTTTTTAATTTTAATTTTATATTGGGATATAGTTGATTTACAATGTTGTGTTAGTTTCAGGTGTACAGCAAAGTGATTTAGTTTTATTAATACATATCTATTCTTTTTCAGATTCTTTTCCCATATAGGTTATTATAAAGTATTGAGTAGAGTTCCCTGTGCTATACAGTAGGGCCTTGTTGACTAATTTTTTAAAAAAATATTTATTTGGTTGCGCCAGGTCTTAGTTGCAGCCAGTGGGCTCATTAGTTGTGGCTTGCTGGCTCCCCACTTGTGGCATGCGAACTCTCAGTTGCAGCATGCATGTGGGATCTAGTTCCCTGACCAAGGATTGAACCCGGGCCCCCTGCATTGGGAGCGTGGAGTCTCAACCACTGTGCCACCAGGGAAGTCCCTGATTATCTATTTCATATATAGTAGTGTGTATATGTTAATCTCAACTCCTAATTTATCCCTCCCCCCCAACCATTCCCCTTTGGTAACCATAAGTTTTTCTATGTCTGTGAGTCTGTTTCTATTTTGTAAATATGTTCATTTGTATCATTTTTTAGATTCCACAATATAAGTGATATCATATGATATTTATCTTTCTGTGTCTGACTTACTTCACTTAGTATGATAATCTCCATAGGTCCATCCATGTTGCTGCAAATGGCACTATTTCATTCTTTTTTATGGCTGAGTAATATTCCATTGTATATATGTACCACATCTTCTTTATCCATTTGTCTATTGGCAGACATTTAGGTTGCTTTCATGTCTTGGCTGTGACATGACATAATTTAAATTTTAAAGGGAGCACTGTGGTTACTCTTGCTGAGAATAAACTCTAGGTGGGGAAGCAAGAGAACAAGGTAAAAGTGAAGGATTTGGTGATGGATCAGATGTGGATGTGAGAGGAAGAGAGGTGTCAAGGATGACTCCCCCAAGTTTTTGGCATGAGCTGTTGTAGGATGGGGTATTTGCCCTCTTTTGAGAGAGGGAAGACTGGGAGTGAGTAGCAAAGCTCGTTTTAGTTTTGTTTTTTTGAGGGAGGAGGTCACTAGTTGGTTTGGGACATATTAAGTTTAAGATGTTTATTAGACATCTAGGTGGGTATGTTGATTGTGTACTTGAATGTGAGTCTGAAACTCAGGGTGATATAAATTTGGGAGTCCTCAGTGTACACATGGTATTTTAAAGCATCAAGCCTGGATGATATTGCCAAGGGAGTGTGTGTAGGATAGTAAAGAGATTAAGAGTGAGGTGTGTGTCCAGAGGCACTCCAGCATTTAGGTTGTGGATATAAGAAAGAAGGGAGACGGCAGAGTAATTTATGAAGTAAGGGGAGAACAAAGAGGGTAGTGTACTGGATGGGAGCCAAGGGAAGTAAAATGGTTAAGCAGGGAGCAGTCAGCTGTGTCACCTGTTGCTGAGAGGTCGACTGAAATGAGGGCTGAGATTGTTCAAAGCATTAAACTCCATGGAAGTCCTGTGGGACTTGACAAGAGCTGTTTCAGTGGAGCATTGGGTTGAGAGGCTGATTGGGGTGAATTTAAAGAGAGAATGGGAGGAGAGGAAATGGAAAACAAAAGTGTGAACTCAAAGAATTATGCCTTGAGAGGGGCAGAGAATCCGACCGTGGGGAGGCAAGAGGTCAAGGAAAGTTATTCAAGAGAGAGGAGGGGGGTGATTACTGGAGTGTTATTCTTGAGGGGATAGGATCTAGAGGATTTGAGTGGAAAGATTTCCATTAGATAGGAATAGGGACAGTTCATTTGTAAAACAGGAAAGAAGGAAGACTATATGGGAAAAGATGCAGCAAGGTTGATATTTTGCATGAAATAGGAAGCAGGATGATGACCAGTTGAATGCGAGGATATGGGAAGAAAATACAGATGTGATGAGACAAGAGAAGATGTGAAATAATCATTAGGAAAGTGGGAAGTGAATGAATATTTGTTTTTTTTCAATGGGGCTCCTTGGACGTTGCAGGTGTTTAGCATTCCAGGGTACCAAATGCCAGGATTACCCAGCTAGTCATTGTGACAACCAGAAAACTTTACCTCACATTTTTAAATCCCCCAGGGTTGCAGTACCACTCCTGTTTGGGAACTGTTGATTATTGGGCCTTTTGAGGTTAAATCATGAATTTAGAAAAAGAACTGGGACTTCCCTGGCGGTCCAGTGGTTAAGACTTTGCCTTCCAATGCAGAGGGTGTGGGTTTGATCCCTTGTCAGGGAGCTAAGCTCCCACATGCCTCTCGGCCAAAAAACCAAAACATAAAACAGAAGCAATTCTGTAACAAATTCAATAAGGACTTTAAAAATGGTCCACATCAAAAAAAAAAAAAAAGAACCAAAAAAAAAAAAAGAACCAGTTAGCACTATTGTGTGATTTCTCCCTTACCCCCCTGCCACATTCCAGGGTTACTGGTGGGGTATAGTTAAGAGTGTTGGGTATGATCAGGGTTGAGATTTTGCCAGGGTAGGATAACAAAGGCAATTGCTGGTGAAAGTCAGTGATAGATGATGGATTGTGTAATTTCAGTTGGATAAGGACAGAAGTGAGGGCATGCAAAGGGTGAGGGACTCTGAAAGGTGGTTGGGTTAGTAGATTATGGGCCCAGGTGGGGAGTGGGTACCTAGGGTAGGAAAGGAGATGAGAACATTGGAGGAAAAGAATACAAGGATTTTAGAATTTTAGAAGGATCATCTATGCGATTCTGGAAATTACTAAGAATTATGCCAGGAATTAGAGATGAGCTAAGTACTAAAGTCCTGAAGGAGTGGAAGGGAGTTTGGGGGATTAATCCAAGATGGGTGAAATAAGGCAAATAAATAGTGGAAACTGTGCTTATGGAAGAAGAGTCAGAAATTGCCTGTAAGTCACTATGATGATGACAGCCATGGAAATATATGGGAAGAGATGGTGACGTTTCAGATGGAGCCTTCTTGGATTCTACCGTTAATGGCACTCTCTAAGGAAAGAGAAATCTAGGGTTGAATTCAGATTTTTATTGAGCCTCTCCTGAGTGCAAGGCATGGTAGTAGGTGCTGTGGAGATAAAGATAAGTAATTTCATTAAGGAGCTTGTGATAAAAGTAACTAAAACTGAGTAATAGAAATGTGATAAAGGAAGTTGAAAAAGGACTGGATGGCTCAAAGAAAGAAGAAATTATATTAGCCTCAAGTATTAGGTAAGGCCTCCTGGAAGGGTAGATTTGAGATGGACATTTGATGAATAGAACAAGGGCAAATCATAGTGGAGTAGAGGTTGCAGTCCAGGTAAGGGAAAGGTTTAACTTGGAGCTTAGCGGTAGCACATTGTATGGTGTTCTGGGGAAGATTCATTATTCTCTTTTTGGCTGGAACTACAGTGATGAGAGAAATGACAGGGACAGAATTGCATTTGTGTTGTATTATGGAGGGCCTTGGTGACGCCCAGTATTTGAGTGGAATGCCAGTTGTTTAGCTATTGAGTAGTCAAAAGTTTTTCTAAAATTTTATTTATTTATTATTTTATTTTATTTCATTAATTAATTAATTTGCACTGGTCTTAGTTGCGGCAGGTGGGCTCCTTAGTTGCAGCTCGCTGGCTCCTTAGTCGTGGCATGCGGGCTTAGTTGAGGCATTCATGTGGGATATAGTTCCCTGACCAGGGATCGAACCCAGGCTCCCTGCATTGGGAGCGCGGAGTCTTAACCCCTGCGCCACCAGGGAAGTCCCCATCGTTGAAGGTTTTGAAGGGGAGCTTGATGTTCTCAAAGTAAAATTTTCCCCAAAGGTGGGCTGAAGTGGGGATAGAATAGTTTAGGAGAGGATAAATTCCTGTAAATAGTAAAACATGGCAAAACTATTCACAGTAGTATACAAGACTTCCATATCTTTGAATTATAAACATCTTTAGTAGTAAAACAAGGACTGAAACTCAGGATTTCCATTCTCATGCTGTATCTCTTTTCCTGTTTTGAATTCAGAGAGCTTGCCTCATTTATGTTTTCTTTACATGGCTCTCAGAACAGCACAGTCTTCGTTTTCTTAGTATCTCTCAGGCACTTCTCTGGCTAGTTGTGCCTCTTTTTCCCGTTCATTGGTACACCTACTCCCTTGGTGATCTTGTGGCTTTGCATACTACCTATATGCTGAAAAGTACCAAATTTATATCCTAATCCAGATCTCGCTTCTAAACTGTAGGTTCATATGCTATAGTTGCCTACTTCTATATCTAATAATTATCTCAAGCTCAACATGTCCAAAACTGAATTCCTGTTCTTAATCCCCAAACCGCCTCTCACTGCACCTTCCCTAACTCAGTTGCTCAGGCCAAAAACCTTTAAGTCAGTCCTGACGCCTCCACCTCGCTCCCACTCCACATCCATTCTACTAGGAAGACATGCCATCTTTCCCTTCAGAATATATCTATACTCTGATTGCTAAACTTTCTTAGTGGTCTCCTTCCTTCCACCCTTGCCCTCTCTACAATGTATTTCAACATAGCAAGCATAGTGATCTTTCAAAAACATGAGCCAGATATTGTCAGTGCTCTGCTCAAAACCTTCTAAGTGCTCCGTGTCTCACTCAGAGTAAAGCTACAGTCCTTAAGATGACTGGAAGGACCTCCTATATTAGGAATTGACAAACAGTGGCCCCTGGACCACATTTGGATCCATTGCCTGTTTTTGTGTGACCTGTGGGCTAAGAATGATTTTTGCATTTTTAAATGGTTAAAAAAAAAACCTGATACTTTGTGACATGAACATTATATGAAGTTGAAATTTCAGTTCCCATAAATAAAGTTGTATTGGAATACAGCCATACCCATTTGTTTGCACACTGTGTTATGGCTACATTTGCACTACAAAGGCAGAGTTGAGTAGTAGAGAGAGACCTTATGGCTCCAAAGCCTAAAGAACTTTTTATCTGGTCCTTTAAAGAAAAAGTTTGCCAACCTCTGCCCTGTATGATCGGGTTCCTCATTCCCACCCTCAGTCCTCATTGCCCTTCTCTCCCCACCCAGCCTACTCAAGCCATCCAGCCACGATGGCCTCCTGTGCCTCTATCTGACCAGGCACAGTCTTTGTCCCCTGCCAGGAATGCTCGTTCCTGAGATCTCTGCATGGCTCACTCCCTCACCCCATGAAGGTTTGCTCAGGCATCACCTTCTCCATGAGGACTGACCATCTGTTTAAAATCGCACCCTCCTCTGTATAGTACCTGCATGTACTTGTGCTGTCCCCTGCTCTTTCTTTTCCATAGCACCTCACACCTTCTCACATACTGTTTAAAGTACTTGTTTTTACATTTACTGTTTTTTGGTTGTTTTCCCCACTCTGGACTTAAACACAAGGACAGGGATTTTTGTCTGTTTTGTTCACTGATGCATCCTAAGTGCCTAGAACAGTGGCTGGCTTATTATAGGTGCTCAATAAAGACTTGTTGAGATGCACTGAATTTTGGTTCTTTAACCAAATGAGTCGTCTAACTGGTGGATAGAGTTCTTTCACTTCTGTCACTATTCCATCAGGAATGGGGAAGGGTTAGCGTGTGTGCTTTCAGTGAGGAGATGTGTTTTCCTGTCACCACTTCCTTGGATTGGTTACTTGATAACATCTTTTTCATCCTGCTCACTGACAGTAAGTGTTCAGAAAGCATTCTGATTGACCTAGCCAGCTTGTACAGTGCATTTTATGTTAGGGCTGCAGCCGTTGTGCCATCCTTGTTTAAACTGTTAATTGAGCAGGGACCTTTTGGCCTGAGCCCAGTGTTGCGAGGCTTCAAGTGATGTGGTGGGATTGAGCTTTTCCATCATTATAGGTGTTTTGGGGTAGGGATGAAGAGCTGGATTTTTGGAGTAGGTATATGTAATTTATAGGTTTTTCAGTTTAGCATTCCCCTAGTGCCGTTTTAATATAGAAAATAAAAGGAAATTTTCAGAGGAAAGTACGGAAATTCAGTATTCTTTTCACATTAGTATTGTACAGAAACTGAATGCCACCACATAGGGAAAGTTTAGTTTATTTGAAGGGATTTGGAGGAAGTATTGAATTTATATGTATTTGCTCTTTTCTTAATGTATCTGAATTAGTTCATTTTCATATGCCCTGTGCTATGAAGCACAGTACCAAGTACAAAACAGGCAATTAGTAAGTATGTATTTACTGGTAAATCTCTTTATCTTAAAGTAATCCTCTTGGCGTATCAGTGAGGTATCTTTTTCTGATTTTATTTGCCCATCTTTAATATAGTGGACATGTGATTGTTCTTTTGTAATGGAGAAGTAGAGCCTGGATATTTGATTTTCACAGAGCTCCTTCTGGAGAGGTTGCAGATGTTAGTATTAGCAAAATTTAAAGTTTTCTATTCAGTTATTATTTTGAGAGTAAATAATTTCTTGGATTCTATGTCACACTGTTTACAAGACATTATTTGGAATCTTTTAAGAAAGTAAGTATATTTAAATATTTTTTGCCTTAATTTTTAATATTTTCTCCTAATTTCATTTCAGAAAAAATCCTAAATATTTGACTAAATTTTATAGTTTGAATATAGAAAGCATCGTCATTCTCCAGTTTTTTTTTTTTAATTTTTATTTATTCATTTATTTATTTATTCATTCATTTATGGCTGTGTTGGGTCTTCGTTTCTGTGCGAGGGCTTTCTCTAGTTGCGGCAAGTGGGGACCACTCTTCATCGCGGTGCGCGGGCCTCTCACTGTAGCGGCCTCTCTTGTTGCGGAGCACGGGCTCCAGACGCGCAAGCTCAGTAGTTGTGGCTCACGGGCCCAGTTGCTCCGCGGCATGTGGGATCTTCCCAGACCAGGGCTCGAACCCGTGTCCCCTGCATTGGCAGGCAGATTCTCAACCACTTCACCACCAGGGAAGCCCCATTCTCCAGTTTTGAGATTTGCTCCTAAGAAAAGGGTCTAATATTCATACATACAAAAACCTAGCTTTGTGGGCTGGGTAGCCTGACATCTAAAGCTTTCACCTTTAAAGGTCAGTTAAAAAGGACATACAATGCCACCAAAAATATGATCCATGAAAGAAAAATTTGATAAGCTGGGATTCATTAAAACTAAAAACTTCTGTTTTTTGAAAGATACTCTTAAGAGGATGAGAAGACAAGTACCAGATTGGGAGAAAATCTTCGCAAAACACATATCAGATAAAGGACTGGTATCCAAAATATACAAAGAAGTCATAAAATTAAACAGACAACCCAATTAAAAAAAGGGTAGAAGACCTGAACAGACACCTCACTAAAGAAGATATACACATGGCAAATAAGCATATGAAAAGATGCTCAACATCATACGTCATCAAGGAATTTCAATTTCAGATGATAGTGAGATACCATTACACACCTATTAGAATGGCTGAAGACCCAAACTTTGACAGCACCAAATGCTGATGAGGATGTGGAGCAGCAGGAACTCTCATTCTTTCCTGGTGGGAATGCAAAATGGTACAGCTACTTTGGATGAAAGACAGTCTGGAAGTTTCTTACAAAACTAAACATAGTTTCACCATATGATCCTGTGGTCAAAGTCCTTGGTATTTACCCAAATGGGTTGAAAACCTGCACACGAATGTTTACAGCAGCTTTATTCATAATTGCCAAAACTTGATAGGTGAATGGATAAACAAACTGTGGTATATCCAGACAGTGGAATATTTTTCAGTGATAAAAGAAATGACATGGAGGAATCTTTTTTAAAAATATTTATTTATTTATTTAACTTATGGCTGCGTTGGGTCTTCGTTGCTGCGCGTGGGGTTTCTCTGATTGTGGTGAGCGGGGGCTACTCTTCGTTGCGGTGCGCAGGCTTCTCATTGCGGTGGCTTCTCTTGTTGCTGAGCACAGGCTCTAAGCACATGGGCTTCAGTAGTTGTGGCACGTGGGCTCTAGAGCGTGAGATCTAGATCGCAGGCTCAGTAGTTGTGGCTCACGAGCTTAGTTGCCCTGCGGCATGTGGGATCTTCCCGGACCAGGGCTCCAACCCGTGTCCCCTGCCTTTGGCAGGCAGATTCTTAACCACTGCTCTACCAAGGAAGTCCCGGCGTGGAGGAATCTTAAGTGCATATGGCTTAGTGAAAAGACTACATACTGTATGATTTCAACTATGTGACATTTGGAAGAGGGAGGGTCAAATAGGTGGAGCCTGGGATTTTTAGGGCAGTGAAACTGTTCTGGATGATTCTGTAATGGTGGGTGCGTGTCATAATCCTTTTGTCAAGACTCAGAGAAGGTATAACACAAAGAATGAACCCTGGTGTAAACTGTGGTCTTTAGTTAATAATATTGTATTAACATTGGTTCATTAATTGTAACAAATGTACCACACTAATGCAAGATGTTGATAATAGGGGAAACTGTGTGTGTGTGTGTGTTAGGGAGAAGTGGTATATGGGATTCTTTCTATTTCCTGCTCAGTTTTTCTGTAAACCTAAGGCTGCTCTAAAAAAACAATGTCTATTAATTGAAAAAATAGTAGTTAATAGAAAAAGTGATACACAGGCACACACGTGCCCATATATACACACTCCACCCTCTGCATACAACTACTCTTACTTAGTAAGTAGAACACAGCTAATGTTTTTCTGAGCTCTGTTTTTCAGAGAAATATATATCTGATATATATATCACAGAACGTATATCTGATATATAAGCAAAACATTTTATTTGATACTTGAGGTTTTTTCCCTTCTGAAGCCATATATTGATCATGTACTATATGCCAGATACTTTTAAGTATTTTTAATAACCTGTCTCATTTAGTTTGAAGTAAATACTGTTCACCTCATTGCACAGGTGAGAAAGCTCTGGCTAAGAGAAGTTGGTAGTTGAATCTAGACCTGACTCCAAAGCCTGTGTCCTATATGGCCTTTGTAATTCACATAGACATATTTTTTTGAAAGAGCTAAAGTTTATCCACTAACAGAAGTGTAAGTGCCTTTAGAGCAAAAATATTATGGAAAGGGATTGTCTTGGTTTGGATCTTAGCTCTGCTATGTACTTTTGCTTTGTGATTTTAATTAGATTATATTGTCTCTTTATGCTCTAGCTTCCTTATATGTTAAGTGGAGATATTAAGATTGTTGTGGGACTTCCCTGGTGGTCCAGTGGTTAAGAATCTACTTTCCAATGTAGGGGGACTTGGGTTCAGTCCCTCGTTGGGGAACTAAGATCCCACATGCCACAGGACGTCTGAGCTCGCGCGCCACAGCTACTGAGCCTGTGCACTCTGGAGCCCACGCGCCGTAACCTGCATGCTGCAATGAAGATCCCGCGTGCCGCAACTGGGACCCGATGTAGCCAAATAAATTAAAAAAAAAAGATTGTTGTGAGGATTAAATGAATTAATATATCAAAAGCTCTTAGAACAGTGCCTGGTACAGAATGTGAGTCCCATAACTGTTAGCTGTTAATTAGTAGTGGAATATTTTCTCACTGTTTAGGTTAAGGAAACTGAGACCCAAGGAAATTAAGTGATTTTGAGTCACATAACTTTCTAAGGTCACAGAGCTATTAAATGGTGAAGTTGAGTCTTTTTTTAAATTTCAAGGCCAGAATTTTATCTACTAAGTTAATCATTTTTTTAGAGAGAAACTCTTCAAAAATGTGTTACAGTTTCTATCAGCTCACAGTCTACCAAATATAACTTTTTTTTTTTCAATCAGATATAGTAGGGAAAAGTCACTGGGCTATGACTTAGGTTTTGGACAACACTTTGTCCCTGATTAGTTGTGTGACTTCTTTGGTATCTCTGATTGTAGTTCACTTTAAACTGAGAGGTGGGTGGAATTGGACCAGATGATTTCTAAGTTCCTTTTACAGCATCGACAGAATATGATTCTGAGATGATATCATGAATTATTGCACTATGCTATAATACCCTGAAGTTCCCAGAGCTGCTTTTTAAAAAAAATTTTTTAATTTTTAATTTTTTATACAATTTTAAAAGGCTACACTCCATTTACAGTTATTACAAAATATTGGCTATAGTCCCTGTGTTGTACAGTACATCCTTGTGACCTATCTTATACCCAATAGTTTGTATCTCCTACTCCGCTACCACTGTTTTGTCCCCCCACCCCCTGCCAGTAACCACTAGTTTATTCTCTGTATCTGTGAGTCTGCTTCTTTTTGTGTTATGTTCACTAGTTTGTTGTATTTTTTAGATTCCACATATAAGTGATATCATACAGTATTTGTCTTTCTCTTTCTGACTTATTTCACTTAGCATAATGCCCTCTAAGTCCATCCATGTTGCAACAAAGGGCAAAATTTTGTTCTTTTTTATGGCTGAGTAGTATTCCATTGTATTGGGTTGGCCAAAAAGTTCCTTTGATTTTTAAGTAAAAATAATAGACACATTTTTCACTTTCACCAAGAACTTTATTGAACAACATATTCACCATTTTGTTCCACTACCTTTGCCATTTTTCAGGCAAATTCATAATTCCATCTTCCCAAAACTTTTTATATTTTTGAGCAAAGAACTGTTCCAGGTGCCTTTACAGTCTTCCAAGGAATTGAAATTTTTTCCATTACGAGAATTTTGTGAAGACCAAAATAAATGGAAATCCGAAGATTCAATGTCTGGATATGGCGGATGAATCAGAACTTCCCAGCCAAACAGTAACAGTTTTTGCCTGGTCATGAAAGAAACATGCAGTCTTGTGTTATCCTGATGGAAGATTATGCGTTTTCTGTTGACTAATTCTGGACACGTCGTCAAGTGCCGCTTTCAGTTGGTCTAATTGGGAGCAGTACTTGTTGGAATTAATCATTTGGTTTTCCAGAAAGAGCTCATAATAGAGGACTCCCTTCCAGTCCCACCATATACACAACATCACCTTCTTTGGTGTGGTTGGTGGTGGTTCATCTCGCTTGCCCCATGATCTCTTCCATTCCACATTATTGTACAATATCCACTTTTCATCATCCATCACAATTTGTTTTAAAAACGGAACGTTTTCATTATGTTTAAGTAGAGAATTGCTGCAGAAATACGGTCAAGGTTTTTTTCGCTTAACCTATGTGGAACCCAAACATCAAAGTGATGAGCATAACCAAGCTGGTGCAAATGATTTTCAGCGCTTGATTTGGGTACTTTGAGTATGTCCGCTATCTCCCATGTGGTATAACGTTCACTTCTCAAGTATTGTTTCAATTTGATCGCTATCAACTTCAACTGGTCTACCTGGCCGTGGAGCATCGTCCAGCAAGAAATCTCCAGCACGAAACTTCGCAAACCACTCTGACACGTTTGATCAGTCACAGCACCTTCTCCATACAGTGCACAAATCTTTTTTTTTGTGTTTCAATGTGTTTTTACCTTTCTTGAAATTATAAAGCACAATATGCCGAAAATGTTGCTTTTTTTCTTCCATCTTCAGTATTAAAATGGCTACACAAAAATTCACCCATTTTGATAAGTCTTTATTTTATTTAAAACTCCCAAGTGTTTTTAATTTTTTTATTTTTAAAATTATTTATTTATTGTCTGTGTTGGGTCTTCATTGCTGTGTGTGGGCTTTCTCTAGTTGTGGAGAGCGGGGGCTACTCTTTGTTGTGGTGCATGAGCTTCTCAGAGTGTAGTCTCAGTAGTTGTGGCTCACGGGCTTAGTTGCTCTGCGGCATGTCGGATCCTCTGGGACCAGGGCTCAAACCTGTGTCTCCTTAAGTCTTTTTTTAAATGCACGCTGATATGACAGCTGTCACATACAATCTAACAAAATTGTTTTGAATGAAGTTAAAGACAACCAAGTGCTACTAGAGCCGTCTTACGGGAAAAAACCAGACGAACCTTTTGGCCAACCCAATACATATATACCACATCTTCTTTATCCATTCATCTGTTGGTGGACACTTATGTTGCTTCCATTTCTTGGCAATTGTAAATAATTCTGCTGTGAACATTCAGGTGTGTGTATCTTTTCGAATTAGTGTTTTTGGTTTTTTTAAGATGTATTCCCAGGACTGGAATTGCTGGGTCATAAGGTAGTTCTATTTTTAGTTTTTTGAGAAACGTCTACACTGTTTTCCACAGTGGCTGCACCAGTTTACATTCCCTCCAACGGTGTTTGAGGGGTCCCTTTTCTCAGGGGTCCCTTTTCTCAACCTCCTCGCCAACATTTGTTATTTGTGTTCTTTGATGATAGCCATTCTGACAGGTGTGAGATGATATCTCATTGTGGTTTTGATTTGCGTTTCACTGATGATTAGCTATGTTGAGCATCTTTTCATGTGCCTGTTGGCCATCTGCATTTCCTCTTTAGAAAAGTGTCTATTCATTTCTTCTGCCACTTTTAAATTGGGTTGTCTGTTTATTTGATACTGAGTCGTGTGAGCCATTTACATATGTTGGTTATTAACCCCTTATCCATCATATGGTTTGCAAATATTCTCTCCCATTCAGTAGGTTGTCTTTTTGTTTTGTCAATAGTTTCCTTTGCTATGCAAAAGCTTTTAAGTTTAACTAGGTCCCATTTGTTTATTTTTGCTTTTATTTCCTTTACTTTAGAAGACGGATCCAAAAAAACATTGCTGCAGTTTATGTCAAAGAGTGTTCTGCCTATGTTTTTCTCTAGGAGTTTTATAGTATCCAGTCTTATATACAGGTCTTTAATCCATTTTGAGTTTATTTTTGTGTATGGTGTTAGAGAATGTTCTAATTTTATTCTTTAACATGCAGCTGTCCAGTTTTCCCAGCACCACTTATTGAAGAGACTGTCTTTTCTCCATTGAATATTCTTGCCTCCTTTGTCATACATTAACTGACCATAAGTGCATGGGTTTATTTCTGGGCTCTCTACCCTGTTCCATTGATCTATGTGTCTGTTTTTGTGGCAGTACCATACTGTTTTGATTACTGTAACTTTGTAGCATAGTCTGAAGCTAGGGAGCTTGATTCCTCCAGCTCTGTTCTTTCTCAAGATTGTTTTGGCTATTCAGGGTCTTTTGTGTTTCCATACGAATTAAAAAAATTTTTTTTCTAGTTCTGTGGAAAATGCCATTGGTAGTTTGATAGGAATTGTATTGAGTCTGTAGATTGCCTTGGGTAGTATGGCCATTTTAATAGTATTGATTCTTCCAATCCAAGAACATGGTATATTTATCTGTTTGTGTCATCTTCAGTTTCTGTCATCAGTGTCTTGTAGTTTTCAGAGTACAGGTCTTTTGCCTTCTTAGGTAGATTTGGTATTTTATTCTTTTTGATGCGATAGTAAATGGTTAATAGTTAATTTCTCTTTTTGATACTTCATTGTTAGTGTATAGAAATGCAACAGATTTCCGTATTAATTTTGTATCCTGCAACTTTACCAAATTCACTGATGAGCTCTAGTAGTTTTCTGGTGATATCTTTAGGGTTTTCCATGTATAGTATCATGTCATCTGCAAACAGTGATGGTTTTACTTCCTTTCCAGTTTGGTTTCCTTTTATTTCTTTTTCTTCACTGATTGCTGTGGCTAGGACTTCCAAAGCTATGTTGAATAAAAGCAGCAAGAATGAGCCCAGAGCTTCTTTTTTTTTTTTTTTTTAGAAATTCACGTTCTTTTTATTTATTTATTTATGACTGTGTTGAGTCTTCGTTTCTGTGGGAGGGCTTCCTCTAGTTGCGGCAAGTGGGGACCACTCTTCATCGCGGTGCGTGGGCCTCTCACCATCGCGGCCTCTCTTGTTGCAGAGCACAGGCTCCAGACGCGCAGGCTCAGTAATTGTGGCTCACGGGCCCAGTTGCTCCGTGGCATGTGGGATCTTCCCAGACCAGGGCTCGAACCTGTGTCCCCTGCATTGGCAGGCAGATTCTCAACCACTGCGCCACCAGGGAAGCCCAGAGAGCTTCTTGATGTATAGGTAGGGTGGTTACTCTCCATACTGATGACTGAAAAGTGCTATTGGTGATCCACAGTTTCTCCACTACATCAGCTTTTACTTAACATTCTTCCCTCTTTTTCTGCTTTCAGTTAACTTTCTTAATATGTTTGACTTACTGGTTTTACCTTTTTATAGCGAGCAGCTTGTGGACTTTGTTTTCAGTTCCCACCTGTGAGTAGTTCAGTTCAGTTCTCATCAGTGCAGCAATCTTTGGCTGCAGGATTCACAGCTAAGTACTGAATGGTTGACTCTTCTAGAATGGAGTAGGGTTGGGAATGGGAAGTGCCAAAGACTCTAAATTGTATAGTACGATCATTATACAAAAGGTATAATTTTAGTGACAGGAGGATCTTTGAGATATCTCTTACCGTGGGATCATGTTTTAGTTTGTTTCTTAACTTTGTTGTATAAAAGGACCCTATGAATTGCAGCATTATGTGTTCCCTCCTTACCTTGATTTGATATGTGTAGTAATCAAAGTAAGTTCTATCTATTAGTTGTTACATAATTTTAAAAAAATCAGTCTTCACTAGCTTATTTCAGGTGCATTTTGTAAGTCAGAGTCAGGAAAGTTGGTTATAAGATATGAATAGTGTTGCATGTAGGTCACAACTGAGTATCATTTGACTATAAATGTGGGTCTGTTTTTTCATTTGTAGTTTAGGGAGAGTTAAATGTCACCTTTAACTTTCCTGGTCCCAAGAATTCAAAAAGGATTTTTTTCTTTAAGAGAGCAACTGATAGGAAATTATTGTAGATAAAAGTAAAAGGGGGTTTCATTATTTACGGGAAAATTTAAAGGAAAGATATTGAGATGAAGAGGGAACTCTTTCTTTGTGGGTGTTTACATATCCTTTGGTGTGTGTTACTCCTGATAACCATGTAAAGCATATGTTCTGTTTTAGTGGTCTCTCTCTAGTTTTTTTGTTTTTTACCACTGGGCTTATATAAGGACTTCAGTGCTCAGAAAAGCTTATTTTTTACCTTATCTGGAATAAAATCTTATAAAAGTGGAACAAAGGGTTAATAGAATGGTGTTTAGGCCTCTGGGCAGAAATATACTGTGGGATTCTGGTGAGAGTCATCCATGGGTAATGAAATCAGGATTTAGTGAATATTCAGGAGTCTGGCATAACAGTGCATATAGGTTGAGAGGGAAGTAGGGTCTCTTGGGGGTTAGGGAAGCAGAGCCAAAAAAGCATTCTGAATTTTAGGCCTAAAATGATTGAAGATGAAACATGGTTCCAACATTTGCTGTAAATCTGATGGCAGTATCAAATGGAAAAGCTTCATGGTTACAATCAACAGTGTTATATTTTCAGGTGTCTTATCTACTTTTCAGATAGGTCTGACTAATGCCAATTTCTGTTGAAAATCTCATGGTTAATTGCAACATTTTTGCCACCAGTAGTAGTATTACTTTTTCAGGTTGTACTTCTTTAATGAATCTGTGTCTGTTAACGTATTCATCTCATTGAGTGCAAGTCAGCCAGCTGCCACATTGTGGCTACCAGGGGGGTTATTTTTCTGGCCATATCACTTAGGCTCTTGGGCCCGGGCCTTCAAAGGATGTATTAGCTTTTTGTTTAAAATGAAGTAATTTTCCTCTATAAAGACTGTTTCATTTTAGTCAATAACATGTTTATGGGTTCCACACTCTGATATGAAACTAATTGTAAATAAGCATTTTTGAAAAGTTGTTTTTCTTTTTCTCTTGCAGGTGTATTCTAGAGAACAATTCTTCAAACACCTTTGCCATATTGACTCTGAGCTGTCAGGGGACTCAGGCTTATGAGGAGGTACTGTCACAGAAAACAGTGTCTAGTGAAGACGACAAGAAAGAGGGAAAAGGATCGGAAGAAGAAGCTAAAATACTGTAGAAAACCATGGTAGGTTATTATTTATGTTTCCTTAATTTAGTTACCAGAGATCTCAATCGCTTAAAGTTGGAACCGTTAACAGTGAGGGCAAGTGAAAAACAGTGGTGGTAATTTTTTGCTCCAGTGTATCAGCTAAAGATGGCATTCTACTATTTAAGCAAAGCAAATGAGTTCAGATTTATTACGAGCCCTTTAAACCACAAGATGGAGCCCCATGAGCCTGCAGGCCGTAAATTATTAAATACAAAGGAGGGAATGCTCATAAATAATATTTTCTAATAAAACTGGCATTAGCAAACTGATACACATGGCTAAGGTGACCTTGAACTTGAAATTATGTAATTTTTCTCTAGCTTTCTGCCTGAAACTCAGTTTTTTTCCCATGGAAATTAAAAATCCTGAGCCAGTCCTTTAAGTAATGATATGAAGGGTTTGGAGTTTATAAAATGTGTGAGTATTTAACTCAAAAAGACACCTTTTTTCACATGCTTTTAATTTTAAAATAATAGGGTCAGGTGTTGAGTGTATTGGGGGCACTGAACTGAATATCATGGAAACCTTGCTTTTTGTGGAAAGTTAATACTTAAATTGAATTTGAGATGTTACATGAGGTCATAACATCTGGTGCCTAACTTTTTAATTGGTAAAATGTGCTGAATATTTTTCTCCTCGTATTTTGGTTCTGGAGGATGCTGTGTGAATTTTTCCATAAGTGAGAAAAGGCTTAAAAAAGATGTTGTAAGTGGGAAAAAGCACAAAAATATTAATCATCAGTATGTTTGAAATATGTTGTTTAGCAAGTCTGATGGTATTTCTTTAAATGACATTTGATTTTTAAAAAATTTGTTTTAGAGGTTATAACTTAGTTGACTTACTCTTTAAAGAAGGAATTCTACTAATATTTTAGTTCTGGATGGTGCGGAAAAATGTTAACTTGGGATTTTCTCTGTCATTTACTTTTATGGTGAGATGTGAAAAATGACAGTGTAACTTGTGTTTCTTCCCATATGAATTATTTGCCTTCTCAGCTTATTTATCTACTGTAGTCTTGATATTCTTAGAACTTAAAGAAATGCTTTATATGTATTACTTGTCATAATTGATGAAAATTCCTTTCCTAGTTTATTCATTTTAAATGTAGCTTTAGATGTCTGGTGTAGAAATTTTGTGTTTACGTAGTTTAATTGGTCAGTAGGTGTTTTCCAGTTTCTCCTGTTCCTTTGCCTTAGATCTCAGGTTTGAAAGAGAAGTTTCTGTTTCTGCATAGTTCTTCCAATTTAATTTTTTAATACTTAAAATCAATATGGAGCTTATTTGGGTAAATAAGGTAGCTTTCTTTTTTGGGGGTGGTAATACCATTCATTCAGTTCTTTCATCACTGTTTCATGATGTTTGTCCTATCACATCCAGTAGATTCTTGGATTTAACATTGGCAGTCTTATGTTTTTTGTGAGAGAAAGGCCAAAGGTTTGTGTTAGGTAGCAGTATGTAATTTTCCTAAGGTGTGGCTAGTGTGCAGGACTGAGTAACTTAATTTAGTAACTTAGTAACTCATCATAAAACTAAATGACAGAGAAAATCTCAAGTTAACATTTTTTCCCCCACCATCCAGAACTAAAATATTAGTGGAATTTTTTCTTTAAAGAGCAAGTTAACTATCAATAAGTTATAATCCCTGGAACAACCTAGCATCTCCAATTTGTTACATGGCTCTTTTGTTTTCTTGTTAACTTATTTTGGGATATATACGTAAATCTCATGAAGTGGTTAAAAAGTTTTTTTCTTTGTAGCAAAAGACTTCTCCAGTTGGAAAACTGGTCATGGACTTTGAGAGCAAGAAAGAAATCTAGACAGAGATGGCTTTTATCTAGAAAAAAAGAAAGCTTCATGATTGATTTTAGTACTCTTATTAAGTAATAATTGAGGGTTTCAAAGGATTACTTACCTTTTTAGTTATAGCTTGCTTCATTTTGTAGGGGACAGTGATACTGTGGTATTAATTTACTAGTGTCCAAATTAATCTGATTTTAAAACATTGACATTCAAACAAAAACAAAAGAGACAAGACTGATAAAGCGTTACAAATATTTTATTTTGCAGTAAAGACTTTAAAACATAATATTTACTGTCTGCTAGCACATAATTTCATGTAAGTTAGGGCACTGTAGCCACCCTTTAAGTCAAATACTTTTGGCTTTATGGAAACTCACCAAGTTTTCCTTGTTCATTTTGCTCTGTACTGGTACAAGTGTCTTTATGGTATTTGTAAATTTGGAAATATTCAAAGGTTTTTGCATGTGTGACTCATGAGTGTGAAGGATCTTCTCTATTAAATTTTCATGAAATTCATTCTGTTTCTAGACTGTAATCTGTTCCACTGATTTCTGGGCCAGCATGTCATTTTAATTATTGCTTTTAAAATTTTTGATATTTTATTTTAGCATAATGGTACCACCCATCCACCTTTGTAGAATAGTTCTTGATACACTCATGACTTCCCTCCCCGCCCCCCCAAAATGAGCTTTAAAATTATTTTTGTTGAGTATTAAAGTAAATCTATCTTGAGGGGATTTTGATTGAGAATGTGAATACATTTGTAAATTAGTTTGGGAAATTAATTCTTTTACAATATGTATTTTCCCCATTCTGGAATTTGGAATATCTCCTACTAATCTATTTAAAAAATTAAAGCTTCACACCAAAGTTTGAATGCCAAATAATAAATAATATTCTAATGTGGTCCATAGTTTTACTATCTTGTTCACACATAACTTTGTATTTTGTGTTATTACTATATTACAAAATCTCAATTTTTCTAGATGCAGAAGTGTCCAGGAGTTTGGAAAGGAGTGACTGGGTATCATGAGTCACCCATATGCATTTCTAGATACTCTGTCGAAGCTAGGAAGTATCTTGTTTCTTGCAGATGATGTGTGATATGGATGACCTTTTTTGACGTGGTATTGAAAACACATAGATTGAGCTAAAATGTGGCATATACATAATACTGAATGTAACTTGGGTAAACTCTTCCAAAATATGAATGAAAGATCTCTAATTTTCTGGTGTGGAGTTTGGTAGGATGGGGTTTTACTTCCTTTCTTGAGCAGTTTTTCATTGTCTCGGTGCTAACTGTTTCACAACAGTTTGACAATTAATGCTATGACTTGATTTAAATATATTTGGAAGTCATCCTTTTCAGGTAATATTTCTTTTATTGAAGTAATAGTTTCCTTTCACCTTCTGACAGAGATCTATTAGATCTTTTGCCAATGATGATCGCCATGTTATGGTGAAACATTCAACAATTTATCCATCTCCGGAGGAACTTGAAGCTGTTCAGAATATGGTGTCTACTGTTGAGTGTGCTCTTAAACATGTCTCAGATTGGCTGGATGAAACAAATAAAGGCACGAAAGCAGAGGGTGAGACAGAAGTGAAGAAGGATGAGGCTGTAGACTCCTATTCCAAGTGAGTGTGACCTGACATTTGTGGTGCTGTCCTATAATGCCCAGGATCCCGTCCCACTGGGTTACATTTGCTATTTGGTGTTCTTTGGGTTCTCTCATTTATATGACTGTAAACAAGGAAGTAAATGTTTGTGGAATTTTTCTGAGTTAAATTTGCAGGGAAAGCAAGAAAGGAATAATAATTAGACCAGAAAAAGAAGATAGACCTGTTCAGGATGCCTTTTGAGGGAGCAAGCACCAAGCCCTTTTAAAAAAACTTCTCTTTTTTGGAGGTTATGATATGTCATCTTTTTCATGTGTTGGTTCAGCCTCCTAAATTCAGAAATAAATAGTAGTGTTTTTGGTCTCTGGGAAAATCATAGAATGTCATTTTTGTCCGGTATTTTAAAATCCTGGTGTAGAAGAAAGAGTGCAGGAGAATATACTCTAAAGGTTTTTATGACTGTATCTGCCTTGTTGATTTCCAGGATCCAGTACAGTATCTTGCATATAGTAAATGCTCATTGGGTATTTGTGGAATGAATGAAGGCCTAATGGGAGCCAGACCCTTCAACAATTATAGCACAGTATTCCCAGTGCTGCAACAACAGTAAGAGATTAATGAGATGAAGCTGAATGATAACTAGGAAACTTTTTATGCCTTGCTAAGCTTAGAGTTATTGTTTTGAGCAATGTCACTATGATTGGAATAATTGTATGGTTTACTTCGAAAAATATAGCTCATTTGACTCTATTGTATTAATAGGATTAAGAACATTACTTTGGCTGCAACTGGTAAATTGAGGATAGAAGTTACAGAATTTTTTCTCAGGCTTTCAATTCTAAATCTGTGATAAGTAGATAATAGTGGGAAAGTAGTAATAAATTGATATCTTTAACTGAAAGATAGTGTAACCTTTCCATCTTCAGATGAAAGAAAATCAGTATCAGTTTTTAGCTGAAGAATGTATTTTCTTGACTTTGTTAGCTTTTTACAGGTAATATATACATTGTGTCTAGTCAGGGACTTGTCAGCTGGAAGTTTCTTGGCAGTAATTCACTTTTTCTTGCATATGATGGCTTTAAAAAAGATACTGTCAAATTTGGGGGTTCATGGTAATTAGTAGTATCATCCAGTAATCTTGCCCAGTCCCAGTGCAAGTTAAATCCCAGTCCCTGTGCAAGTTAAATAGTCATGCATTCCTTATTTATTGATTGACTGATTGGCCACGCTGTGTGGTTTTCGTGGTCTTAGTTCGTGGACCAGGGATTGAACTCCGGCCATGGTAGTGAACACGCTGAATCCTAACCACTGGACCGCCAGGGAGTTACCACATTACATATTTAAATTGCACGTTGGAATGTGTTTATACCCTTTTAAAAACTTTTTTTTATTGTGGTAAAATACATATAAAATTTGCTATTTTTACTATTTCTAAGTGGAGTTTTATTTTTCAGTGAAGTTCAGGCCTTCTAATACATCTTCTGTTTGCTGTCAAGGCTGAGCAGACCTTTGGAAAGTGCTCCAGTAGACTTTTGCTTAACTGGATCAGGTCACTGAGTTTTCAAGGTTTTTAAAAGATAACATACTCCTGTGCTTTGTTTGGATCTTTAAATAAGAGTGCTCTGTGTGCACGCTATTGATTGTCTCTGAAGTGTTTCCAGTTTGTGAAACATTCCGGGGTTGAGCACTTGTGTATGGTTCTTCCCATGTGGTAGAACTCAAGGAGTGCAGAACGATTGTGTCCTTATTTTATGTAAAACATAAGCAGGAACGGCGTCCAAGAACAGAGCTGTGTTCTGGTCATAGATACGTATTATGCTCCTGAAGTATGCTGAGCGCTACAGAGGGCATAGAGATGGGGAAGGCTAGCTTATATTTATTAAGCACCTTCTATTGCCAGAGACTGTTAGGTAGCTTTTACCTGTGTGCTGTTATTTTACCTCTTTACAAGCTGACTCACAAGTCAAATAAATTGAATAAGTTCATACTATTTGTATTTTAGGAATATTAGCTTAGTTTTAATTAGTTCCCTGTAGCTGGGTCACTTGCGTTATAATACGTCATATTCAAATTCATTATTAAAATTCAGAACTGAATTAGGACTTAAGTTTCTCTGCTCAGTCATGCTGTCTTGTACATGGTAAGACCAAGTATATCATAATTATGATATAGAATTTAATAAGCAAGCTAATAATGGCTAGTTAAGAATATCTACCATTTATTGAGTGCCAGTTACTGTACCAGATTACTTTTCACATTATTTTACAACAAACCTGCTAGTCTCTATTATTGTTATCCCTCTTCTCCACCCCCATTTTACTTATGGGATTTCCACTGCTTATGAAAAAAGAGGAACTCAGAATCATTAACAAACTTTAACTTGCTTAAGGTCAGTGAATGAGTGTGTGGTGGAGTCAGGATTCACATTCAAGTCTGTCGGACTCCTGATCCAGTTTTCTTAGCATCTTTACTTCACATGTCCGTGACAAAAATGTGAAAATACAGAGCAGGGAGAGACTATATGCTGGTTCGGGGGATCAGAAAAAACTTTATGAAGGAGGTAGCGTTTGCAGTAGGTCCAGAGGATGAGTAGGGTTTTGTCAGGCAGTGGAAGTGGAAGAAGAAATAAATCTCAGCAAAGATCTAGGTGTGAGAAAGTATAGGGACTGTTTAAGGAATAATAGCTATTGTTTATTGAGCTATTAATATATGCCAGGCTCTGGGCTAAGTTCATTACTTACACTAATTAAATGATATTCTCAGTACCACTCTGAGGAAGGTATTATTTCTTTTTTACAAATGAGAAGGCAGGCTCAAAAGAGTCAAGTAATTTGTAATTTGTCCAATGTCACACAGTAAGTGGCAGAGCTGGGATTCGAAGCAGGAAGTCATGCTGTCTCCTCAACTGCCTCCCAATATGCTCATGTCTAAGTGTTAGTGGGATACCAGGAAACAGGCAGAGTTCCATCCATGTGGTGCTTTTGGAAGACTGTTCTGGTTGCAACATACTGTACACATACAGTAGCTGAGATAGATGGACATACAGTAGCTGAGATAGATGGTAGGGGTTAGTTTTAGTAAGGCCAGTGGAAAGGAAGTTATTGAGGTGGTCTAGGTGAGAGGTAGTAAGAGCCTGAAAAGAAACTAGTTTGAAGGCAGGGGTTCGAGGGTGATTACAGAGGGGGAATTTAAAAACTGTTAATAGATTTGGGAGAATGAGAAGATGAAAGAACAGGGATATAGAAGAAAAAAGAATCAAAGATGAGACTCTATTCTTAATATCAAATAATTCCATACTTGGTTCACTTCCTTCAAAATGCTTTTTCTTTCTTTCTATACTTGTACCACCCTTATAGTTTTTCATTGATTTAACGGTTACTGAATCTCTAAGGAGTGTCAGGCACTGAGCTGTGGCTAGGTTATTTATAACTTCCTGTCTTGTTTCCACTGCCACAATTTACTTCTCTCCCTTCTCCTTTCTCTAGTTCATTCCACACTCTGCTGACTTGGGCCAAACTCTGCTGATTCTTTGCCTCCAGCCAGAATGACCTTTTTTCCTATTTAACCAAATCACGACTCTGCTGAAGTCACACTTGCAGGTTGCCTTGCTTGACCTCTCTAATTTTGACCTCTCTCTTTTCTGAAATTGGGAAGCAGCTGTAATTATATAAAGAACTTGAGTGTTATGGTCAGACCAACTTGAGTTTGAATCTCGGCTTTGCCATTTTACTCTCTCTGTGAACTTGAGCAATTAATCACTTTTTCTGAAATTCGCATTCCTTGTCTTTCAAATGCAGGGCTCTCTTTGTAAGGTTTAATGAGATCTGTGGCACTCAGTTTATTCTCAGATGTCACCTTTCTCTTCCCTTTTAAGCAGGTTTTAAACAGCTTTTGTACTTAATCTGCAGTGTGAGCCTCAGGAGCAGGAGAGTTTGGAGCTCCTTTAGTATGTTTTCCATACTCAAAACAGTTGCTTGCTTGTTGAATGACCGCTCAGTTTAGTTACATTTTCACTTGTGATTGAGGGAAATGAACCAATAAGAAACTTTTGGTATTAAAATCAAGGATAGGTGTTAACAGTATTCTTATGCACCATTCATGACTTGATGTTCTTTGAATGTTTGTTCTTTTAGCTACCACTGGATATGGAATGCCTGTGTTGGCAGATCATCTTTGGGTTCCTCAGCTCTTTACTTTTATCACATTATTCTGCTTTCCCCAGAAACTTTTATGGATTCCTAGAATGCTACAGCTAGAAGGGATGAGCTAAGGCTTATCTAGCGGATAGCCATTTTACGGTTACATATACTGAGCCAGCAGGCACCACCAGGAGTAGAGTTCAGGTCTTTTAATTTCCACCCTGATGCTCTTTCTTAGTATACCACGGTGTTCATGTTTCTCACAATTCTTTAATTACTTAATTAAAAGACAGAAGGAGGAAGTTAGAAAAATTGAAAAGATATTTAAGGGGATTTCCTAAACAATATAGATTTAATAAAGTATTGAAAGATCTATAGTCTGAAATATTCTCCCTATTGATTCTTTGTGGTAGATAGTTTATGAGCCTTAAATCTGAGACGTACTTTTGTGGAATTTTGGATATTTGGATTTATGTTCTCCCTTATCAATTCATATGGATAGCCAGAAAGCCAAGTGATGATGAAGTTATAGTTTGGGAAATAGGTTGTGAAAGTAATCATTCAGACTTTTATTTTTAGGGATCAAGGTGGTCGGACATTATGTGGTGTAATGAGGATTGGCCTGGTTGCAAAAGGCTTGCTGATTAAAGATGATATGGACTTGGAGCTGGTTTTAATGTGCAAAGACAAACCCACAGAGACCCTGTTAAATACAGTCAAAGATAATCTTCCTATTCAGATTCAGGTGAGTACAGTTTAATTGTACCTCTAGGAGAATTTGTAAAAAGGTAAAAATAGGTAGTGACCTTGATAAATTTAATAAGAAATTGGTAATAGTAAAGGGTAGGTACAGACAACAGGAATACTGCTACTCTGGGTCAGTGACTCATCCATCACATCTAAGGCAAATTTCTGGTGATTAGTATTCAGGATATATTTACCAAATTAAGATGGCTCTTAAAGTACCGTCTTAAATTTTTCAGATGTGTCTTGCTGAGAGTCTTCATGTTTTCCAGACTAGGCCTCTCAGCATTATAAAACTCTTAAAAAGGTTGGTATAATGCAGAAAAGAACTGAAAGATCAAAAAGAGCCTAGACAACTGGAGACTTTCATAGATGATATTTTTTAAATTGAAGACTGTTAATTTAACTTCACTCATTCATTCTGTTAATGGAAAGTCACTATTAATTCCTTGTTTCCAAACCTTTTTCACATTGGGATGCATTTAGAAAATTTTAATGTTGGCATGCTTCCTGGAGGATGCTGCTGGAGGCTGAGGGCTCCTCAGGGCTAAAGTCAACCGGTTCGTCTGGGGCTGTGGTCACCTTAGGACCTGCTCTGCCAGCCTGCTCCAAGGGCTAGTTGCATCACTAATTGGGAAGCAATGATCACCTTTCAATTTCAGATGTGTTATCTGTGGTATAATTAGATTATAGCTTTTTGATGATTTCATATCAGTTAGTCCTTACATCCATGTCACATAAATAGATACCAGTACACAAGGTCAAACTGTTGAGTTGTTGAATGCTCTCTTTTTTTGTTGTTGGTTTCCTGTATTTGTATTTCTTCTAAAGAGACTTTTTCCCCCCAAGTAATATGAATTCTAAATTTGGTTTTATTAGCTTTGTTACTGGATCATTTTCTTTCATATTCACCAACTGATCTTCAAAACCATCTTCCTGATTTTTTAATCTACCGTTCCTGACACTCAAATTTGTGTTACTTGTTGACACATTCTCCTGTATTTCTGGAGCACTGTTTTATTTTATCATTTTTAGATCTTAAGGTTTTCTAAGAGACTGAACAAACATTTGGCTTTTCCATTTGCAATTCTGATTGAAGAAAGGTTTCTGTTCTTTCAAGGGTTAAATTCATTTCTTTTAAAAAATTATTTTAAATCCTTATGTGATCATTTGGGGAGGGAAAGTGGTAAGCAACATGGAGTATAATAAAGCTTTAAGAAATGGAAAGCTCAGTAACGGGTTTCTGATTAACTATACTTTTTGTTATCAGAATGTTAACAAAATTCGTCTTTTTTCCATTATTTTTTATATTGTTTTAAAATTTAATCTTTATTTCTGCTTTTATTGTAGTGAACATTGTTACTGTTAGATCTATGCTAAAGCAGTGATCAAAGGGTTGGACACAGAGGCTTTTCCAACCATCTCACCCCCTTTTCTGTTCCCCTTAGTGAGTCCTGTTTATGAGAGTGGTCATATTTTCAGGTATGTCAGGATGGAAAAAGGGTTGAGAACCAGTGCACTAAGAAACTGAAGTTCTTATCCTGACAATCTGTCATATTTCTTGAGTATTGAAGATGGAGGAGATTGGAGCTTCAGTTGCATTAATAGAACTGTCTCTGTGTAGATCACAACTGTGTGAACTCTGCATTTTCTCTCCTGAGTGAGGATCTTTATTTCTGGGCCCCACAGTTTTAAAATGTTCTTGTCGAGCTAGCAGGTGTTCAAGGGAGGGACCCAGGAGAGAGTGTGGGCTGTGTAAACTGTTTCAAAGTTGAAGAGACTAGGGCTTTTTAGCCTAGAGAAACCGAAAAAAGACACAAATATCTTTAGATCTTTGAAGAGCTTCTTGGAAAAGGTAAAAGTGGCCTGAACTCTTAAGACCAGTGGTGGACATTATAAGAAACAACAGAAACTAACACAGCATTGTGAAGCAATTCTACTCCAATAAAGATGTATTAAAAAAAATTTTTTTTTTTAAAAACCGCTGGAAAAAAAAAAAAATTTGAATTTAACACAGCCAATAGAGTTATCCGGCGGTGAAACCGGCTGCTTTGTGTGATGGTTAGATCCATGACCATAGGTGTTTGGGTAAAGGTCCCCAAATAAAATGGGGATGTAATTGTACACCCATTTTATATTAAATTGTATACATGTACACACATATATACACCCACATATGTACACATAAGCACAGACATAGTTTTATTACTAATAATATTTCAGAAAATCATTTTAAATGTGATTTTTACCTTTACTTCCTACCTCTCCCTTGTTTTCTTGGTGTTCGTTTGGAAAATCAATCTCTGATATGATATGATCTTATTTTCTTGTGAATTAAAAATCTTTTTCCTGAGCACTTATTATAGCAAAACTTTCAGTTATCAAAGTACCTTAATTAATTGGGGTTGTACCATACCTTTTCTCTACATACTTTTTTCTAGGGTGATTTTAGTACTTCCTTGAGCAAGGGAGAAGGATGACCAAAACCAGAATCACTTAGAATTAGTCTAGCCCAAAACTCATACCATATGTTTATTACTTTGGATGTGTCTTATGGAGATCTGCATGTATAACTTTTTTTAAAGACATATACGTGAGACCTATTTTTTATTTTTATTTTATTTTATTTTAAATTTTATCATTTAAAATATTTTATCTATCTATCTATCTGGCTGCGTTGGGTCTTAGTTGCGGTGCGCGGGCTCTTCATTGTGTCACGTGGGCTTCTCTCTAGTTGTGGCGCATGGGCTCAGTAGTTGCAGCATGTGGGCTCTCTAGTTGTGGCTATGGGCTCTCTAGTTGTGGCACGTGGGCTCAGTAGTTGTGGCGTGCAGACTCTCTAGTTGTGGCGTGCAGGTTCTAGAGCGCGCAGGCTTCGTTGCCCCGCAGTATGTGGGATCTTAGTTCCCCGACCAGGGATCGAACCCATGTCCCCTGCATTGGAAGGTGGATTCTTAATCACTGGACCATTGAAATTTAGTTTCAATTTCAAACTAAATTGAAAAATTTAGTTTGCTTTTTCTCTGAGACATCTTTAATGCTCTTATAGTGGCAAAATGAATGTGAGCAGTTTTCTGCTTTTTCTCTATATTCTAGTTTTGGTTTTTCTAGCCACTGTGTGGCTTTTCCCTTCCTTGGTTTCCTCTGTTCAAAATTAGGGTAATGAATCTTCTATTCTGTCTTTTTTGGGATGTTTAATGGTAAAATGCTGTTTTTATATAAATGGCTTTGAGTTCCTTCAATGCTCAGTGATGAGCAGAGACCCAGGAGTGTTTCCATTCAGCTATTTATGTCAGATAATAGATACTGAATTTCACCACCAAGAACGGCCCTGCACAACTTATTAAACTATTAACTTTTTAATGATGTGTTAAATATAACTTAATATATGATTCTAATTGGTGATTATTTTTTGTATGTGTATAATTGTATGTTAAAAGAAGCAATGTACATTCCCCTGTGGATGTCAGATGACTTGCCCTGAAGAAGGTCTCACTTGAATGATCTCTGAGACCTGTTGTTAGGAAGTTAGTTACTTGTTTATATTAGCTTTTTTTGCTGATGAGTGACTGTGAAGAGATCCTTTTTCATTCATTCTTACTTGATTTTCTTTAAAAATCTACATAATCTTATATAAAAACCTATCTAATCTTATATTTATAAGTTCTTAGCAAGTAGGAGTTCCTGTTTAGGCTGTCCTATCAAAAAGTTATTGGTTTAGAGCAGCGGTCCCCAACCTTTTTGGCACCAGGGACCGGTTTCTTGGAAGACAGTTTTTCCATGGAGGTGCATAGGGGGGAATGGTTTAGGCAGTAATGTGAGCGATGGGGGGGAGCAGATGAAGCTTCCCTTGCTTGCCCACCGCTTACCTCCTGCTGTACGGCCTGGTTCTTAACAGGCCACGGACGGGTATAGAGGAACAATTATAGTATAATAAACTGCTGGGAATGCTCTCTAAACTGGGGGTTTATTATTCTATAATTGTCCTCTGTAATAATTTCAAGAACAATAATTTACCTTTTCTCATATAATGATGCTTTTAGTAACTTTCACTTTCAAATATTAGAAAGAATGGTTTTAAATGTTGTTTAATAATTGTATAGATGATTGACATTGTGGTTGCTATTTGAGGGATGGAGAAAGAGGATTTGCTGGTAAGTTGGGAGGAGAGAAAAATGTTACCTCTACACTAAAGAACTAGTTAAAGACTATTTGCTCTTTTAGCACAGTAATACTAATCGTTAATAACATTTAAAAACTAAGGGGCAATCATTCATTTTTTGAAATTTTAATTAATTGGGTATTTTTGAAATCTCTGTGACTTTCAGAAACTCACAGAAGAGAAATACCAAGTGGAACAATGTGTAGATGAGGCATCTATTATAATTCGGAATACAAAAGAACCCACGCTAACTTTGAAGGTGATACTTACTTCCCCTCTAATTAGGGACGAATTGGAGAAGAAGGACGGAGGTACACATGTGTATATATATATATATATATATATATATAGATAGATAGATGTATATATATAAATATATATTTGTTTTGTTCATGTAAGCGCTCTCTTGAATGCTATGTTAATTATGTTTTATGGATTTAAGAAATACCTGTCTTCATTTGTTTTATGCCACTTACAGTATTTTAAGCAGCTTTATTTACACAATCACTGTATTTTGCAAAAATGTTTATATTGGAAATATAAGATACGTTAATTCAAAAACCTGTGCTTATCACGTTGGTCTTAAATCCACTTTAATTTTTATACTGTTTTGGTGTTCTGTTTTACTTTGTCTAGTATTGCGTTGCTATTGGTATCAGCCAACATATTCTGTGTAGCTTGGTTATTAGGTCTGATTTTAGGGTTAAGTGTGGTTCAAAACAGTATTATTTTCAAATTTACTTACTTATTGTGTCAAGTTACTCATTTGCACATCGCTCTTGACTTCTAATAACTATATAACCTTTTAAGAATTATGCTTTATCTAATTGCCTAAGTGTAAATGTTTTATAATGTAAGAGATATAAATTGGGGGGCTGATTTTTTTTTTTAATAAATAATCTTTAGTAAATTTCTCTTCTAGGAGGTTTGTGATCCTGTTAACATTTAAAATTTTATATGTGTGGGAATCATGCTTTAAACTAACTTTCTTCTGAAGTTAAAAAGAATTTCTGCATGGCAATGCCATCGTATAAAAGTAGAGTGATAAATCTCTTCAGTTTTGAGAAGTAATGATGGAGCTGGGTTTCATTTTTGATATTTTTATCCTTTCACATTAGCTTGTTACTGCCTCTCAGTCCTATCCCTAGAAACTTTCCATGTGGTATTTCCCCTGTGTCAGACCTTTGACCAACTGGCCCCTCCCTATCATAACAATTTAGAAGCAATGCGGCCTAACTGGACCAACGGGGGGGACTCCCTGTTGCTGTTTTTTCATCACTAGACATTCAGCAAGTCCCATTGCTTACTCCCCTACCTGAAATACCAGTGCAGCAAGAAGTATTGGTCAGTGTCTTAATTTATTTCAAGTTGATGATAAAGGAAGAAAAAGACACATTTACCAGAGATGTTAGAATTTCGAGTTTTGGCAGACATGACTCAGGATTTCTTAAAGTAAAAGTGATAGACTCCTTTTGTAAAAAGTCTTCTGGGGTAACTAAAATCAGCTATACCATACCCGACGGATATAAACTAGACACATTTATGAGTCATAGTTTAAAATTAAAATGCAACCAATCTATAATTAGGTTTATGCCTGTACTTTTTTTTTTTTTTTTTTTTGGCTGCATATAGTGTCTCTAACACCTCTGAAGAACCAATCTTAAATGGCTTAATTTCTTTAACAGCTTTACAGTTCACCATTAACTGTAGAACTATAAAATGATTTCTGAAGTATCAAGATAATTCTGTTAATTCTGGTAAGCTGTGTTCTCTTGACCCTCTAGTGTAAAACTAACCATTTCTAAGTATAGTTATAATTATAGATATTACTAAAAATTCTTTGAGTATAGAGAGATGAAAGAAGATTGAAGTTGCCAAAGGCTAGATTTGTCTAGATTTGAAATTGCCGAAGACTATATAATGTTTGCTTGTAGCTGTAGACATCCCTTCCATTGCTTTAAAAGTATTGAGAATATCAGGCTTCTTTTTCCCCATGGCTTTGTGCACTTACATGGGATTTTATCAGTTTTCAGTGATGCCCTTAAGCTTAGTCTGCTGCCTTTATAACTTTATGTTCAGAGAACCTGAAAACAGATTCTTAGAATATTGCACCCTTACTAGAAGACTAGTTATTACAGAATGGAATTTGTAGGAGAGTAGGAGAGTTATAGTCTCTATTCAAGGTGTTTGGGTTACTAAAGGATCCCAAGACCTCTTTATAATATGAATCTCATCAGGTGATGTTAGCATAATTGTGTGGGATCAGGTTAAGATGAAAGAATCAGCTTGGATCTAATGTTTTACACGTTACTTCCTCTCCTTTTAAATGGCAGAAAGATTTGCTTTGCCGTTTTCCTTAACCTCACTGCCCTGTTGACTTACTTGTTATCTCTTATAATTTGCTCATTTTGTCTAATTTGGACTTTGTCAAAGTTTTGTTTTTTTTAATTCTTAATTTATTTTTGGCTGCGTTGGGTTTTCGTTGCTGCGCGTGGGCTTTCTTTAGTTGTGGCAGGTGGGGGCTACTCTTCATTGCGGTGTGCGGGCTTCTCATTGCAGTGGCTTCTCTTGTTGCAGAGCACAGGCTTTAGGCGCGCGGGCTTCAGCAGTTGCAGCACACGGGCTCAGTAGTTGCGGCACATGGGCTCAGTAGTTGCGGCACGCGGGCTCAGTAGTTGCGGCACACGGGCTCAGTAGTCGTGGCGCGCAGGCTCTAGGGTGTGCGGGATTCGGTAGTGGTGGCTCACAGGCGCTAGAGCGCAGGCTCAGTAGTTGTGGCATGTGCTTAGTTGCTCCCCAGCATGTGGGATCTTCCCGGACCAGGGATCAAACCCGTGTCCCCTGCATTGGCAGGCAGATTCTTAACCACTGCGCCACTGGGGAAGTCCCTGTCAGAGGTTTTTGATCTGCACTAGCAGTTTTTTGTATTTCTGAGCGACTTTGAGGATCCAGTATAACTAAGCATTTGAGACCTGGGCTATACAGTTCTGTAGGATTTGTTTTATCACACCAGATGGCTCCTCTCGCCTTGATGCAGTTCTTTTCAGCTGCATGGGGTGAAAGCACAAGATTCATTTGGGTTCCAGGAATTTCTAAGTTTAAGAGAGATCTCTTTAAAAAAATCTGCACTCATTTTCTTTCTCAAAGTTTAAAAAAATAGGCATTGTAACTTTTTGGGAGACATTTTCCTATAGAATTTCAATTTCTCCCCTCCCACAAAACAAACAGGCTGTTCATAGTACATACCTTATGTCTTTCTCTTCCCTCTCTTCACTTGCCACATATTTGTGTAAAATCAAAAAAGGGAAAAAAAGTCTGAGAGCAGGCAGAACTGGAGGACTGGGGCAGGTGAAGAGCATCACACTTATCTCCTCAGGGTTGTCTCTGCAGAAGTGGATCTATCTAACTGCTCGTTTCAAATCACAGAGTACATAGTGAATCTCTTTGGTATGGTTTACTGTTTCACAGGTAAGAGTTCTCCTGTGCCGTCAGTCTTTTTTCCATATTCTAACCCTTTACTTGAAGACCCTGTAGAAAAACCATTCCCCATAACTACATGCTTCCTGCTAAAGAAGGCACAGGAGAAAAAGCACAGACCTTGCTGCCTGGCAGCCAAGTGTTCGATTCTTAACTCCATTAACTATTACTCTGTGACCTTGGACAGGTTTCTTTATTTTAAAATGTGGGTAATGAATACTTTAGAAAGTTGTTTCATGAGAGAATTTATGTAATGTAACCTGTACAATGCTCAGCACAAAGTGATTGCTTAGTAAATAGTAGTAGTTACTCAGCTTACTAAAATATGTCACAGCACAAACTCCGCTACTCAAAGTGCATTGAGTTCACAGTGAGAATAATGTGTACATGATAGGTCTGAAGAAGTGAACGTAAACACAGTTAAACTCATAAATAGCCATTGAAGTGTAGTATTGGAATCAGTATAGTGTATTTGCTGCAGTGCTAATAATGAGCTGTCTTACTATAAAGTTTATGATTCATTGAAACAGGTATCTTTTTCCCTACCTCTGTCCTTTATCCCTAGCACCTGGAGTGGTGCCTGATACTTAGTAGGCAATCAAAAGAAAATCTGTTAAGTGAATTTTTGTAGCTAGCATATTATCTGATCAAATAGAACTGTCTGGTATGCAAGAAGCATTAACAGTGGACATCTCAGAATTCAAGTAATATATATTGAAGATTTAGCTTTGTTAAGGTATTTTATAACTTACTGTGTTATAAGCACTTTCTCATATATGATTTATTTGAACCCTCACAACAGTTCTGTGAGGTAGATAATTGTCCTGTTGTATAAATGAAGAAAGTCTCACGTTTTACCCATCTCCTCTGACTCTTAAGTCCAGTTACTATCTAGGATGATCGTAGGAGCATCTTAGCTGATTTAGTTATTCTGAGCATCACATAGTCTAAGCTTCTTTTGGTGCTTGTGATTTTAAACCAAAAGTATATTTGCTATGAGGCTGATAAATCCAGCTGCTTATTGTATTTATAGTGCAATTTGAAACCAGGTGGATAGGGAAACTACAGAGGCACTTGTGGCTAAGGCTAAGATAAACCGCAGCCCTCAGTATGAAGGTAGATTCTCAGGGGTTCACAGAGAAGTTGCCCAAGAGTCCCTTTTCCGTATTGGTGCCAGTGTGAACTTCTGATGCTTTTTGGCAGAAGTTCGCTAGCATGAGTCCTGCTAGGTGGAAGACCAGTCCAGAGATCACACCTAGGATTTATAACAATGCTGCAGGCTTTATTTTCCTGCCTTCCCCAGCTGCTAGACCTACATTATCCAGTGCAAACCTGTAGCCACTATCTTTCCAGTGGCCCACTGCCTACTGAGGCACTGAAGAAAAGTGATATCTAGTGATGTTTCTACCATAAATTAGGAGAACAGTGCTCTGTTTTACCTTAGTGCTACATTTACCTGTTCATATTATTGTGGCCTGAGATTTCGCATGGGCAGTGACTTGAAGCATAATGTCTGCTCTCTGCAGAGCCTCAAGGAATTGGGAGAAGGGACTGCCTGGGTATCTTCAGGCTACCCTGGAAATGCTGTCAGCATGAACTCAGTAGCTCAGCTTCATTCAGCTTCATTCCAACTTTGAAATGTTAAGGAGGCCTTCGTGATAACCCAGCTTGGTTATTTTACCTTTGAAGAGCCCAGGTTCCAGGCACATAAATCCTATTTAACACAGTCATGTTCTGGCTTTTCCCCACCCCATCTCCAGGCTAGTGTTTTTGTGAACGGGCAAAGAGTTAGCTTGCATGTAAGGGATGGAGGGAAACTGATGAGCATTTCCTGCCATACGGTGTGTTTCTGGTCACTGATCTAACCTCTAACCAAATAAATGAAGTTAGGCATAATAGACTTCTTTTCAGTGCTTCCATTGTTTAGAATGTTTTATGTACCTTCATGCCCTGATACCAGGTTACTGAGCAGTGAATTTTTTAAAAAGCTCTTTTCTTTGCTTTTGTCATTTTTGTTGCTATCCCCTATCTGTTTTACTGGTCACTGTAGGAAAAAATGAAATGGCTCACAGTTCCATTGTTTCTAATTTAAAGACTCCAAGATGCCTTTTTATCAGAAAAGCTTTGCTTCCCCGCAAAATTGAAACACCTATGTTAAAGTTCACACAGAAATGTTAAACTTGAGGTTCTTCTTTGAGAAGTCCGCAGAGTTTTTCCAGAAACAATTCTGTGATTGCCACATTAAGTAATTTTTTTTAATGAATGAAAATATAAAAAACTGTATGTAATTAATTATATAAAGGAAATAGGCAAGCAGGGCTTATAAGTAACACTGCAGTGCCATATAAATTTATATAGTTTTAAAATAAGAAACTTTGAAGAAGATAAAATGAGATAAATTATTACATCTCCTCTGCTGTTTCCCACCTCATGAATATTGAAACATTTTGGATCTTTTGACTTTTTGACTGTCAGAGCATGAAGAAAAGAAACATGGCCATTGTGATGGTGATATAAAAAGGAATCCGGTGGAAGTCTTCTGTTCACTGCCTGTCCCTTTCATCTCTTTTTAGTAGAATCTGCTGCCTCCAAATGTTGACTGTCTGTAGCAAGCAGATGTCAGTATTTTTATTTTTATTTTTATTTTTTAATAAGAATTAATGGATATAATCTGACTTTGGGAATGAAAGAATTTGTCTAAACATTTTTGCCATTAAATAAAAATGTCTCTGTGGTGATGAGCAGATGTTAATTACAAGCTCTGTTCACTGGACGAAAGTATCAGAAAGTTCAAAAAGAGTTGTTTTGCCTTGTCTTTTCCTATCCAAACTTCCTCTGACTCACTCCCCTCTTCCATTGACCCTCCGCTTCCAAATACTCCTACTTGATACAATGATAGAATAAAACTTTGTTTGCTTTACTCTTAACTTAAAGATTGAAGTCCTAAAAAATAAGCACGGTCCATACCTTTTCTTGGGATTACATTATTTAGCAGTCAGTCAACCTTTGTCATGTCTAACTTTTAAGAGATTCTAATTGTTCATTTACAGTAGTTTGTGCTACCCTGTACGTGAGCTTTACACAGATGCTTGTATTGACCACAGTTAAACATTTTCACATATAAACATGAAAATGAGTGAGTTGTATGCTTTGTGTCATTAAAAAGACATAATTAAGCAAGGCCAGGAACTAGATCACCTATGAAATAAGTACCCATAGTATGTTTGCTTATGTTTATAAATAAAAACATATTAACAGTTCTTTTTGAGGCTTTCCATTTTATGAGTAAAAAGGGGTGATGAAATGAGACCCTGTGTTTTGAATTTGTTGGCAGAGATTAATGTGAAACAATGCAAGTATCTGCTGCAGAGCTCGCCTGGTCAAAAAATAAGTGTGTAGCACTTCAGCCTTTACATGTTGCAGCCAATAAGGAAAGCCCACATAGACATACTGCTGACTGCCATGATTGTACCAGGAAGGAGTGTTGGTTGACTTGCTAAGAGGGTTCTTAAAAGAGAATGGTGAATATGACTTAATTGGATTAGTCAAAGAATTGTTCTCCAAGAAGCATTTGTATGTTGTATGCATTTAAGTAATGCACCAAGTCTTCAAAAGTTTAAAAACCCACTTCCTAGTGGCTTAGAGGAAATAAATTTGGCTATCTAAACGTGGATTTAGTGTCTTGTGACATCTTCTCGAATATGGATATTTGTCACTGATCACACATTTGAGTTCTTAATTTTGCTGCTCTGGGCCATCTAATCTAACTTTGAAATGTTAAGGCAAGTCAAATAGTTGTACTTAGATAGTATTCTTTGCTGCTTTTTGAAAAAAAGCTATGTAAAGCTTGAAGTATATTTCAGTGTTTTTCATATTTGTAGTTTTAATAATTTTGGTTTAGAAAAGAAACAATTAGAAAACTCCAAGGTAACACTGGCAGAATTCTCATCAGTGGGGTAAAGTTTCTATTAATGGTTATCTTGTTGGATGAGTTTATTCAGTTGTAAAAAAAATAAAATTGCCATGCTCAGTGTATTCTTAGTATATCTCAAATTGATGACCTAAGAGAGCCCTAATTTTCCTTAAGAATTGATTAGTGATTAAAATCCCTTCTATAGCGAAAAATTGTTATTGCTAGTGGTCCCAGATTTCCACTCTTTGTCCCCTGCCAAAGGAAAAAGTGCTATGTACCTATTTTGTGCCCTGCGGTGTTATATACATGCTTAATAAGATCCCAGATTGTATGTAGCAGTGGTCATTGATTTGTTTACTGAACGAATGCCTTTGTGCTCCTGTTGTACTTGTGTGCAGAATGGCTCTGTTGACTGTTTACTTAAGTAATCATAGTGCACATAATTTAAAAAGAAAGCAACAAAGCCAAAACCTGAAATCTTCTGGGAGTCTTATTAGTTCACTCAAATGCTGCTCTTCTTTTTATTTTTATTGTTTGGTAATTTGACAGGAACCCCTTGGTCAAACTGTATCTGTCTCTCTTTATCCCATTTTCCCATTAGAAAAGGTTGCGATGAAAGATCCTCCGGACTTATTGGACAGGCAGAAATGCCTGGACGCCTTGGCGTCTCTTCGACATGCCAAATGGTTTCAGGTTGGCTCTTTGTTATTATCTTATTGTTATTGTAGCCTTGTGCAGGGTTCATTTGGAACACCTGCCTCATAATGGTTTCTGTGTAATATATAAAACGGGGGTACTCTCTGCCTCTTAGGGTTATTGTAGGAGTAAATGCTTTAATTTAGGTAAAGTGCCCAGTATAGCTTCTCCTGTAGTCAATGATATTTAATTATCACATAATCCTTTTTGGCTTAGTACTCTGAATTTCAAATGATAGCTTATAAAATCCAAACATGGGGTGAGAAAAGCTAAAAGTTCAAAGAGTTGCCTGCAAATGGGGTTGCCATGAGGCTATAAAAGCGACTTTAATAATATGCTTCCTTTACTTTAAAACCTGCCTTTCTAAACCATAATTTTACTACTCTTAAGAACTTGATTATTTTGTTTACTTGACAACTTATGAATGACTAACTAATTAGTATTCATTTTAAAGAACCTATCCGTGATCAGTGTCCTTAAAATGAAGGGTGGATTTCAACAGGGATATTGGAACCATTTCGTTTGTTTTAGGCAAGGGCAAATGGATTAAAATCATGCGTAATTGTCCTCCGAATTCTGCGTGATTTGTGCAACAGAGTCCCCACATGGGCACCATTAAAAGGATGGGTAAGTACTTAAATATGATTAAAAGCAAATTCTGAAGCTATAGTTAGAGGAAATCCTGTAGAAATTATATGTTACTGTAAAATGACTATATTCTGAGTTAGCTAAAGTGTGCATTATCTATTTTTGTTCTGGAAAAAAATTATGGATCTTTTTATATGAATTCTTTTTTATGAGTATAACTTGTCTCTTCTACTTCATCATATTCATACTATACAGACTGAGCTATTTTTTCTGACAAAAAGTTTCTATACCTGTTAAAAGTGCGTGTCTTCCTGTACTTTACTCTCCACTGATGGTTGATTATTATTCACCTACTGCACAGGAAAGCCTGCTTGACTGGCACATTTCTCTTTCAGTGCTACTTCCATTTAAAGAAAAAATTACCTGGTATACCAGTATAAGGCTCCCTTACCCTCTTTTTCTTTCTCTTTGAGTATAGACACTTAAAAATAAGTTCATATTAGTAATTGAAGTCAGGTGAATAGTACAGTTAACTGTAGTTTATAATGTATATTGCCAAACTTACTTAATTTGGAAATTATTATGCTTGAACCAATTAAGACCCAATAAAGAACATTATAAAACAAGTAAAGCTATAAAAGGGTCATTTTAAATTAATTTAGCAATTATTATTTTGATATTGGCATCGTGAGTTTTTAGTTTATTAAATATGGAGATTTGGTCCTTCTTTAATTCCAGTTGTAATAGTTGGGGCAAGATGTCTGAAGTGAAGTCTTACTGTGGTTTGAGTGCTTCCTAGGTTAAGTGGGAGATGGGTGGGCTGGGTTTGAACACTGATTATTTATTGGCTATTACTAACCTATATGAAGGCTTGTTAAAACTTTGTTAAGTCAATTAGATGACTGCAGTTTCTTAAGTAATCCTTTCAGAGTAACTAAAAATAAAGTTTTGGTGACAAAATGTCTTCTGAATATATAATCTCAAAAATGGTTGATTTAAACACTCTGGCCGGGGTAAAAGTTGATAATCAAGTGGGAAAAGTTAATTGGGCCCTAAATGTTAAATGGACTTTAACCTTTTTGGCCTCCATTGTAGATAGAAATGTCAGCTCACATTTAACTGGAATCCTTTTAACACTTGGTGCATGTACTAATTTGTAATTTAATATCTTCTAGCCACTAGAGCTTATATGTGAAAAGTCTATAGGTACTTGTAATAGACCTTTGGGCGCTGGGGAGGCCTTGAGACGAGTAATGGAGTGTTTGGCATCTGGAATTCTACTTCCTGGTAAGGGTTTCAAACTCTGGAGGCAGAAGAATCAGAAAAATTTCATTTTAGTTTAGTTTTCTATTATGTGCTAAGTTTGTCCTCTGCCCAGGGAAATGATGTATAGGAGTTGTTTTGCTTGGAATTTTAGCAACTAAAATGCTTGAATGTTGGAGAAGTGCCATAAAACTCTCTCTCAATAATTGTAATTTATGTTTCATATGTACTAACATAAAAGGTACTAATAAGATATTGTGTCTGCTATGAATTTGCTTCACCTAGAGCTTTGAATTTGAAAATGTTTATGTTGAGTTAAAATGTATGAAGTTCATTCTGTTTGCAGTCCGGTGATTAATTTGGAAAAATTAAGTTTGGTCTTACTTTCCATATGTAATCCCTTTAAAGATTTGGGATGATTCATCATGCCGTTTCTGAATTCTCAGAGTTAAAACCCAATTTTGACCTTAGATGTACAAGTGACTTCTAGTAAAATAAGGACATTTATATGCTAACATACTGAAAATGAGTGTCCTTTTTACTCCATTTAAATTGAGCAGATTTTTAACCTCGTTCCTTAGTTTTTTTTTTCTTTTTCTTTTTCTCTTCATTCTTTTCTTTCTATTTTGTGTTAGTTTATTGAATTCTAAACTCAGTTCTGAATGATACTTGAGTTTTTCTTTTGCCTTTGCCAAAGGGGGTCCTGGTCTTCATGATCCTTGTGAGAGGGACCCAACAGATGCTCTGAGCTATATGACCATCCAACAAAAAGAAGATATTACCCACAGTGCACAGGTATGAGATGGGCCATATCACTGTGGTCTATTAGAGGGATATCATGTAATTTATTAAACACTTTATTCTTGCCTGCTGTTAGGGACTTTTGTCATCATAATAATAGTATTTGATGAATGTGTTTTTAGCTAGATGTTCTAAGGGCTTTATGAATGGAACATTTGAAATTTGAATAAATACAATCTTTTGTTCTTTAGCACGCACTCAGACTATCAGCCTTTGGCCAGATTTATAAAGTGCTGGAAATGGACCCCCTTCCATCTAGTAAGCCTTTTCAGAAATATTCCTGGTCAGTTACTGATAAAGAAGGTGAGTGTGCAAGTTTTTTATTGGGGTTGGATGTGGGCAGTGATGGAGATGGCCATGGGATGCGTCTCTTGTTAGAGCTGAGAGAACTTAATTTTTAACCCAAGTCATATAAGAACGTTTATTGGTTTTCTTCTGTCCCATTAGTGACATCAGCTTGCTGTCATTTATTCTTATTAGTGACGAACTCATTTGGTTTTGTTGATCAGATTCCATTACTGCATAGACTTAGGGACAACACTTTGAGAACCGCTGGTCTGAGGTGAAGAGAAAAGTCACAAACAAGGAGGAGATGTTGTCACGGTCACTCATCAGTTTGATGATCTTGTCATAATTGGAAGTGTTATGTAACCAAGAAAGAGAAAACAAAAACATAGAGGAGGAGAAAAGTGTATTGGAAAATTCAGGACTGTCTTCCATTTGTACTAGTCTGTGTGAACTCAGATTAGAGTTTCAGCAGGAAGAGCACAGGCATTAGCGTCAGTGCGACCTGGTTCCAGTCATAGCCCCCCTGCTTACTAGCTTTAGCTCTTGAGCCATTAGTTCATCACTTTATGTACTGATATTATTCCAACCTTATTGGCTGTTGTCAGATTAAAATGCTCAATTCAGTGCCTGGAAACAGTAGATACTCAAATGCAAATCCACTTACTCTTCTCATTATGCCACAAAAAACATTCCTCCCTCCCTCCCTTCCTTCCTTCATCTCTATTTATACTAGAAGGTGGGATGTTTAACACCATATTTTCACCTGGGACAACCCACCTACCACAAATGATATTATTCTAATAATTTTTATATGACAAAAATAGTGCAGTGGCCCAATCTATTTATTTAAACACTGGAATTCCAGTGGGTCTAAAGACTTTTCAGGGAGTCCACCAGATCAAAATTATTTCATAATAATACTAAGGCTTTGTTTTTTCACCCTTTCCACTCTGTCTTTAATGAGTGTACAGTTGTCAAGAAGCTGTATATGACCTGTGATGGCATCGTCACTCTGATGGCTAATGAAATTTTTTGTATATTGCATTAAAATTTTTTTGTTTTAATTTCTAATATGCTAAATATTGATAGATATTACCCACAAAACAAAGTTTTTTGGGTGCTCAATAATTTTTTAAGAGGGTAAAGTGGTCCTGAGACTGAGAAGTTTGAGAATCACTGCCTTACACTGTAAACTCCTCAAGGGTAAGGAATCCTCCAGACCTCACCACATAACTGTTACAAAACCAATGCTCAAGAAATGTTGTGGAATGAAAGCTGTTTTCTTCCAGAGGGTGCTCACACAGCAGCAAAGAATTTTTGAAAGAGATTCACATAGCCATGTCTCTGGATTGAATGACTGAATAAATATATAATAAATGATTGAATAAATATATTTCAAATATATGTGTAGATTCTTATGGTTAATAATGAAAAATTTTATTTCAGTCACTGAATTCATAGCAGTTCTTTTGGTTTTGTATTTTTTCTTTCTCTAGATAGTAAAAGTATATCTATTGTTAACGTGACTTAGTTTTTTTTGTTTTTTGTTTTTTTTTTAACATCAACAGTCTTTCTCAAGAGTTTGGGAACTGCTGGTCTGTCAATTTATAGCTTAAAATAGAACCAGACAGTTGGTGTTTCCATTTGAGCCCTGTCAGTTACTAGCTGCATGACTTGGGCAGGTCACCTACCCATTCTGTGCCTTAGCTATAAGATGAGGGAGCCAAGGTCATTGCCTCCAGACACTTGCTGCAGTCTTCCTCATACTTTCATGTTTTTGCCACCTAGCCTCCTGACATTTGCTTTTAAACTTTATTCTTAGAATTCTTGGTGATTTCAATATGCATTTAGATGATTTTTTTTTTTTCTTCAGAATTTTGACTTCTTAATTCCTTGACTTCCTCTCCCACAAATACCTTGTCTTCTACCTTACCTCAGGTGCCCATTCTGTGGACATATCCTAGACCTTGTCTTCAGTAACTGTACCTGTGCCTTCTCCCTAATTCATTCTCAAGAATCCCACTTTGTAAACCACCTCTCATCATCATACTGTTGGGAGCAGTACTCCTGCTCCAGTTCTTGAACCTCACCACTGATTCTGTTAACTTTTCATAGTCCCTCTCCTTCCTCATGTTCTCACTTCTGTCCCTTCTCTGCTTATATTCACGTGGTCCGTCATTAATGATCACGTCCTAGCATATACCTTCACTTTGTTGATCCTCTCCTCCTGGCAACTCTGGTTGAAATCCAACTGTGTGCCTACACCAGGTTGTTGGACATCATTGGAGAAAAAAATACATAGTCATCTTAACTGTTTTCCCTTTAAGTTTCAGACATTAACCTTAAGTAGACTGTTTGTGTTGGCTGGAAATCATCCTGTAAAGTCTAGAGTTCCCCAGTTTTCCTAGACAACTGTTGCAAATCTTGTGTCATTTCACACTTCCCTCCCCAGCCCTCCCTCTCATCTGATGACCTTATTTTCTGGAAGTACTCATGTGCTTTGCTTTCCCTCCCTTGACTGAATAAAGACCAGCCTTTCTACTTGTCCACTATATCACATTCCCTTTTGTCTACAAATGGACATTATTCTAGCAGTTCTTTCTTTTCTCACCAGCATCATTTCCTCCTTTTCTGCTTTTCTGCTGGATCATTCTCATCAGCATAAAAACCTGCTATAATGCCTCGCATTTGAAAGACAAAGCTTAACTCCCCCTTGATTCTGCAGCTTCCTCCAACAGGGTCCCATTTCTCTGCTCCCCTTTATAGCAGTACTTTCAGAAAGAGTGGCCTATTGTTTCTTTCTCCTTTTGCACACTTCCTTTAAAACTTATTCTAGGGGCTTCCCTGGCGGCGCAGTGGTTAAGAATCTGCCTGCCAATGCAGGGGACACGGGTTCGAGCCCTGGTCCGGGAAGATCCCACATGCCGCGGAGCAGCTAAGCCCGTGCGCCACAACTACTAAGCCTGCGCTCTAGAGCCCACGAACCACAACTGTTGAGCCCACATGCTGCAACTACTGAAGCCCTCACTCCTAGATCCCGTGCTCCGCAACAAGAGAAGCCACCACAGTGAGAAGCCCGCGCACTGCAACGGAGAGTGGCCCCCACTCACCGCAACTAGAGAAAGCCCGTGCACGGCAACAAAGACCCAACGCAGCCAAAAATAAATTAATTAATTAATTTAAAAAAAAACTTATTCTAATCAGCCTTTCTTCCTCGTCACTCTACCTAAGTCTCTCCTGTGACCTTCACGTTATTACGTTCAGTGGTTAGCTTTCAGTACTCATCTTAGGCAGCTTTTCAGCAACATTGGACACAGATGAACACTTATTTCTGCTATATTTAGTTATGAGATATAGCACATATATAGAAAAGTATAAAATATGTATCATTTAAAAAGTATTTATTTTGGGCTTCCCTGGTGGCACAGTGGTTAAGAATTCACCTGCCAATGCAGGGGACATTGGTTTGAGCCCTGGTCCGGGAAGATCCCACATGCCACGGAGCAACTAAGCCTGTGCGCCACAACTGCTGAGCCTGTGCTTTACAGCCCGCGAGCCGCAACTACTGAAGCCTGCACGCCTAGAGCCCCTGCTCCACAACAAGAGAAGCCACCGCAATGAGAAGCCCGCGCACCTCAACGAAGAGTAGCCCCTGCTCGCCGCAACTAGAGAAAGCCCCCACGCAGCAACAAAGACCCAACACAGCCAAAAATAAATAAATAAATTTAAAAACAAGTAATGATTTAACAATTCCATATAATCACCATCCTAGTTAAGAAATGGAACATTGTCACCTCAGAAGCCATTTATTTATCCTGTACATCACCTCCCTGCCCCATGAACTACGATTCCTGATTTTTTAAAAATCGTTTCCTTGATTTTCTTTAAAGCTTTTCCACCTTTGTATGCTTTTTTAAACAATTTAATTGGATATTGCCTAGAACTGTATAGAAATGGAATTATACTGAGTTTAATCTTTTGTGACTGACGTCTGTCTGTCCAGCATTGTTTGGGATATATTCATGTTACTGCATATAGCTATAGTGCATTTTTACACCTATATAGTATCCATTATGAATATACTACAACTTATCCTTTGTGCTTTTGAAGGACATTAGGATTCTTTTTATTTTTTGGCAGCCACCCACATTGTTGCTGGGAGCCTTCTTATTCATGCCTCCTGGAGTATAGGTCCAGGAGTTACTTTGGGCCAGTATATGACCTAGGAAGTGGTATATATAGCAATTTATATTCCCACCAGCAGTGTATGAAAGTTCCTGTTGTTCTGTATCCTCAACAACATTTGGTACTGTCAGACACTTTTTCTTTCTTTTTTTAAAAAATAAATTTATGTATTTACTTATTTCTGGCTGTGTTGGGTCTTCGTTGCTGTGCACAGGCTTTCTCTAGTTGCGGCGAGCAGGGGCTACGCTTCGTTGTGGTGCGTGGGCTTCTCTTGTTGCGGAGCATGAGCTCTAGGTGCGCCAGCTTCAGTAGTTGTGGCACGCGTGCTCAGTAGTTGTGGCTCGCGTGCTCAGTAGTTGTGGCTCGCGTGCTCAGTAGTTGTGGCTCGCGTGCTCAGTAGTTGTGTCTCGCAGGCCCTAGAGTGCAGGCTCAGCAGTTGTGGCGCACAGGCTTAGTTGCTCCGCGGCATGTGGGATCTTCCTGGACCAGGGCTCAAACCCGTGTCCCCTGCATTGGCGGGCAGATTCTTAACCACTGCGCCACCAGGGAAGTCCGTAAGACACTTTTTCTGGTGTGAAATACTACTTTTTTTTGACTTCTAGGTCATTACTTTATCTCGGGTCTGCTATCCCACTGCCCTTTCCGCAGCTGTCTTTGTTTTTCCTCATCTTCCTGATTTCTGAATATTAGTATCCCAGGGTACAGGCCTCAGACCATTTCTCTTTATTTACACCCGTTTAGACTCTTTAGGAGATCTTATCTAGTCTCTTGTCTTGAAGTACCTTCTATTCAGTGAAGATTCCCAAATGTATGTCTTCACTCTAGACTCCCAGCCCTTGACCTCAGCCCCAGCTATCCAAGTGCCTCCTCACTGTCTCCACACGGATGTCTAACAGACATCTCAAACTTAAGATGTCCTGTCCTTACTCTACTTCTCATCTGTTCTTTCCATAGTTATCACCATCCCAGTCTTTGGAAACTCTATGCATCTCTGTGCTCAGGCCAAAAACCTTCACCCTTGAATCTTCTCTTTCTTTCATCCATATCCAAACCATCAGCAAATCCTGGCTGTTTTACTTTCAAAGTGTGTCCAGTATTCAGCTATTTGTTTAATTTCTTCACTGCTACCATCCTGGCCTAAACTACTGTTATCTCTTACCCTTGTTATTGCAGTATCTTCCCTATCTGGTCTTCCTTGCCCCTCTTGTCTGTTCTCAACAAAGCAGCAGTCTCTTTTTGTTCCCCTTAACATTTTATCTATAATTACAGATTCATAGGAAGTTGCAAAGATAGTACAGAGAGGTCCCGTGGACCCTTCACCTGGTTTCTCCCAATGGTTACATCTTATGCAACTAGAGGAGAACATGGAAAGCAAGAAATTGATGTTTATACAATGTGTGTATAGGTTTTATGCCGTTTTATCACATGTGTAGGTTTGTGTAACCACCATAGCAATCAAGACACAGAACTATTTCAACACCACAAAGATCTCGTTTATGCTGCCCCTTTATAGTAACACCATTCCTCTTCCCACAGTCATCCCCAAGCCTTGGAAACCACTAACTTTTCTCCATCTCTATAATTTTGTTATTTCAAGGGTTTTATGTCAATGAAGTTATCATTATGTGATCTTTTGAGATCCTCATCCCCCCACTCAGCATAATGCCCTTGTGGCCCATCCAAGTTGTTGGCATGTGTCAATAGTTTTGTTCCTTTTTGCTGTTAAGTAGGATTCCATGGCATGAATGAGTCAGAGTTTGGTTTAACAATACACCTATTGTAGGACATTTTGTTTGTCTCCAGTTTTGGGCTATTACAAATAAAGGTGCTGTGAACAATCTTGTGTAGGTTTTTGTGAGCAATACACAAAAACATAGATTTTTGTGTGTTAGATTAGCCAGCAGTTTTCCTTTGTTGAAATGTTTCATCAAGTTTTGGTTCTAAGGTTATGTGGGTCTTATGAGTTGGGAAGTGTCCATCCTTCTTTTTCTGTTCCTTGGAAGAGTGTGTGTAAGATTGATGCTATTTCTTCCTTAAATGTTTGGAAGAATTTATCAGTGAAGCCATTTGGGCATGAGGTTTTCTTTAAGGGAAGGTTTTAAATTATGGATCTAATTTCCTTAATAGGCATCGAACTATCATCTTCTTATGAGAGTTTTGGTAAATTGTGTTTTCAAGGAATTTGTCCATTTAATCTAAATTTAAAAATAAACTAATTTATAAGATCCTTTTATCTTTTTATTGTCTGCAGTATTGATGTCCTCTCTTATACGTTTTGTACCTCCTTTTTTTCTGATCGCTCTCACTAGAGGTTTATCAATTTTTTTAGTCTTTAAAAAGAAATCAACTTTTTACTTTGTTGATCGTCTCCTGGTATATGCTTGTATTTTATTTCCTTGATTTCTGCTCTTATCCTTTGTTTTTCCTCACTACCTTCTTTGGGTTTAATTTGCTGTTCTTTTTTAAATGTTTTGAAATAGATGAATACATGATTGGCTTTTTTTTAAGCCTCTTATGTTATCATATATACTATTAAGACTAAGTTTTCCTTTATGCCCAGATTTACGTGCTTTATACTCTTTTTACATTAGCATTTTCATTATCAGTTAGTTAAAACTATTTTTTAATTTTCCTGTTATCAGTTCTTTGACATGTAAGCCATTTCGATGTCATTGCTTAATTTCCAGACAAATGAGGATTTTTTAGTTATCTCTTTATTTTTTTATTTTTTTAATTAATTAATTTTTTTTATTTTTGGCTGCGTTGGGTCTTTGTTGCTGCATGCGGGCTTTCTAGTTGTGGTGAGCAGGGACTACCCTTTGTCGCGGTGCACGGACTTCTTATGGCAGTGGCTTCTCGTTGCGGAGCAAGGGCTCTAGGCGCACAGGCTTCAGAAGTTGTGGCACGCAGGCTCAGTAGTTGTGGCTTGTGGGCTCTAGAGCGCAGGCTCAGTAGTTGTGGCTCACAGGCTTAGTTGCTCTGTGGCATGTGGGATCTTCCCGGACCAGGGCTCGAACCCGTGTCCCCTGCATTGGCAGGCGGATTCTTAACCACTGCGCCACCAGGGAAGTCTGTTATCTCCTTATTTTTGAGCTCATTTATTCTACTGTGATCTGAGAACATGCTTTGTGTGATTTTTTTCCTTTGGTAGTTCTTGAAACTTCATTTATGGCTCAGCACATGGTCAGTTTTTATAAATGATTCATACTTTGAAAAGTATGTATATTCTGTAGGTGGTAGAGCTAGAATATTCTTTACATGTCAGGTCACATTTGTTCATTGTGTTGTTCAAATCTTATATACCTGTATACACACACACACAGACACACACACACACACATTTTTTTTTTTTTTCTAACTTGTTCTCTTAATTGCTGAGAGAGGTATGCCAATTCCCCTCTATTGTGGATCGTCTGTTTCCCCTTGCAGGTCTGCCAGTTTTTAATTTCTACAATTTTGGCTCTTTTATAGTTTCAGATTTTCTGCCACAAATTCTTCTTGATTTTTTTTTTCTTTTTGAGCATCATAATCATTCTTTTTAATAAAGTTTGTTTCTGAAAGAATGCTTCATCATCTGGGTCTCTTTGGGATCTGTTTCTGTTTTGTGCTGCTTCTCATGATTTTTGATCACAGTATCTTGTCTTCTCATGTACCTGTGTTTTGTTTTTGTTTTGAGTGATGGAGACTTAAATTTAAAAATTTTGGAGGGAATTAAAGCCTAGAGTAATGATATAGTGCTCCAGGGAGGATTTATATTTGTTTCTGGGAGATGACTAGTGGAATTGGCAATCTGGATCATATTAATGCAATCAGGGATTAAGGTGATTTGAAGGTGGGCTTCAGTCCTTGTGAGATCCAGACTATTTCTACTTCATTTACTTCTAGCATGTGGCATTGCAGAGGCCCAACCCACAGCGTGGGGAATTCACCAGGCCTTCCCCTTTTGGAGGTCCTTAAAGTCCAGTTTTTGACCCCTGAGACCTGGGTGCCTGAGGTGCTCTGTTCAGTTCTTAGTGGCTTTTTCTGGATGTGGAAGATACCCCCAGGGGAAATGTGGCCCCCAGAGCAGGGTTTCCTTTGTCTCTCGGATCTTGGCTCTATAATTCTTTGTTGCCCAGGAACAGACATTTGGTCCACCTTTTCTGGTTGCTCTCATCTATTTCAAGTGACTTACTTTCTCGTACTAGAAGTGGAACTTGTGTATTTTGCAGAAGTTCCTCTGGTGAGTTAGTGGCAGCTAAGGTTGAGAGCTACTGCTCCTGCTCATCTTCTGCTCCTGTCCCGTCCTTGTCACGCCACTCCAACCACTCAGGCCTGTATGCTATGTCTTAGCATGTTCCTGCCTTAAGACCTTTGTACTTGATGTTCTCTCTTCCTGGGGCTCTTTCCCCAAATAGCGGAATAGCTTACTCTTTTACTTTCTTTAGATCTTCATCAGAAAGCTACCTTATCTATAAGTGATACCTTTCTGACGGGCATCACATGTAAAAAAAATAGCAACACATCCTCCTCCTTAAGCTTCTTATTTTTCTCCATTGTGCTCGGGACCATATGACATGTTGGGCTTAGTCTCCACCACCAGATGCAAACTCTTTAAGAACAGGGACGTTGTTTTGTTCTCTGTTATATGTCCAGCACCTAAAATTGTCCTGAACATAGAAAAACTATTAATATTTGTTGCTGGATGAATACGTGAATGAAATTGTAATGAGGATGATGAAAGTACAGGCTTCATAGGGTGCTTGTGAGGCTTAAATAAATTAATCCATATAAGGTATTAAGAACAGTGCCAGGCATATGGTAAACCTTCACCTATTGTTTTAAAAAATTGTTGCCTCCGAAATGGTCACTTCTTGTTTCTAGATACTGTAGATGTTGAAAACAACTTGCTTTTTGTAACACAAGCCCATCCCCCCCAACCCCCCGCTCCGCCCCATTACTATTATGATTAGCTCCAGATTTTGCAGCCCTTATCCAAGGGCAGGGATGGTAGAAGGAAGCTTAATCCATGAAGCTCTATTCACGTAGCTGGAGGATTTAGAGAATAGATCCATATGTCTAAGCCAGCTGGTGAATTCCAGGCAATCAGGGAGCAGCTTTTAATGTAACTTAATGAGTGGGAGAGTGATTGAATAGATGTTGTTCCTTTTTAACTTTATCTCTTAAAGACTGCATTCTGGGAGACTGGCAAACTCACAGTTTTATGTAATGCAAATGAAATACAATACTAAGCAGATATAAGCAGATATTGCCTTCTGTTGAAGAGAGCACATCAAGATTGATTGACCTGAGTGGTAAGTATTGACTCAAGCAAATGCTGAAGTCAGTGTTTACCCCAAGGGACAATAAATCTTGATGATCAGAGAATATGTAGTTAATCTCAGTGTTATAACAAGGTTTCACTAAGAAGTATCTGGAAATCTTATGGCATGAATCTTTTGAGCATAACTTTCCTTTAGGAAAAACCCAGCAACCAACTTTTACGTTGAAAACACAGAGTTCTTTAAAGTGGTACTTGGACAGGTTGATGAGCGTTTCTCTGATTGTTTTTATCTTGGACAGCAAAGCTCCTGCCTTATGTCTTGATGGCATTATTAACTAGCTGCTTTATCTAAGAAATTGATTAATATTAGTTCAGTTAGTTTTTGTTCCATACCCATTATGTTGTTTCTGAGTCTTATGTTAGATAGTTTATAAGATACAGACAAGGAGAAAATATCTTTGACCTTCATAGAACACTAAGGAAACACAAGGTCTCTGTATATGAAATAGGCAATGACACAAGACTACGTATGACACTTTATATTTCTGATACCATAGAAACTCTTCTAAAAAGTTGAGATGAGAGGGAAACTGAAGAAAACTTCATGGGGAAGATGAACTGTAAATAAAATCTTGAATAGAAATTTGAACAGGCAGACAGAAGAATATGTCATAGTATGAGAAATAATCATATTTCCGTAAGCATAAGATTTAACATGTGGACTTTAAAAATTAATAGTATAGGGGCTTCCCTGGTGGCACAGTGGTTGAGAATCTGCCTGCCAATGCAGGGGACACGGGTTCGAGCCCTGGTCTGGGAGGATCCCACATGCCGCGGAGCAACTAGGCTCGTGAGCCACAATTGCTGAGCCTGCGCGTCTGGAGCCTGTGCTCTGCAACAAGAGAGGCCGCGATAATGTGAGGCCCGCGCACCGCGATGAAGAGTGGCCCCCACTTGCCACAACTAGAGAAAGCCCTCGCACAGAAACGAAGACCCAACACAACCATAAATAAATAAATAAACCCAAAGTTTAAACAAAACAAAACAAAACAAGCAACAAAGCCTTACACCACCCCAGTCTAAGGGGCTGGTGAAAAGGTACATTCGGTGGATACAAACTGGTGCACAACCCTTTAAAAAAAAAAAAAAATTAATAGTATAATAAATGTGAACTTACAGAAATATTTGAAGAGACATAAGTGAAAATAAATCTTACTGCCAGAGATAACCACCTTTAACATTTTGATACATATCTTTCCAGACTTTTTTCTGTTTGTGCATATACAGATGTGAATATTATGCATAGATATTTGTATGTGTATATGTGAATAAATGGGAAAATAAATATTTATAAAAAGGGATAATATTGTTTCATAAAGATTCACTTAAAACTTTTTGCTATTACAAGATTATAAATATTTAATTGATCAGTGAAAGGGTCTTATGGTCCTTGTGATTCCTAAGATTTTTCCTTCCTGAACATATTAGGTACATTTGGTAGAGTAAGTAGAATCATTGTTTTGACTGATAATGAATCTCTTGTAATTGTTTAGGTGCTGGGTCTTCAGCTCTGAAGAGGCCATTTGAAGATGGATTAGGGGATGATAAAGATCCCAATAAGAAGATGAAACGAAACTTAAGGAAAAGTGTGTAAAATCTTTATTCTTATAGATGTCAACTAGAAAGGATTTATGTCTCAGGAAAATAAAAATTAAAAAGTGAAGAATTTGATTGATTTGAATTGGAGTTTTAAGAAACTGACTGAATAACTTTTGTTTCCAAGCATCATTTGCTTAAAATATACTGACAAACTAAAATTAATGTATAGCTATGGTAATGCATATTACTTTTACAATGATGTTAGCATAATTATTTAAGCAGTAATTTTAGAATTACTTACGAAGTGAAGTTAATTTATATGTGCGTTTTGAAATTCTTTTTAAAATCTGAATTTATAGTGGTCACTAGGAACCTACAGAAACATAGATTAAAGCAAAATGGTTTAACTTCTGATCTTATTCCTCTTTCTCTTACAGTTCTGGATAGCAAAGCAATAGACCTTATGAATGCACTAATGAGGCTAAATCAGATCAGGCCTGGGCTTCAATATAAGCTCTTATCTCAGTCTGGCCCTGTCCATGCCCCAGTCTTCACAATGTCTGTAGATGTGGATGGTACAACATATGAAGCCTCAGGACCATCCAAGAAAACAGCAAAACTTCACGTAGCAGTGAAGGTACAGTATTTCTTTTACTCAGCAGTGCTTTGTTATTTTATGTTGTAAATAAGGTGCTTGTTTATCTATAATAAATTAACAGAATTTTTCAAGATTTTAATGACAATAACATACAGTCTTTTGTCACCTCTGGATCACAAAACTCTTCTTTTTTTGGTTATAAAATGTGTTGATCATATAAAATTTGCAAAACACAAAAAAGTAAAAAAATAAAAACTATGTTGGTTGCTTATCTCTGAGGCAGTTCATTAATATTTGTATATAGTATATACTTCCAGTCTTTTTCTGTTTCTTTTTTTTAGGTTGAGCTCACAGTGTATATGTAGTTTTATGCTCTGATTTTGTTTTTTTTTTTTTCATTTCACATGTCATCAGTGTTTTTCTACGTTATTAAAATCTTCATAAATAATTTTTAATGGCTGTATGATTAACATGATATAGATGTACTATTGTTTGTTTAAACATTCCCCTATCATTGGATATTTTGCTGTTTGCAGATTTTTTCTGTCATAAATAAATTTAATGTGTTTTTTTTGCATGTGGTGCCTTTTCTGTATTTCAGAATATTTCCATAGAGAATAAGACCCACGATTGAACCAGTCAATTATGCTTATAGGTTTATAGAAAATTCTTAAATATTGGAATCTCTCCATGACTGCATTTGACCTCTTGCAGACAAATGCGAAAATGTCAAAGATCAAGTAGATGGAAGATCACTTTTCACTAAAGAAAAGTTCTGTTATGTTACAGTATGACATAAGATGTAACTGGTCTGTTTTCATAGTCATTCCAGTTTGCAAGTATTATTAATGTAGATGCAAACATTATCCTAGATGCTAAGGATACAGCAGTGATCAAAATAAAGTCTTTGCCCTCCTGGAGCTTGCATTCTAGTGAGGATAGAATGGGGAGAAAGACAGCAGGATATACAAATGGGTCAATTATTTGTCAGGTAGTAATAAGCACAATGCAGAAAAATAATAACTAAGCTGTAAAATTATAGGACAGAATGTTATGTTGTTTACAAAAGGGGTACTTTTTAAGTATGTTGAAATAGTATGAGTTTAAAATGAGGCAGAAAAAGAAAACTAAGAATGAGGGAAAAAGTGAATTTAGGAATAAGGCTAAAAATACAGTTTAATAACTTAGCTGTAAAGTATGCTGAGAATGAGTCACAAATTTCGATATAAGTTCTCTAGCATCTGACCCAGAAAGCTTTTGAAATATCAATATCAGTTCACTGTCTATGACGTAAGAACAGAAGGAAGAGCGTGGCTGCCCAGCAGCACGTACCCTAAAATGATGAAGATTAGTGGCCAGTCTTCCCTTTCCTCCTCTAGTCCTTTTTCCTGACTGTCCCTCACAAAGGACACCTTTAAGGACGTAATCAGCCATATTCCATGAAAAGAATTGTGGGGAAACGATCGGCTGAAGGGGACAACGGGTAAAGCCCCTCTGCAGAGGTTCCGGAGCCATCGGCTCTCTACTGTGCGGAAGCCACGAGTATGACTTTCTCCTGAGTGGAGAGCCATGGGGTAGGGTGTGCTGCATGTTTTCACTCTTGGCCCCTTGTCTTTGAGGGTATCAACTTTCTCAGCCTCGACCCCTGTCCAGGAGAAAACAGGCATGGTTACCCTGGATTTTCCAGTCACCTTGTTTCCAAGAATCATTTTGTGATTTTTCAGCTCAGTTGATGTGTTTATTAGGTTTGATTTGTTTGCCAGACATTTGAAACTCACTTTTCTTTGGTATACCAGTTTTTTTGGCCTTAATATATGTTTTTTTAACTTTTTATTACGAGAATTTTCAAACACGAAGTAGAATAATGCAGTACACATCCATGTGCCCATTACAGAACTTCATCAATTTGTCATCATTTTGCTAATCTTGCAGAAACAAGTGTTAATTATAATCAGAGATAAAACAGGATTCAAACTTCGTGGAAAAGAGTAAAATATACTTTTTTACCAACAGTCAAATGGTGAAGGTGGGCAGAAACATTGCATGGTGCAACATGGTAAAGTAAATAGAGGGTTATGGTCCTTAATAGAAGGATGCATCTTGCATGAAAGGAGGTGGGACGTATTTTATAGGCCCCTCTTCATGCTGCAGGAAGAATCATGGCCTTAATATTGATTCCAAACAAGCTGGATCTAGAAGTCCAAAAACTCCATATTTTTTTCTTTTTACTTCTGTAGCATATGTTAGTTAATAATCTTAGAATATGTGTTCATAGAAAACTAATTTGAAAAGTTTTTGTTAGTTGTGCTGTATTGCAAGTGCACGTCTAATATCCTTTGAGATTATCCATCAGTTATATAAAATATTTATAAATGTATTGAAATATGTTGCTACAAAAACAATAAATGAATCTGATATGTGAGAAAAGGGCAGAGAGAAGTGGTGTTAAATAATTCACATTAGACTTTTAACTGTCTGTATTAAATTGGGAAACTGTGTGTCTTTAGTTTTTTTTGGAGTAAACAAATCAAATTTCTTTGGGACTCTTGGCTTTTGACTTGCAGCCTGTGTTAGCCTGATGTTAAATCCAGACTGATAACTATTCCTTCTGAGACGCGATTTCTTAGGGAGAGCATATTTGCAGGACTCAGGCAGTGGAGAAGGTGTTTTCTTTATAAATATTGACAAGGGTATAAGCAAACGATGTTAGTGTACTTAGTGTGAAGTCCTACCTGAGTACTCTTAGAACTTACGATGTTACAGAAGTATTCTTGGCCTTACTCCCAATGAATATAAGGAATTTATTTACGATTTGAAACGTTCAACAGAATGCCAAGTTCTCCATATGAATTGGGTGAATTAATTTCAAGTTCTCTAGGTACAGAAGTCTACTTCTGCCCATTTTTTTTTTTTTTTTTTTTTTTTTTTTTTAACATCTTTATTGAAGTATAATTGCCTTACAATGGTGTGTTAGCTTCTGCTTTATAACAAAGTGAATCAGTTATACATATACAATATGTTCCCATTTCTCTTCCCTCTTGCATCTCCCTCCCTCCCACCCTCCCCATCCCATCCCTCTAGATGGTCACAAAGCACCGAGCTGATCTCCCTGTGCTATGCGGCTGCTTCCCACTAGTTATCTATTTTACATTTGGTGGTGTATATATGTCCATGACACTCTCTTACCCTGTCACATCTCACCCCACCCCCTCCCCATATCCTCAAGTCCATTCTCTAGTAGGTCTGTGTCTTTATTCCCGTCTTGCCACTAGGTTCTTCATGGCCTCTTTTTTTTTTTTTTTTTTTTTTTTCCCCTTAGATTCCGTATATATGTGTTAGCATACTGTATTTGTTTTTCTCTTTCTGACTTACTTCACTCTGTATGACAGACTCTAACTCCATTTTTTGTTTAGAGTAATATTTTATTTATATTGGCAGAATCCTTTGTACAGAATGCCATTGTTTATAAAGGCTAGGCTGTTTGGCTTCTCATTTGTGTGGCAGCCGTAACAGTTTTTTGAGACACCTATTGGGTATAGTTGGGATTATAAAGAAATATGCTGTTGCTTTTACACTCCAGCAACTTTAAACATTAGTCAAAAACTAAAACAAATATAGGGATCTTTAGGAACCTAGTTCTGGTACAGACCTTTAAGTCAGTAACTGACAATGCAGTGTCAACCAGTTTGATAGAGGCTTATAAAAATGCTAGTGCACATATTCTTCTGCAAACATCTAAAAAGCAGTTTAACCTGGAAGGAGATATTAAAAGGTGTACAAAACACACAAACACACACACTGTTCTGAAAACTGTATTTTAAAAAAGATGAGAAATGCCAGGCATGAGTAGAAATATAAGAAGAGTGAACATTGGGGGAAGCCATAATGTAACTGGGCCTTGAGAGGCAGGGATGGAGATACAAACCTAAACTTGTTCCTGGTTCACTTAGTGGTAGAGAATAAACCTAGAGACTGAATCTTTTCTTTCAAGTCTCGATTATGGTTTAAGTGGAAAGCCAAAGGGATGGATAGTAGAAAGCTTCAGATGTAATTTTGTAATTAACAGGCATATTGGCTCCAAGGTAAAGAAAACTCCTTGATTTCCCTTCTGTGCTAATTTCCCCTATTGGATTGAGTCATAGAACTTAGAGGTCAATTAATCAGTCTTCCTGTTTTGCAAATTGAAAAACTGAGGACCAGAGGAGAAATAAAGAGTTAGACCATCAGGTGTTTTCCTTTTTAGCCTAGTGTACTTTTCATAGTGTGCGATTTTACTTTCCCCCTCATCTCACTGGTTGAACTTGGCTATTGTGTTTCTCTACCTCTCATCTCCAAATTAAATGAACCCAGAGTAGCCTCAGGTTTGCATTTCTGTTATCCGTTATTTAAACCTAATTACTCTAAGGAGGTTTCCCCCATTTTCCATGGTGACACTCTGGTAGGTAAAACTTTTTTAACCAAGGATTTATAGATTTAGCACCATCTTTCTCTTTCTGCAGGGTGTTTCATGGTTTCAAATGTTGTGGGTTTGAAACTGTTGTTCTCAATATTTCATCTATTCTCTGTGGTGTCTGGTGTTTGAATAAAACTGAATCTTAATGTAATTTGTACAGGTACTGCAGGCAATGGGATACCCAACGGGCTTTGATGCAGATATTGAATGTATGAGTTCCGATGAAAAGTCAGATAATGAAGGCAAAAATGAAACAGTGTCTTCAAACTCAAGCAATAATACTGGAAATTCTACAACTGAAACCTCCAGTACCTTAGAGGTATACTTACATTTTTTTTTTCCTTGGAAGAAAAGTAATGTATGTTCATTGTCAAAAATTTGAGAGGTATGGAGAAGTATAAATGAGACAATCAAAAGCATATACAAGTATATGTATTCCAGAGGCAGCCATTATTAATATTTTGCTTTATTTATATCCAGCCTTTTTTCTATGTGTATTTTTTATGAAGGCAATCATATTTTCATACAGTTTTACATCTTGTTTTTTCACTTAACTCTAAAAATCGCTGTAAACATAACTGTATACTGTACAACACATGGATGTATCCTAATTTAACTAGCATTTCTCCTTTGCTGGCCATGGGAGTTGCTTCCAGCATTTCACAATCATAATGTATCAGGAACGTCAACAATAACTGAAGAGTGAAAAACAAAAAGATCTAGAGACTTCCCTGGCGGTCCAGTGGTTAGGACCCCATGCTTCCACTGCAGGGGGCCCTGGTTCCATCCCTGGTCGGGGAACTAAGATCCCACAAGCTGCTGTGCTATAAACGAATGAATGAATGAATGAATGAATATGTGTATGTATGTATGTTTGCAAACTTAAAAAAAAAATCTAATGGGGAAATTTAGGATTATTCAAAATTTGTGCTAAGCTGTGGGGGTCAGTGGGGTCATCATTGAGTTGGTCCAGCCCTAAAGAGGGCGTCTGATTTAGTATGTTCCTCAGACTCTTGAGCAAGTCCTGACCTATGATGTATTGTCACAGATAATAGAAGGAGACAAAAGTCCAAGTACTGAGTATACATGGCTTATTTGGGAATTCATGGGGCCCTTGCTTATTGCATTCTACGTAAGAAAAATTGGCTTTAAAGTAACCGCAGGAGCTTACATTAAATTTTAAAAAGTGTCATTTGTAAGAATGAGTATCTATCAAGGACTTAGTGGACTATAATTTTGTCCCCTTTTAGTACCTGCTTACTGCTAGATGCTGCAGAAATTGTGTCCAGAGCCTTAAGATGTTCTCAGGATAGAAGGGCAAAAGATACGCTCATAATTATGATGTAATGTGATAAGCACCGTGATTGCAAAATGAATATAATGTAAAATCTCAAAGGAGGATGTGATTACAAAATGTACACACAAGTAAAATCAAAGGGAGTGAACTGTGAGCTTGGTTTGAGATGATGAGTAGGATTTTGCTATGTGGGGAAGTGGTGGAAAGAAGGCATTCTGGGCCAAGGAATAGGAGGTATAATACCTGGAGTTGTGAAAGTAAATGTTTGAGAAGTACCAGGTGGGCCTGTATGGTGGGGACTGATGGGGCTGAGGCCTGTGAAAGCCATGCCCGACTCCTCGTGTGATGTTGTGGAGGATAGAAGACATGGCACCTGGCTTTAGAGAGGACCAGTCATTCATAAGTGGTTGTCACAGGCAGGCCAAGATGGTTTGCTGGCAGTGTTATAAATAGTAAGAGAAAAAGAGCGCATTAATTATGAGGTACAGACTGTTAAGTTCAAAGGGAATTAAGAGAGCAGTGTGGGCTAAACTAATAGCAGTTATGAGAGTATGTGGAGGTTCTGATTGTGAATCCATCTCTGCTTTGCTTCTGTATAATCTAGTAATGGGGAGGGGAGAAAGCTCTTATTCTTCATTTAAAATAGTAATAATTGATTAGAACTGCAAATATTTTTATCTTGACTCATTTTTATAAAAGTGATTTCAGATTTGGAAAGCAAGGAGTGATTACCATAGGGTAATCATAGGGTAGTTTCAGAAATTACTCATTACCTTTTAAAGATGGACTCCAGAAATTTGCCTTGAAATTAAAAAGATGTAGATTATTAAAAACTCTTCAAGAAGTGGTTTATTGCAAAAGACCCAGGAATGTTTATTAAAATTGTCTTTAAAAATTGTCCAATGTTTCACTTTTATAGCATCAACCACTTATTAAATCAGCGTAGAGTATTTTAAGAGAATCTTGCTGTCCATTAGGTTTACATACATGAAAATCCTATTATATGTAATAATTCATTTTTGTTCAGCATTTCTTGAGCAATTACTGGGATAGAATTACAGACATGCCCTCTAACCTCAAAAAGTGCTCAGTCGTTGGGTCTTTCCTTTCTAAAATTATAGTTTTGTGGTTTATTTTTGGTGCTAGCCTCTCTCTTCGTTTGAGCCTTCACACTCTTACGTGAATTACTTCTCTTCCTCACCTCTAGTCTTATCCTTATGTCAGTTCTTTCCACCACTCCTAGAGCAGTTTTCTAGTCTAATTGTGAATTTACCCAGATTTAAGTCTTTCAGTGGCTCCCCATTGTCCATGATAAAGTTGAAGCTCATTTGCATGACATTTGAAGTCCTTTATGATTTGGCTCCATCAAGCACAGTGTTTCTAATCTGGTTCTGCTTTCCTCTCCTCACTCGCTTAATACAGCCAAATGGAACTTCTTGCCATTTCCCAAACAAATGGTCTTTCTTTCTTTTGGGCCTTTGCATGGCTGTTTCTTCTGTCCAGAATGCCCTTCTCCTTCGTTTCCTCCTTCTCATGGTCTGGTACTTACCTTTTAAGGTCAGGTTTGTGTGTCACTTCCAGGAAAACTATCCTGTTTGCCCTAGAAAATGATTCCTTGTACTGTGTTTCCATAATATACATGGGCTCTATAATGTACATTGTTTTACAGTGATTGGATCAATCCTTCCTTCTATACTCTAGCTCCTTGAGGGCAGGGAATGACTGCTTTTATTATTTTTAAATTTCAGAATTCATAGTCTGTAGCCTATTGTTTTTACTCTAGGTGCCGTTAAATCTCTTTAGAGAGACTGAGAGGTGTGTAGGCACATTTTCTTTCCGTCTCCCAAATTTAGAGTTATTTCTTCCTAATCCTAAAGATGAAAAACAATGAATGCTCAGGTGTCATGTGAATCTCAACTGTTCTACCTACATTGTCAGTCATTTAGAGTATTGTTCTTAGATCTTGAACACCCCAGATCAGACCCTGGAGTGCCATGTGATGGCAAGGCTACACTGCTCTTGAATACTGATCTGTTGAGACAGCCTGCTTCCACGGCAGGCTGGCCAGATGACTTACTGTGATGTTTACTGCTTGTAGAATTTTGATACCTTTAAAGATATTTTGCCATTTGTATACAGAAGTGATCATGCATCCTAGCCCCTGAATGCTTTAAAGTACAATTCTTGAGCCTCTTTTTCAACAGAGACGTAGTATAATTGTATTAATAAGAAATCTAATACTCTAAAAATTTACTTGATTGAACCTCCTTTTAGGTAAGAACTCAGGGCCCTATCCTCACAGCAAGTGGCAAAAATCCTGTAATGGAGCTCAATGAAAAAAGAAGAGGTCTTAAGTATGAACTCATCTCGGAGACTGGTGGAAGCCATGACAAACGCTTTGTAATGGAGGTGTGTACCTAGATACAAGCCAACCTTATTTTTCCCCTCAAAGACATAGGGTATCCTGAGCTTATATATAAAAAAGCTTTAGAGTGAGTCAAATCTTATGGTACTGTTTGACTTTTGGTGTTTTCTGTGTTGTGATACATTTAAATTACAACTGTGTAGAGGAATTGCATGGGATAATTGCAGAGTGTTGTTCTTAATTTTAGGTAGAAGTAGATGGACAGAAATTCAGAGGTGCAGGTCCAAATAAGAAAGTGGCAAAGGCAAGTGCAGCTTTAGCTGCCCTGGAGAAGCTGTTTTCTGGACCCAATGCAGCAAATAATAAGAAAAAGAAGATTATCCCTCAGGTATGAGTTAAGCATTAAACCTTTGAAAGATATTACCAGAATTAAATTTCCTTTCCTGTCTTTGTGCCACTTCAGGTTTTTCTAAAGTTACTTCTTTTTCTTGGATTTGGCAAACTTTTCTTTGGGTTTGATCATGAATAATAGAAATATGATTAGTGGTTCTCTGTTCTGTGGTCTTTTAGGCAAATTATATATTAAAAAGAGACTATTAGCATTATTTGGGGGCTTTAGGTCATTCTTGAAGAGGTAGAGTGTTGGAGGGTTGGGACTTTAATGAGATACTAGCATTTGTTTAGTTTAGGGAAGCTGCCAAGAATATTTGGGGCTTACTCTCATCACAGTCTGCAGGTGCTCTTCCATTTCCTTTCCAGTTTTGTCCTTTTGCATTATTTATTTTGGGTTTTCCTTTGAGGGCGTCACAGTAGAACTTGACCCTTTGTTGCTTCTGTTCATTACCGACATTGGAAATGTTAGAGCTGCTAAAGGCCCAGGATTGTAACAAGGGTTGCAGTAAGAAAAGATGGCCTCCTAATTGCACGCTTTTGAATAACAGATTCTTCTATCCATTCATTTACGTATTCAAAAATATTTTCTAGACATATACCATGTGCACGATTGTGAGGGAAAAGGAGATATGTTAACTATAAGACACATTCTCTCCCTTGTGGAGAATACTGGTATAATAATGTCTGAATATATTATGTGATAGGAACAAGTCAAGAAAAATGTTTAGACTAATAGAAGGAAGCTTAGATTATTTAAGATTCTGTGTTAAATATGCATATGCGAAGTCCATTATAAGAGGTTAGAATAGCTCTCATTTTATAGATGAGGAAATGAGGCTTGAACACATTAAGATACCGCTTGTAGTAACATAGCTAATTGATGGTAAGGGTTCCCTTTGAAACCTGGTTCTTCTCCTTCCAAAGACCATTGGCATGCTCCTATTGTATATTATATCCATCTTAGAAATTTGTTTTGTGTTAATTTAAACTTCTTGTATGTACTATAATAAACACTGCTTATATTCTAGAATTCAAAATATAAACAAAAAACAAACTTTTTACTGAGATGAAATACAAATAAAGCGTTTAAATTGCAGTGGTATACATGTAGAGAGAGGATAAGTGGATTTTCTTTTTCTAAAATCTTCTAGAATATGTTCTAAATTAGTAGAAGGATAATTGTTACCTTGTTTGTTTTGGTGTGTTTTTCTCATGCGTTACATCTTGTATATGGGTCAGTTAATTTTAGTGTTTAAAAAAGCCTATGCTATGTGCAGATACTTATTAGGTAGTTAGGTTTGGTTCTAGGAGACATGAGCTTGATTTGTGTGGAGTCACTTTGCTGCTGCCAGATTACTACTTTCTGACTACATTTGACTAAGCTGTGTTTAAAAAAAAAAAATGCCCGCATGAAGTTCACTCATTTTTAGAAATTTTCCATACTAAAAGCTATAAAACTCACGTGTTCAATGTGCTTGACAGCCAAGAAGCAGTCTATTTTGGTTGGATTTTTTTCAGCCAAAAGGAAAAAATGGCTGTTCTCTGTGCACGATACATTCGACCTTGAAACTGTCTTCTACCCAGTTATAGAGGCTATCCTAGGATTTTTCAATGAGAGATAAATGTGTATATGCACTGACTATTTAAGCTGTCTGAGATGCTGTTGACTTGATCGTACAATGCTTTTGAGGCTCTGCACCTCCTTCCCTGCAGCTTGGTTATAGGAGGGAGTATTAGTAGTTTTTTGAGCTTGAGTTTTTATTGCATCTTTGTATTAAAAAGTAAATATAATATGTAATTTAAAACTAGATATTTTCTTATTTCTTAAATTTTCAGTTTTGGAAAGGAATGTTCTAGCAGCCTTGTGTACCATTACTCTTTGTCCTTATCTATTCTACTTTTCAGAGTTTTGTATCTATTTTCTCAGTTGCTCTTTCTACTCTGAAGTAAGGAAAACAAAGTGGGTATCATAATTGTCATTTTGCAATTAGTGGGGAGACTCCCATAGAGATTATGTGACTTTACCAGAGTCCCATAGCATTTTAGAGCAAGAAGAGACTTCAGAGGTGATTGATACACGCACACACAGCAGAATTGCATGACCTTCCTGAGGTCTCAGTTACTTACATCAGGAACTGGCATCCACACCTTTGGTCTTCCTGTCTTAGTTCCTTTTCTTTTTTTTTAAAACCCCATTCAGGTTCACAGCTAACTCCAGGTAGTTTGTTGTGGTATTTTTTTGTTTGCTGGGGGAGAATTCAGTAAATTTTGAACCTAGGTATCAAGTGTGTGTAATTGCTTTAGTCAGGCCTAAAATGACTTTGGATGTAATTTGACTGCTGAAATTTGTGTGCAGAAAACGAACTCTTTCTGGGTAACCCTCAAGTGAAAGGAAGAATTTATTTGCATACTTCTCTGTGCCAGCATCTTCTCCAGAACAACTCTGTAAGATAGATGTCATTTTCATTTTACAGATTATAAATTGAAGGTTCAAGGTCATAGACGATTAATCTCATGTACAGGCTCAAGTTTCTCATAGAGTAATTATGCATTACAAAGTTGATGAGATGATCTTATTTCTCTCAGTAATGAAATGTGTTATTTTTAACAGGCAAAGGGTGTTGTGAATACAGCTGTGTCCGCAGCAGTCCAAGCTGTTCGGGGCAGAGGAAGAGGAACTCTAACAAGGGGAGCTTTTGTTGGGGCCACAGCTGCTCCTGGCTACATAGCTCCAGGTATAGTGCACCCTGTGAGACATCTGCCTCCTTTTCTGGGCCAGAGTTCCAAGAACAGCCTCTCCTTTATTTTCCAGGGTTATACAGGGTTTCTGGAAACATAATATGGGTATAGGATGGATGTGCACCGAATTTCAAAAGAAGAGAATCTACAGAATGTTACAGGTTTTCTCCTGGAATCTGCTGAGTGACTAGAGGCTTTCTGGAGGGAGGTGACAGATGAGGAGTACTGTGCTTAGTTGAGGGGACATATTTGGACAATGAGGAAGCTCAAAGATATTCCACAGATTGGGGAGTTTGGATAGCTGAGCAGAGTGTATTCGGTGGGGACATAGACGACAGATTGGGTATCACAGGTGAGAAAAATGGCTGGTAAGAGCTACTTAATTGGGGTGAAGCCCGGCGATGTTAGCATTTCTTTAACTCTATGTTGGGGAACCATCAGGGGCTAAAGAAGTACACAAAGAGGAAAGGGGGAACTTACTTATCTAGAGCTGAGTATACACTAGATACTTTCATATAAATGATTTCACTTAATTGTTTTTAATCTTCACAGTGTTTCCTCAAGTAGAAATTATTTCCATTTTTCCGTGTGAGGAAACTAAGTTTTAGGGAGGTAAGGCAACTAGCTCAGTGTGAGACATCTTGTAAATAGCAGAGCAAAGATTTGAGTGTAGGTGTTTCTAGTTCCAAAGTTTATATTCTTTCCATTTCACCATGGCTTGAGGAAGATGGGAAAAGATGCCCTCTGCCTTCTGTTCTCATCCTTGTATCATCTTAGCAGTAGCTGTACCGCTGTCTCATTAAAATCAAATTCTCTGTAATATTGCAAGTATGGAACTTTGAACTTGACAACTAAACCAGTAGTAGTTGTTGATCAAGATGAAATTGTCATAAAGATTGGGTCTTATCCCGTCATTATTTTTTTGCATAACACTCTTAAGAAGTTCACTTAGGTTGTGTTTTTTTTTTTTCTAAGAAAGAATTAGACTTTTTGGGAAGTTCTGTGGATGATGTGGCTTTGGAATTAAGCTTCTAGAAGTTGATCCCAGTAGGGGCATAGCTCAAAGATGTGTCATATAAACAATGTGTACTCTTACTCAAATATTGTGTGCCTGCCTTGACACACAGCAGACATGGATTATGCTCTCCGGCAGTGTTTGGTCTAAAGGTGAGACATACTAATGGAATACTCACGACTGACTGAGTTGCTATGATGAAGGAGAGGGGCACGATGCTCTGAGGGGACGTGACAGAGAAACCTGGTCTAGTCTGTCGGGGACTCGAAGGCTTCCCTGAAGATGTGACACTTGAACTGAGCTTTGAAGAATGAGTAGGAGTTAACTCAGAGAAGATTGGGACGGAAGAACACCGCACACAGAGGGAATAGCACATCAGCACCCTATGGCGCTGGTAGGAGGGAACTTGGCTCATTTGAAGAATTAGGAGGAGGCCAACATGTCTGTAGCGTGGAGAGCACTGTGTGTGGGTGAAGGGGGGCGGAATTTGAGCTAAAGTGGGTACTCAGTCCCGTCCTGGAGGCTGTGGTTTGGATTTTGGTCTTAGCACCTAAGTATGGGGGAAGTCATGAAGGGTTCTAAGAGGAATAAGGAGATAAGACTTTCAGACTTTATTTGTAAAGATCACTCACTCTCTGTAGCGTGAAGAACGGCTTGTAGGGACAGAAGTCGGCATGCCAAGACAAAGTAGAAGGTTTTTGTAAGCTGAGAGACTAGACTAGAGGCCATGGAGGGATCTCCAGGGGGTGTAGGGAAGTAGATGGGGGTCAAGAAGTGAGCAGATGGAAGAACCTCAGAAGCAGAATTGATGGATTGAATGTGGAGAACGAAACAGAGTGAGGTTTCAGGTCCCTCCCAGGATCTTATGCTGGAGGAAGTAGATTGGATGGTGGCACCATTGAAGGAGACAGAGAGTGCTGAAAGACAGCGTGAGAGGGTGGTTACAGTTTGATATTTTTTGTGTGTCCAAAATTAAGACATTTTTCTGTGCATCTCACTATTTCTATGGAAATTTAATTTTTTTTTTTTTTTGCCTCATTTAATGTCTTATTTAAAGGAAGCAGCTTTCATTAAACAGTAGTAGGCAGGTTATTGAGGTGAACTCTCTTGCCTTTGGTGACGTGCTCATCCAGTTTTGTCCAGCTGCTGAGTCATGGGACGTTTCCCTCACGCGCGAGGGGTCAGCAGCCATCAGCTAGTGGCAGTGATTGTGAGAGGAATCCTGCTGTCTGCCTCTCTGCTCTGTAGTAGCTCCTCTTTTACATCATTGCACTGACCTCTGTGAAAGGCCTGTCTTCTGAAGCTTTTAAAAAGGAAGTTCTTTTATAGCCTAGAGAAGATTCAGATTAGGTCAGTTTGGATTATGAATAGGTTATATGCCATTTGCAGAGTGTATTTTGTGCAGCAGGGAGTATAGTAAGTATTTTTACATATGTTATTTAATTACATTCCTCTGCCATCAGTTTCTGCAGAAGACTGAGGCTCAGAGAGGTTAAATAGCAGGTGCAGTTCAGAGTCACCTTAGTGAGACGTGAAGTCAGGATTAGAACCCCAGTGGCCTCATTAGTGGCCAGCTTAGTTGTTATAGTTTCATCTCTTTAAGGAGGTTTTAGTAAAACCTTTGAAACTGTAGCCTTAGCCAACCAGCTACCTTTTCCTGGAATAGATTTGATATACAGCCTTCTTTTTTAAGCATTAATCTTTTTTTTTTTTTTTGGCTTCTGATACTTTTCCTACTGTATATTTCCTACTGCTTATTTCAACTGCCTTGTGTCCTCTTGAAATATATGATTTAGTGAGCACTAAAGACTAAGTTGTACAACTCCCAGTTTTATATGACTTAAGTATAGACTAAAAAGTGAAAAACTTTATCTCTAAGAAAATGTTTCAGTTAGTCCCCAAAAGCAATTTACTTATTCAACATATATTTGAATGTTTTATCTCAAACAAGAGATTTAGATCTGAGCATTCAAAGATGACCAACACTTAGCGTCTGCCCCTGTGAATGCTTGGGGTCACATGGGGTAGGAACAGACACTTGAGAAAGTACCGTGTAATATGATGCAAGCTGTGACGTGGGGTGGGCAAAGTGAACAGCAAGCCTGGGGGACTTTACAGAGGAGGTGATAGATACCTAAAGGATGAGTTGCAGTTGGTCAGCTAGAGAAGAAGGAAAAAAAAAATCATTCTAGCAGCAGAAATGATTATAGAAAAAGGGACTGTAAAGTAAAAAAGCTTGATTTGTTTTGGGTACAATGTGAAGGGCCCATGTAGATTTTGTGCCCTTGTTCTATTTTAGAAACCAGTTTTTCCTAGAGATTTACCCAAGTGATTTAGTATTTATATTTTTTAAGTATTTGTTTATTTATTTATTTATTATTATGGCTGTGTTGGGTCTTCGTTTCTGTGCGAGGGCTTTCTCTAGTTGTGGCAAGCGGGGGCCACTCTTCATCGCAGTGCGCAGGCCTCTCACTATCGCGACCTCTCGTTGCGGAGCACAGGCTCCAGACGCACAGGCTCAGTAATTGCGGCTCACGGGCCCAGTCGCTCCGCGGCATGTGGGATCTTCCCAGACCAGGGCTCGAACCCGTGTCCCCTGCATTGGCAGGCAGATTCTCAACCACTGCGCCACCAGGGAAGCCCAGTATTTATATTTTTTAAAGTCATTTTACTGAAAAATTAAAGATTGTCGTTTCTATTAACGTAGTATTTCTAATCCCTATAAAACTATAAAGTAGCTTGGAGGGTTTCCCATTTTATAGATGAAAGTGGCAACTCAGAGGTTACATATCTAAGGACATATAAGAAACTAGCGCCAGAACTAAATGGTTCAAAAACTTTTGTGTTCTTTGTACTTTATTGATAATATGAGCCTTCTTCATAGGCACCAGATGCTAATGTCAATTTTAACAGTATTTACTGAAAGACCCTGTGCTGGGGCCCAGAATTCGGATTTCAACAAGACATGGACCTTGCCCTCGAGCCCACAGCCTGATCTGTGCGCCCTCTTCAGTGGCAGTTGAGGCTTAGCCTGCTCTGTCACTGCTTTCTGAAAAAAGACTTGGAAATTCCTATTTTCCAACTGTGAGAAATTGGTAATTTGAGTGGTTCTAAGTATTCTTTTGTTGAACAAATTAAATTTGTGAGTGGTTACTATATGCCAGACATTCTGCTAGGTTCAAGTGATGCAAAGATGTATAAGACTTGAGGCTCTGCCATTCTAGGGGGGAACACAGACAAAGAGTTGATAATTATAATACAATGTGGTAAGTGTAGTGAGAAAGAAACAGGATATTCTGGTAGGTCAGGAGAGCTTGGTAGGCCATAGTAAAAAGCTTCCACTCTACATAGGCATGGAGGAATCGGTAGACTCGGGCCATTCTGGGAAGGGTTCTGGTTCAGCCAGCACCTTGAAGAAGTCCTTGGGGCCCAAGGTGCCGGGCCAGGTGGTCCTTGTGAATTGGGCCAGTGCTGACTGCCCTTTTTCCTGGACTGATGTGCTTTCTCCTTCTTTGCACCAGGCTATGGAACACCATATGGTTACAGCACAGCTGCCCCTGCCTATGGTATGTACACCATCTTACTGATTTCTCCTCTTAAGCCACTCTGCACAGCAATCCAAAGCACAGTTTGTATCTAGGGTTTCTTTAAATGAATTGGAGGATCTCAGACCTACTTATTCTAGTGACCCAACTTAAATTCCCGTTGAAAATGCCACAACCTTGTGGTTCTTGGTTTGGTTGGAGTTGCTCTTCTCTCTGCTTTGCCTGATTGAAGGACTGCTTGTTCTAATTGCCTGTTTCTGACCATATTGAAATTAAATATTTTAAGTAGTTCTTCTTACAGCCAACTTATACTCCATTCAAAGGCTACTGAAGGGCCATACCCAGTTTCTAGCTTGGCTGCCTGCCAGTTATAGAGCTACATTTAAGTTTCTGGTTTGAAACTGTGTGAACTGTAGGTGATTTGAGTTAGAGATAGGAAGTACTCACTTCAAATTTGTAGCTGTCATCCTTTTTCATGAATTTTGCTGTAGAGGTGGAGTGAACAAGACCTAGAGAGTGATGAGGGGGTATCTACAGCAGTTACTGAAGTGCTTACTGGAGAAGGTTTGTGTAGTACAGTGAGAAAAATCATAGGAATAGCTCCTCTCCCTCCAAAAATAAAAAACAAAGGCAGATGCGGAAATGAATCTCAGTGGCCCTTTGGATAACTTTTGAATGAGGTTTATGTGGCAATGGAGGCAGTAGGTTTGGAGTCAGTGATATGCTTTCTTAGGCATTTTTCCTAACTCGGGTGCTATGTGGTATAGAGTTGGCCATCTGTAGGATGTTTGTCATTGAGAGAAAAAAGAACGCGAGTGTGTATGCACACATGTGAGAGAATGCATGTGAGTGTTAGAGTGTGTGGGTGCACACCTGTGTGCACCAGTGCGACCCCGGGCTGGGCGTGTGTGCACACAGAAGAGAAGGACCTTGACTGTGTTGCTACTTGTGGCATTAGTCCTCCACACGAGCCTCAGACCTTTCATTATGCTTTTTCTCTCATGCATCAGCTTTCCCATTTTTGTTTGGATGAAAATTATGGGTCTTTAAGACACTGCTAAACTGAAGCTTCATCTGATTTCCTAGCTGTAGAAATAAGTAGAAAGTGAACAGTTTGACCGCTTTCCCTATTAAGATAGATAATTTACATCCTGGAAAGATGTGGAGAAGCTGGAAGGCTCAGACGTTTGGGGTGAGTTTCCTCTAAGGCTGAAAGCAGAGTCTGGAGTTTCTTCCTTAACTGAATGTCTCCACTGACGCATTCAGGTTCGGCCAGGGCCTCCCCATACAAGAATATGCTGTCACTTAGAGTCTCTTCTGAATTCAAGCTCTCTAGCTCCTTTTGATTTGGCAGTTTGCTTTTACCATTCAGCCAACTTCTGGATACCCTGACCACCTCATCCTTCCTGTGAATTAGGTCTGGTCAGTTTACAAATACATTTTGACTCACTAGACTCATTGTAATATGTCTTGTGTGAGAGCCAAAGCGTCTGCCTCCTAGGGTAGGTCCTTAAGTCTGTGTCTTTCTTTTAGACATAGTAAGTCCCATGTTCTTTAGTACAGGTTTGCTAGAGCTTAATTTTTTTCTTTAAAACACTTGTATATCTAGGCTCTAAGGCACATTCACGTTTTTCCTCAGTCTTTTTCGTTTTTCTCTCCTGTTCTTCCCTTTCCTCTAACATTATACTTTCCCCCTGCGGCCTCTGAGCCCCCTCTTCAGAAGGCTCCTCACTCCCATGTACCATATAACTGACTTCCAAAGCTGGTGAAATTTAATGCCCCCATTTTTCACATAAAAGATTTGGTTTTTAAATGTTACTGTGATGCCAACCTACTAAAACGATGCTTTATTTTGGCTGTAAGGTAAATATGTCTTTTGGCCTTTGTAAAGCTGTTGCATGTGGGGTAATTTCCCTCTGATCATCTGGTGCTCTCGAATACCTGCTGTTGCTGCTTTGTGATTTCTCCGTAGCTTAAATATTAGAATAGAAATAAGGATCACATTTCAAATCATGCTTGAGTATGCAGAAGTTTGTGAGGCCACAAGAACTCATTAATTACAAAATTAAGAAAGTAATTAATCTTTCCAGATTTGCCATGCCAATATTGGCAGTAGCCGTTAAGATAAACACCTGGTCACGACTCCAGTTGGAACTGTCTTTCTGGGGATCTGAGGCCTGCACAGAAAGCTGTGCTGTGAATCTTGACCGTCCCTGTTTCTCATGTAATATGTGATGTGCCAAATTGAGAGTCACTTCAGAATATTAATCAATAGCATTGCTTTTGAGCTTTATAATTCACGACAGTTCACTCCGATGAAATCCCTTTTTGAATATCCTTCTTCCTATGATGTAGCCATCTTTAATTTTGAGTGGAAAATATTATTAAAATATTAAGAGTAACTTCAAAGTTTGTGGGCCTCTTCCATAATGGTACATGTTGACTGACTAATCTGGAAAAGGTTAATGATAATTACTGTAAGATTCTTTTTTTTTTTTTTTAACCTGAAATTTTTATTGGATTATTAAACTTATTTGGAGTCCTCTCCGTTTCTTTTCTCTGTAGGTTTACCCAAGAGAATGGTTCTGTTACCCGTTATGAAATTCCCAACATATCCTGTTCCCCACTACTCATTCTTTTAGCAAATGACAGAAGCTAATTCCTATTGAACAATACAGTACATACAGAATGTTAGAGAAAAAGCCTTTTTATCCTGCTTTCTTTGAACACATACTTGATCAAAATTATTTGTAAAGAACATCTTTCCTACTTTTTGATTTTAACAAATGCAAATTTAGTTCTCTAAAACTTGAAAACAAACAAACAAAAAGAAACTAGTTCTGTGAAACGGTACCTCATTTCCAGAAAATAACTTATACCAGCCCTTCTGTTCTAGGGAAATAAGTCTAGCAGTTCAAAGTTTAAGTTTTAAGAGGAGTATCAGATTATGTAAAATTAAATTCGTGAAGGATGTATAGAGTCTCAAACACTGATCACAAATAAACTGCTTTGTTGTAACACAGAGTACTGCCTGGTTCCTGATGCAGTCACTGATGCTTAGTTGATTGATATGTATTTGCCCCAGGGCACTTTAATTCGGGCTGTAGTTATTTTTTTTAATACAATAGAGACTTTTCATTTAAACTTTAACTTTGTAAATATTGAAGTGTGTAATTAAAGCCAATAAAATATGGGTTTGAATATTGTTTTAGCTTATTATTTTTGATATGTTTTGGTATCAAATTATAAAGAATTGAAAACTAATAATAACTTAGCCCTAGAAACCCATTCATTTGTAACCAAACTGATAAAACAAAGCAAAGGCGATTGTTAGTTTGAGCCAGTCTATTTACTTTTGTAAGCCCTTTGTACTCCTGCTGTACAAGGGCATCCCCATGATAAAGGTTTACTCTGTTATCTGAGCATTGCTTATTAAAGTGATGGCACTACCCAGAGATGGGGAAGGAGGAATGTGATTATTTTAGTTTCCGAATTTCCAAGTTTTAAAAAATAATAAATTAATTGATCAATCACCCTCTCTTGTTCTTGTGGCCTTCTTCACTCTGTAAGATACTGTGTTCACTCCCTGGCTTTTTTCATGCAGAGAGAAGATTAGCGATTTTTCTGGGATTCTTTGAAGGGTCTCTTATCCTCTTCAATTACATCAGAATCTAAAGCAGCAACAGGGTCCCCATAAAAACTTGCTCTTCGATTGTCCCAGTTCTTGTTGAGTGCTGCTGTGAAAAGTGACAGGTTTCAGCCATGGGTCAGCATTTATTTTTTAAGACACCTAATTAAGCTGGTGAAAAATGATCAGTCGGTAACATTGTGCTGTTCTGTAAAGGGTGCAGACCTAAGTCTTCCACTTGCATTCTCACCTTGTTTGGAAGCCTATGATGTTACTAGAAGGTAATGGTTTCATTAAGGTACTCACCCCCATGAAGGCAACAGTGTGGTCCCATGTTGAGATTTACAAGTTGCTGTGTCTTAAAAATGTCCGTTTTTAGTATGAATTAGCTTTCCTCGTCTTTCTTCATTTCTGTTTTTTTGGAGCTGAACAGTACCCATCGCTGAGAATGGGCTTCACAAAATATGGCAAATTTATGTACCGGATTTCTTTGGGACCGCTAAATGAGAATGAAACAGATAGTTTAAAACAAATGTTAGTGTTACTTATCAGAAATAAAATTTTTACACCATGCTTGTTACTTCTGCTCCTTGACCTTTTGTCTTTATTAGTGGTGGGTGATACTTTAATAAAACCTCATCACTTGCTGGAAGTAGCTGTGAACTTACCATTCTCATCCTGTGCATTAGTGGCTAGACGTACACAAGAGGGCCCATCTCAGCTGGGAGTTTTCATGTTTCATTGATTTGTTTTGCTGACCTATGGATGAAACAGAGCCATCACTGAGAAGAAAAAGCATGGCTGGTAGTGTCCATTTTTTATTAATTAAATATTTACAAACAGTCCTCTTTGTTTTTGGAATACTATTAATTGGCAGCTGCAGCTGTATTGTTATTTGAAATTGATTGTCAAATTTGCATTCCAAGTTGGAATCTCTTTGGAGATTTCTCTTTAGAAAATTCTTTTGAAGTAGCTGACTCAGCTTCATAACTCAACCCCTCTATAATGGTGAAAATGGAGCTGTGCTGTTTTCCAACATGATGGCAGTCATTTCAAATGGTTTCTACCAAGTCTTTTTTTTTTTTTTTTTTTTTTGTTGTTTGTTGGAAGTTACTAACCATGTTGTAAACCTGCCCAGTTGCTGCAAACTTTTACATTTCTCTGCTTTACTTAAAATAATTGAGCTGTCAGTCCTTTGTTAGAAGTGGTAACCATGCAAGTTCAACTGTTTAAATCTTGTAATGAATTAAGTGTCCTCCCACTACCCCCACCCCCTTTACCCTTCCCACCCCTTCATTTTGTAATGAAAATTCCACTTACAGCTGAAAGAGCAGAGAAATATAAATGAAGCTTTTGGCTTCACCAAATTCTGTGAAATTAACATAAAGTTTTGCTTCTCTGCTCTTTTCTCCACTGTAGGTGGTTTTTTCATTGACAGCCCCTATTGCCAGCCTCTGAGCGTCGCACCATTTATTATTCACTTGGGCCCTCAAGATTTCTTCTCTGACTTCTAGAACCATCAGGTTGTCTGGCTTGAAATGGCAATTTCTATGTCTTAGTCTTAAGAGCAATGTGACCCCCTGAGGCTTTCCAGCTTTCAGACACAGCACTCTGACACCTCCTTTTGGAAAGCAGTGAATGAGCATTTTAAAGAAGAGCAATACTTTATTCAGAGCCATGGTGTCTGTTTGAAAACTTTTCCTTTGGAAACCTAGCAATATCTGGATATACTTAGCCCCTCCTAGCCTAGTCTCTTGTCGGGGAGTCTACAGACCAATGTAGAACTTAGAATTAGTGTATGAGCTGTGCTATCTTCTGACAGTTTTTAAACTTTTTTAGCACATAAACTGAATAGTTGCATTCCTGACTGCGTCAGTTAGCGCTATTATAATTCCTCAGAGATAGGGGTCCTCCTTGAAGCCATATTCTTTGCATGGGGGCTGGCACCCAGCCAGGGGGGTGGCCTGCAGCCGTGTTTCTTGAGGCTGTGGGAGCGCCCCATCTCTTGTGCAAGGTAATTGGTCCAATAGATTCCCGACATACCTCATGCTGACTAGATGCGGTGCATGGTGCGGGGAAGCCAGGGCTCCTGGAGTCGTTTGTAGTCTCTCTCAAATTGTTAACCTGGGGAACAAACCACTGATAGATTTTGCTGGTGTTAGCCTTTTCTTCTTTTTTAAAATTTGGGTGAATGTTTGAAAATCATGAATCAGTCATTCACCATTATTAATTGAAGAGCTGGGAATACCTCGTTAATGTATTTTTAAAACTGGTGTTGGATCCTCTGTGTATTTCAGGTTAATACTTTTAAGCAGTTTTCAGCACGTTTATCTCACTTTATTCTCGTTCTCCTTGGACCTTCGTAGCCATATCACTTGTATAAAATAGGCTGAGATATAGTGACTGTAAGCTGTGGTCTCAGTATACAAAGGTAAGCTCTTTTATTTTCTGATTAAAGAGAAAATTAAAAATCGATGAACACAGCATGCATATATGACAATCATATATGATGTATTTGATCTCTTAGGTCTTATATCATCACATTACTTTAAAATTTTTTATGATCTAAGTGTGAAATAGTTATTTTCAGCATTTTGTTTTTAATACCCTTATAATTACTTTCTATTTGAGAGACATTTCACTTTTGAGTTAAGTGTGTGTATGTGTATAGAAACTTATAACGTATATGCGAATTACACACACCTGTTTAAATAAAAGAATTCGGTGGTGGGAAGTGTTCACCTAAGAAGATTTTTACGTCAGGGCACTCTTTTGGCCAAAGTGCTGGAATTTCATAAGCAGCAAGATTGGTAACAGTGCCGGTAGGACCCATTTATATGTAGCTGTTACATAAGCTGAGGATCAAAGTGCCAATTTCTCAAGGAGAGAGACTTCTCTGAGAAATGAGTATCTCTGATCTGTGTTGTATGCCCTAATACAACAGCAGCAAGAAGCCATAAAAAAAAAAAAAAAGCAATAGAAAATGAAAAAACCAAAATATTAAGGTGACTATGGAAAAATATATAATTGACTGAGTTAAGCTAAGTATTTGCAGAACCAATTATGGCAAGACTCAGAATGGTAAATACCTGGTGTGCAGAGACCAAATAGATGTAAGGCAATTCATCTGTCTTTTCCAGGTTAGGTAGATGATTTATTTCCCACCTGATTGAACCGTCATGGAGTTCATTTAAAAGATATGAGGGTTAGGCCAAATATTTTTAAAAGGATTTGCTTCTTCATTATGTGTATTCATTCCATAAATGCATTTCATATGTGTTAGATGTTTTGTGCTAAGGTTGTACTTGATATATATATATATAGATAGATAGATAGATAGATTAAAATGAAGTTTATGTTTTATATTTGTCTCTAAGTAGTAGTTTTCTTTTTATTGCTAACTTTGAAGGTTGCTGGAACAACTTTTTTCCCATACAGAATCTGTATGTACATTGAATGTGGCTTCAGCATCTATAAAAGGTTGAGTGGAAAAAAAAAAAAAAAAAAAAGGTTGAGTGAGGTCTAGTTGACTAGTACCAAGTACATTCCAGTCCTGATCAAACAGCCAAGTGCCCCTTACGGGACAGGTTCTTCTCTGGGTACTAGTGAAACAGGCTCCGCCCAGTGGAAACCTTTTAAGTCAGAGAGTCTCCTTGTTGGTGGAATTGGGCCTATTGTAAATATCCTAGGTTGGGAGCCAAATAATGCATTAGCAGTGTCAGAAGATAATTTACTTAGTTAATAGTTTATTTATAAATTATTTAATAATGTGGGCCCTCTGACATCACTGAAAATGGGCATCATTTGGAAATTCACTCATTTTAAATTTCCCTGGCAGTTTTGAGAGCCTGAAACCAACTCTGGTTTATGTTCATGGACCTCTGTCCACGTAAGTGCAGTGAATGAAATGAATAACAAACAGCCCAGTCCTTTAAAACCAGTTTTTATAGTGTAGCAAAGAACAAAAGTGGTTCATTTAAACACTGACCACATTTTTTGATGACAAATGAGGGAAATTTTACTCTTATAATCAATCATTCATTATCATTTCCCTGTTTCTTGGGTTTCATTAATAACTGCAGTGGAGGTAAATCTTCAGTAGTGAGTGAGAGGAGTGAACTAAGGAGATCTGCCCCCTTCCCCCCAACCCCAACAGTTAGATTTCTAGCAATCTAGAGCCCTAAAAATCAGGGACATTGAGAGCAGTTAAAGCTGAAAAGAACCTGCTCTGTGAGTGGTCTTCCTGCAACTCCCATTCAGCGTATGCCAGTGCCTCCCTGGTGGTGCTGGGATGGGGGTGGTCCCTCTGAAGTCACCCAGAACAAGAAAGGTTCTGTTCTCTTCAGACTTGTACTCTGAAACCATCTGAGGCCATGCCATCCATTGACCAGAGATTTCTCAGTGTTACTAGGAGGCCGGGAAGGGAGATGGGTAGTAAATGAATAACCTGCAGAGCCAGGAAGCTGTCTACCACTGAGGTGAGTTCAATATTGACGTGTCTCTCTCTAGCAGTTACTTACAGAGCACAGAGCTAGTACTTTTTATGTAAGTTCCTTCCTTTCCTAATAGCATCTTCCAGAAAGTCTGTTTTAAGTCAAGAATTGAAGTTGACTTAGTTGTAAGAATAGATATCCTTTCCCACATTATCATTTTAGGTAAGAGCTAACAGCTTCCATTGATGCTTGAAGCAGTGATCTTTGGAGATTTTTTTAAAATAGCAGCATAATGCAAATTAGGTTATGTAAGCTTTATAGCACAGCTAGAAATAGGGATTAGAAACCAAGTGGGACTCTGGGCCAGAGTATATTTCTCTCCCTCCAGCAAATTCCTTTGGGGCCTGGGAATTAGATTCTGAGTTAATACACAGAGTGCTTTGAATAGTACCTGGTACAGAGTAAGTGCTCAGTAAATGCTGACCATTCTTACCATGGTTGGCTGAGGTGACAAAATACGTGCGGGAGGCTGGGCTGGGCTGGCAGCTAGTGGAGAAGCAGGTGCATGGCCTGCTCAGGGGGAGCGGCGTGGGTTCTTTAGTGTTGACAGGTTTGGGATACTCCAGGCTTTGGGAGAGGACTCCTAGCATCTTGGGGTCAGACAGGAGATACAAAGCAAACACTGGGTGAGACCTGGTGTGGGAGGCTGCTGCAGATCTGTGCTGGATGAAGATGGTCATGTTTCTGTGTGGTAGTTCATCATCGGGCAGTCTGTTGCCAGGGGTTCGTAATACTTGCTTTGGGATTTAGGTGTGCTTGGAACTTCAAAGGGGCTGAGCTTATCAACCTGCTGATTCTAAGTTTCCTGCCAGTGCAGTAGTAAGAAAAGAGTGTGTGTTTGATTACAGCTAGCCCCAGAATCTGACATTGAGCTCACCATTTATTTGGCAGGTAGAAAGCAAGTTACTGTAAACCACAGAAAAGAAAGAGGAGACTGGGTGGCATGCTTAGAAGGCTGTTGACTCGGATGCTTCTCTCTTCCAGTTTGCTGCAACACCTTGGGAAAAAAAAAATCTATACTTAACACCACTCGAGGCCTCCCTCTTGCCTGTTAATCTTAGAAAAAAACATACCTGTCTATCCATCCCTCTCTCTCTGTCCATCTACCCATTTATCTATCTGGACACAGTTGGGAAGTTGCTTTTCAGCAGAAAGAAGAATGAGTAGATGGTTGGTCTGAATACAGGGTGAGCATCTTCCGGTCCGTCTCTGGCTCGCATGTGTCTACGTGGACCTCTGGAACCTCTGGAAAAAAGCGTGCAGCGGCATCCCTCTCTGCTGGTAGAGGTGAGCTGAGTGGGGAATACAGATCGAGTCCTGTGATGCTCTAAGGTCATAAAAACTGTGTAGACAGGATCAGTGTTACTTTTAAAGGCAAATAAGGTAGATTTGCATTATAGTCAAGAGGCTTTTCTTCAATCCAGGAGATATTTGTGTCAGTGATATCCTGGCAGAAGTGACCCCATTCCTCAGCTGTAGCCGTCTGGGTGGAATCCTTGCCTCAGTAATGAACACTGAGGGAAGGCCTCGGGGGTTCTTTTGTTTGTTTTGCCTTGATCAGCAGTTGTTAACACCTTAACTACTTGGTCCTTCTAAGGAGGGTCTTAGGGTCTTTCTTGGCAGAACTCTGCTATTTCTGCAAACAAACTATGCTGTCTCTGCTGGTGGGTAGTGTGGAGATTGCCACCATCTGCCCAGGCAGTTTAAGAGTCAGATTAGCATATCCTAGCTGGAGATGTGGTCCTGAGTCATCTTTTTGCTGCTTATGGCCCCCAGGAGGTAACGGGATTAGCCTGCTGCAGTGAGGGCATTCTCTTTGCACTGCCTAGGAGCCTAGTCTCTCTCTGCTTTGTTTCAGTTTCTACCTTGATCCTTTTGTGTGGTTTGGAAGAACAGTCTCTGCATTCACATGTCAGCTGAATGTCCCAGGTAGTTAACAGTGGCCCTCAGTTTAGGTCATTTTGGGCTGTGGGCAGCAGTGGATGGAAGAAAGGGGAGCGGGAAGAAAGATGGTAAAATTGGTACCTTGTGTGTGCCAGGCACTTGGACATTTTTCTTATTTCTCAGCCTTCTTGAAGGTGGTATTATTCTTATTTTACAGATGAAAAAACTGAGGCTCAGAGTTAAGTGCTAGAGTCAGGAATGAAATCCAGCTCTGTTCAGTGCCAGAACCTTTTTCTGCTGTACCATGCTATGGATTAAAAGTCTGGAAAGAAGGTGAGGAAGCACATCGGGGGACAGGAAGGTGGTGTGTGGGCAGTGAGGCAAGGCCGAATGGAGCTTAAAAAGGGCCTGAACACAAGCCAGGGGCCTCACTGTCACAGGATCTTTGGAGCTCACCGACTCAAGCCAATCCCAGGCTCCTGTGCTAGAATCTAGGCTTTGACTTGAGGTCATTTTAGACCAGATATCCTGGCCTAAAATAGGGCTGTTTTCTTTTAGAGCAGTTGGAAAAGATTAACAAACTGGAAAGATAGACTGGAGGGCTGAGGTGTGGCTGTATAAACAGAGGAAGCTTTTGTATTTGAAGCTTGTTTTTCTGTTTGAATATCAATGAGAAATTGAGGTGTGCGTTTTCATTTAGCTAATGCTTTCTGAGTACACGCTATCTGGCCTGAGATTGGTGATGGGGATGTCGTAAAAGATTTGAGCCAGACTCTGAAGGAGAGCTGGTGAGGCTGGGCTCATTGGGTCAAAGGAAGAGGGGTGGTCCAGGGTTGGGGTGTGAGTGCAGAGAGGTGGCCCTGGGCAAGTGTTGAGCAGAGACGGGGGTGAGGGGCAGATTGCAGTGGCCTGTTCTGCTTGCCAGGAGTGTCCCCTGGACTCAGCTTCACGGAAGGCTGTGTGTGGTCCCCTCACCAGCTCCTCGGCAGATTAGTGCTGGCTGGGTCTCTGCTTACGGTTAGGTGGGCGTGGAGGTGGATGCAGAATCCTCTTCAGGGAAAGATATTCTTCCCTAACCCCAAGTCACCACCAGCCTTGGCAGTTGCCGTTTTTCTGAGCCCCCTGCCATAATCCTGGAGCGGAACAGGAAGAAGGAACCTCTTGTAAAGCCAGGTTGTAGGAGTTCTTGAGCCGCGGCTTGCGGAGGGAATGGCACCTGCGTGTGTAGCGTGCCAGCAGAGCTCTCTCCGGGCCGTGACTGTGTTCCCTGCCCTGATGGTCCCACTCAGAGAAGCTGCAGCGCAGGGGTGGTGGTTCCCACTGCACAGACAAGAAAAGTGAAGCTAAGAGGCCTCTGCAAACCACCAGCTTATTTGTGGTAAAGCACTGTGGCTCCTAATAAGTGAGTTTTTAATCACACAGAAGAAATGGCATTTCTCCTGTTTTTAGAGTTAACAGAAGCCCTTTCTTAGGGATGAGATTTGAGCTCCACCACAACTGTGGGATCTAGAAATTTTCTCCTTTTACAGATGAGGAAATAGAGGCTTAGACAAGATGACTTGCCCAAAATTACACAGCTAGTAAGTGGCCGAGCCCACCCATTCTGCTGGCGCTGTGCTCACCACACTGGTGGTTGGTGTTGAGAGTCTAGGCTGCTGCCCATCCTGTTTTCTAAAACCGTTTGGCAAGTTTCCTCTCCTCGTTAGGAGGCGTTCGTTCTACTTACCTTTCTTCCAGACTTCTGGGATGTGTCCTGTGTGGTTTGAGACAAAACACGCGGAAAACCACCTCTCTCTCCCTGACCCCCCTCTCCTCCCCCTCCCACCGTGGGAAAAAAGAAACCAGACTTCGGGCTCATTCTTCTCCGGCTAACCTGGCTCCTGGGCAAGGTTACTGACTAGCCAGCCTTGGGCCAGGTGGCCTGTTTGTTGTTGTTTTCTTTGCCAGCTGCACAGTTGGGTCTGTTTCCACAGACCATCTTTTTGTGCTGTAACTGAACCCTGTAATAAAGTGCAAACCAGTAATTGCCATCGGAGAGATCCCCAGGCGTTGTATGGAGGGAAGGGATGTGCTGTTGGGAGTGTGCTTTTCCACTGAGCTTCATCCACGTTTTGGTTGTCAGCTGTCATGTTTCTGGCTAGGCCTTCCTTGTGTGCTCCAACCAAAGGGGTCACCCTCACAGTCGCCTTCCCAGAGCGCTGGTGCCAGGGTCTCACTGGGCCCTTCCATGATGTAGACAGTCTCAGAAGATGCTCAGCTCTCTGACGTCCTTCAGGCCCTTGGAGGCTGCATTATGGGAGGTATGGCGGCCATCATCCTGGAGGGGATCACTCCTTCCACATCATCTGGAAGGTGGCACCTGAGGAACTCAGGAAAGCTGAAAGCACCTCAAGATGGGATAGGTTGAGGCTGCTGAAGGACAGACCTGGAGAGATCATGGACCTTTCCATCAGCTGTTTTAAAGAGTTGTATTTACTTGTCATATGTAGTTCCAGAAGGGGAAAGATAGTTACAGTAAAGCCAGTTGGGCAGTTTGAGCTAAAGTGTGCCTCTCATGAGGTGTGGTGAGAAGTGGGCCCCGTGTTACCAGGAGTGCTTAGGCAGGAAGCCCGCTGTTTGGATACTGCAGAGGAAGGTCTTCCATGGGGTGTCAGTTTGCACAGAATGCTGATGTGGCTGGTGACACTGTCAAGACCGCTTCTCCCCTCTTGGGTACATGGATTTATTGGAAACATTCACTGTCACCTCCTACTACTAACCAGGCTGTGCTGGGGGAGAAGGAGCACTTGAGGAAAACGTCAGGATTTTCAGCTTAGAAGGTGAAACCCCTGACCAAGAAGGAGCACAGGAAGGGGGAGGGGACTGCTTGGGGCCTTGAACAGAATGAGAGCCATCTTCTGTGCTTGGGAGAAGGGCTCCCACTCAGTCCAGGAGCGGAGCCAGGCCTGTGAAGAGACTTAAGAGCTGCGTGACTTAGAGAGTGAGAGGGGCTCCAGTAGACGTGGCCATGGCTTCCGCAGAGCCTGGCATCCAGCTGGCTAGGAGGTCTCAAGGAGGGGCGCCTGGTGTGCACAGAAGGGCATGGCTTCTCAGGACAGCGTGGAGGTGCTTGTTAATGGGAACCTGGGAACTGGGATGGTTAGGAGGGTGAAGTAGCAGACGGCATGTGCAGTTGGGGGCCACTTCGTGAAAGGCCTTGGGTGCCATGCCCTGCAGTGCTTACCATCTTCCAGAATGGTGAGAGAATTCTGGAGGATCCGTTTGGACAGGTGGATGGGGAAGGACCAAAGGCAGGAGTCAGAGGCTGTTGCAGATGCCCGGCTGAAGGATGAAGGAGGCTGGCTGAGGGCGTCAGAGGCAGGAATGGCATCTCTTCATAGTCCAGGCTCCTTGCCTGGGCCCAGCAGGAGGTTATGGGGCCAGGGAACCACAGGAACCCCACGTGCAGCCAGGGAACTGGGGGCCACTGTTGAGTAGGTGCCTGGGACCAAGACAGGAAAGGCGGGTGGTGGCGGGGAGAGGCGTTGCAGTGTAGCAAGGGCCATCTCCACTGGCCAGGAAGCGGGGATTTGGTGGGCCTGACTTCTCGTGGGTGCGGGGGCTCTGAGTTCCCTTCTTGTGCTCTCTGGGAAGCGTCTCCTTTGGCAAAGGACAGAGAGGTTTATGGGCTGGTCAGTCAGAATCATACCCTTTCCCTGAGTTTCTGCTCTGCTGAGTTTGCCAGTCAAAGGGAGTGGCAGGTACTGGATGTTCATTGGTACAGAGGCTTCTGCTTTTAAAAAAAGTAATGTTTTGGCTTCTTTACCTGGGCAAGGGTTGGAGTTCATTGGATTCAACATTTGTAGAACAGGGTCTTTAGCCGGGGGAAGGTACACACTTGCTCTACAGAGTACTTTAGGGAAGGGAAAAAGGCGAAATTGTAAGATTACTAGAGAATTTGCTTTGGGCCTCAGTTTTGTGTCTGTCCTGCCATCTCTGGCTCGTTCTGCACAGGTGGGCAGGGAGACCTGAAGAGGAGTCGGGGTGGGTTTCTGCACTTCTGTGTTTCTATACCTCTGCTGGGGACAGGGGCTAAAAAGGCAGTGGTGGTTTTGAGCCTTTAGGTCAGAGCTCTGAAAGGTTAGGGTTCACTGAGACACGGATTGCATCGACCTTTGGGGTGACCAGGTGTCTCTAACTACGAGTGGCCTTGTTTGTTTAGCCCAGTGGGCCACAGAAAAATCACCTTTTTGCGTGTCACATTGTGGAAATCGATGGGAACGCTGCCTTAGGCCTGGTGTCGACAAACTTTCTGGAAAGGTCCAGGGAGTAACTCTTTCAGGCTTGTGGCCCATTCGCTCTGTCACAGCTACTCAGCCCTGCCGTTCCAGCAGCACCCGCGCAGCCAGAGGCAGAGTGTAGACAGACAGGCGTGGCTGCAGGCCACACTTCACCCAATCCCTGCCTTGGACTGTGGCGGTTACTCACCCTCTGGCTTAATCGTGACTGGAAGCTTTCTCCCGTCTGCTGCCTGGACCCATCTATCTTCCCATGAAGGCTTCCTGCGCATCTGTTAGGTGTGCAGCTCTTGCGCAGAAGGACCTCAGATTTTGAGTGATAGGTGGGCCCTTTCGGGGGAGCGGGTGCTGCAGAGCGAAATACAGAACGGGGCTCGGGGAGAGAAGGCCAAGGGTGAACCCGGAGAGTCTGAGGAAGGAGGGAGGCAGCTCCGGAGAGGAGGACGCTGGGGGCCAGCCTGTGAATAAAGGGCGCTGGGGAGCCAATGGGAGGCTGTGCTCAGGAAGGTGAAGTGATCACAGATGCACTTTGGAAAGATCCTCTGGTTGGGGAAGACCACGTTTGTGGTTACAAATAGTAGCTTTCAGTTTAGTTGGACTCTTTCGCCCAGAGTCTGGTTACTGTTGGTACCCGAGTGGGAAGGAGAGACTCCCGAGTTGGGTAGCTTTTCTGGCCGCCGGCTGTAGGGGGCCAGTGAGTGGCACAGTTTTTGACACAGCAGAGCTTGACACGGTCTGCCGCCTTCGGGCTTCTTCTCTGTCACTATCCAGAGATAGCTTAAACGGCAGGACAAATGAAACGCTCTGTCTCATGTCTAATTTTGGATTGGGGCCTTGGTGTATTAGGGTGAACAAATGCTAGGGATGGGCTTCCCCTCGCTTCAGAACGGAGCTACCCTGGCACGAAAGCCTCATGGAGCTGGTGCCTGTAAACCGAGGCAAGATGCACAGGCCGGGGCAGGTGCTGCTCAGGGGCATCCCAGACGCTCTAGGCCAGGACTAATGTCGGGCTAGGAGACTGCAGATCGGACACGGCGCCTGCCCCAAGGTGCTCCACGTAGTTGGGGCAAGGAGAAAACTCTTATATAGTGCTTCCTACTACTCTCCACAGTGTTTTCCCTCAGAGATGTGTCTAGGCAGGTGAAGGGAACTGCTGTTGACTGAGCACCGTGAGGTGAGGTTCCAGGGGCGTGAGCTGCCAGCGTCCTCCCTTGACGTGGACAGAAGTCTGGAGGGGTGCTGGCCTCACGAGCCCACGGAGAGGCCTGCGCAGATGCTGGTTCCCTGAAACCCGCACGGGCCTGTAGGAGTGGGTGAGGATCACGCGCGGCTCAGCGGAGGGAAGGCGCTGGCCCGAGGTCCCGCAGCGGGGACCTGGCGGTGCTGGCTCCAGTGGGGCCCTCCCAGCACGGCTCCGGCAGCGCCGCACCGTGGACCGGTTTTGTGTGGCTGTGGATCCTCTGGGGACTGAGCCAGCAGGTGAGGGGTTTGGTGCTGCCCTGAGCCGCTGGGCAGACGTGGGCAGGGCCTCAGGCAGGTGGGTGGTGGGCTGCCTGAGGGCACTGCTGCTGCCTGCTCTGAGTGAGGGCACAGCTTGTCATCGTCCAGGTCAGGTGAGGGTTGTGGAAGGAAGAGTCGCGGAGAAGCCATGGCTCCAGGGCACGCGGGCTGCTGCCGTGGGGCTCCTCAGGCTCCGGGGGGCGGTGCTCTCAGCATGGCAGCGGGTGCATAACTTCCCATCTCTAAGGAGCACGGCCTGGGTCTTCCAGAGGTGTTTCTGGGGTCCTGGAATGGCAAGGATAGAAGCAAGCCTGGCCCAGCCAGATGTGCCTCCAGCTGTGGTCTTTCATCAGGCAGCTCAGCCTGCGCTGCGGCTCTGGCCTCACGGGGAGGCTTGTGTCTGGGGCACCCTAGACCCTCGTGGAGCTCGAGCCTGGCCCCTGCCCCATCCTGGCCCACAGCCATAAGCTAGATGCCATCTGTCTCATTTTCCTGCTTGGGGAAATAGATGATGGTCTAAAAGTTCTTTTTTTGATTCTCACCTAAATATTTCTGCTGTTCTGGGAAGACTTCTTTTTAAAATTTTTGTTCATGAAGATGATGAATCATGGATAAGGATAGGAGTTTAGATAGCTAAGAAGACTGTCTTCTCCACTTGTAGCTCATAATCAAGAAAGCTGCACCTTCAGTGTCCAGCCTCTTGCCCCACCCTCTTCCGGCCGGTGTGAGCTCCTCTCCTCACAGACACCCTCGGGCTTAAGTTGTGGTTAAGCTTACGCTCCTTTCCTTTCCTTCCTTGACGTGTTCCTGTCGCTCTGTGGGCCTCCTCGACTCTTCCCCTCACTGGCTCCCTCGGCTGCGGCCCTGACACCCAGCTTGTGATGATGGCCCACGTGAGGCATGGTGTGGAGTTTAGTCAGGTTCCTGAAATACCTCTTCTCTCACCTGCCAGGCTGGCAGTGCTGGCGTTTGATGCGTCCCTTTCCCTGCCCATGGCGGTGTCTCCTGCTCAGGCCAGCCCTGTGCGGTCATGTGGGGTCCACACTGCACCCCTACTTTGCAGAGGGGACACTGAGTACCGCTTGTCCCCTCGTTCACTTACTGTGGTGGCTTCTCAGACAACAGGCATCCTCAAGGTTCCTGACCAGGGGCCTTACTTTCCGCATCTCCCGGGAATCACGGGCAGCTCTGCGTGTCTTGTGAGCTGTCGCCAACCTCCACACGGACTTCCTTTCCCAGGGGCTTGAGGCGGCAAAGGGAGTGCTTGGTCAAGGTGGGACTCCTCCTCTGCCTCTGTCCCTCTTGATGTCTTCTAATGAGTCATGAGCCACCTGCCTTGGGCAGACTTCATTTACTTCAGCTCTTAGCAGTGTTGATCCTCTTTTCCCCAGAGTATCTGTCAACTCAGGCCTCTGACTAGGGACCATCTGGCCTGTTGTGCTGAACCTCTGGTCTAAGTGGCTGGCTGGGGCCCAGTCACACCTTCAGGAAAAAGCAGGTCTCCCGCGGGAGCCCTAATCAGGGCCAGGGCACTTCCAGGGACAGTGAGGCAGGAGGGCCAGGGAAGGGTCTGGCCTGGGGCCTGGCTCTGCCTGTTAAGCCCCACAGCGCGGGCACCCGGGTCTCCCTGCCGTGTAGGGTTCCTGGAGAGCGGCCTCTGAGACTCGCCTCTCACCCATTCCGAGCAGAACTCACTGTCTGGGGAGGAGACAGGAGGCAGCCAGTCTAGACCTGAAGCCCTGAGCTGTTCAAGAAGGGGCTTCCCTCACAAAGGAGGAAGGGGTCCTGCTCAGTCGTAGCCCTTCCTTGGCCCCAAGATGGGGGGTTCAGGAGGCAAGGAGAAGGCTGCGTGTAGTTGTGGGTAGAAAACCTTTCCCGGTTTACTGCACAGTTACACACATGACATCGGACTCCTGGCTATATACAGCTTGCTCTCTCTCTGGTCTGGTGATGGCCAAGGTAGTTTTTAAGAAATTTATTTAAAATACCTATCTGTATCTGTTTACTGTGTTCTTTCTGAATACACAAGTGTACATAGTATAATTACAGTGCAGAGTCCCTGGCAATAACTTCATGTTGCGTATTATGTTAAAAAAAAAACATGGAGAATGCGACCACCCTGGACTGTCCTCCCTCTCTGGGGCAGTGATTACACGTAGGACTCTGAACTTTGAACCTGCGGCGTGGTTGAAGCAGCAGCCTGCACGTGTGGACTGTCACCAGTGCCTCGCCCAGAGACGCCTGGCCTTCACCCAAAGGGACTCTGCACCCCGACTCCCACAGGCGGCACCCACGCTGCGGCTCCTGCGCACTGTGTTGGACTCTGCCGTAGACTGACCCTCTTGTCTGGCTGCTGCAGCTTGTCTGTAATGCCCTGACATGTTGCATTTTCCCCATTCAGATGAATAAAAATAAAAGCTTCTGTCTGTCTTCAACAGCAGTGGGCTGCACTGTTCTGTGCAGGATGGGACTGACTCTGGCTTTGACTGATGAAAGGGTCAAGTGCAGAACCACTTTCCTGGCCCTGACTCTCCAGCTCAACACATGTAGAAGGATCTTCCCTTCACGCAGAGGGCTAGGCCTCATTCCTATTCCTGTTTACGGTCCTTGAACACTGCCTCTCTGCTAATGGTGCCAAATGTTTACTCAACCTGAACCTCTGACCCGGGCCCCTGGTGCAGTGAGTGGTGCGAGTGCCCCCGCCTCAGCTCAGCGTTCACCGGGTGCCCCTCACACACCTGCCTCCCTCTTAATCCTGACCCCTGTCCCCAGAGCTGGCAGATGATATTACACATTGGGACACTAAGGCTCAAAGAAAGATAAAGGGACTTGCCCGAGGGAGTAGGACTTATAAATGGCAGCAGCGATTTGAAAACAAAGCCAAAGCTCTTCCTACTGCTCCCTCTGTGAGGTTCCTGCAATCGACCTACCCCAGTAACTCCAAGACTACAGTAAGGTCTCCACCCACCCCAGGAAGAAGGACAAAGGCGGCCCAGGCAGGGGGTCTTAGAGGGAGCCAGGCCGGGCCTGTCGCTGCCTTCCAGGTAAGTGGACGAAGGCACTGGGTGTGTTGTAACTCGGGCCGCCTTCGCCCTGCATGCTGTCCACTGGGCTTTACAACCACAGCGCACTGATGGAAAGACGAGCTGGCCAGGCTGGCCCGCTGCTGCTACCTCCCAGGGGCCCCACTCCCACCCTCTGGCCCGTGACGGGCACAGGGAACAGCCAGATGAGTTGAAAACGGGGTGTGGAGGCAGGAGCGTTGTCTTCCTTGCTTTGGGGCCCTGGAAGAGAAGGTGGAGGCGGTGGTACCTGGTACAAAGCATTGAATCCCAGATCTCGTCATCACGGGCCTTTCACCTTCACTTTCAAATCTGGGGGTAACGTCACTTAACTCACAGGGGTGTTGCGACAACTGGGGGGAGAACACAGGAGAAGGGTCAGGAGCTTAACAGTAGCTCAGCAACCCGTGTGAAACCGAGATGGGCACCGAAGCCACGGCACACACACAACTCGGGAGGGTGAAGTGACCTATCCACGTGATGTGAGCATCCAAGGTCATGGCCCGGCCTTGAACTTGGGGTTTTTGGTCCAGGTACACTGCTTGTAGTGAAGTGCTGTGAGAGTTTACACCCACCTACTGCCCACGTGGTCATCTTAAAGCAGCTGCCCTGCTGGTCACTGGGAGTTAGAGATGGGGATTAACATCCTAGCCGTGTGGTCTGGGCCAGGAACCGCTCTATGGGCCCGATTTCTTCGCCTATAAAAGTGGGGGAAGGGCAGGGAAACGGAGTGCTCGGTCCTCTTGTTCTGGGAGCGAGCACCTCAGCCATTCTGAGCTCACTTGTCTCATCAGGCCCCAAATGAGGCTTAGGAGAAGATCTGCATCCCAGGGTCAGAATCAGGCAATCTCTCTGAGCAAGTGAAGCACTACAGACAGACAGCCTTTTAAACACCCATCAGCCAGATGAAGAAACAGGCTCTGAGAGGCCAAACGACTCTCCTCTCCTGTCACCTGCCTACTCCCCCTGCATAGATGTCTTGGTTTTCACAACTGCTGGGTCAGTTCAGAGCTGAGAGTGGTGTTCTGGACTAAGTTTTAGCTCCCATGGAGTTTTCTTTCCTTCACTCCTCTCGTGGCTCACTCCTGCCCCTGGGACTTGGGGTTCAGAACAGACAGGGCAGCAGATGCCTCTTGCCTTTCATTCCGAGCTGCCTCCTTCCCCCTGAGTGATCATAACCAGCCCCTGCAGATCCGCTCAGGTTCAACAGGGCCTGCTAGATGGTCTACATGGTCCACTCAGCCTGTCACGTAGAAATACGTGACAGGCTGAGCAGGCTTCTTGAAATCTACACTCACCGCTTCTGCTTCCCACCCTCCCACCTCTCAACCCACTTGGGTCTGGCCCCTCCGCTGCACCCCACCCACCTCTGCTCTACTTCCTTCCCGAGCGCCAGCAGATTCCCAGTCACCAAGCCCATGAGCCTTCGTCCAGTCCCGCCCTCACCCAAGGCGGAGCTTGCTCGTTCTCTCCGGATGTCCCAGAGTCACTTTAGGCCCGTGTGCCAAGGCTGACTGGCTAGGGGCGCCTTTCTCCTGGCAGGGCACAGCTGCTGGGATGAGGATTTCTGCAGAGTCCCTACACTCCGGAACACTGGGACCCTTGGGACTGGAAAAGCCCGGAGCAGGCTGGCCCGTCTGGACTCTGGCCCTTGTTCGCCAGGAATGTGGATCCCAGAAATATGCCTTCTAGCCTGTGAGCGGCAAAGGGATCCCAAGTGTGCTCCTGAGTCCCTGTCCTGGCCTCTGCAGAGCATCTGTCCCAGCCAGGCCCCTTGCTAGGCACCTGCCCTGCCTCAGTTCAGCAGAGAGAAGACGGGGCAGGGCTCACTCACCACCTTCCCTTCTTCATGGCCTGCATCTCAGCCCGCTTCCATCCAAAGGCTGGGTGTAGGGGGTCCTGGAGGGCAGGTCAAGCAAGGAGGGGACCGTCGGGTTGGGGAAGCACTGCTCTTCTTCCTGCTGCAGAGAAGGGGGCGAGGTGGTAAAGGACGGCCGAGGGTCTGGGAGCCTCATCCCTATGGTGCTGCGGTGTGGGAAGACCAGCAGTGAACAGAAAGGAGCTTTCCAAAAGAGGTACCTGGCCATGCCACCACTTCCCCTGAAAGTTCTAGCAGAGCATAACTGGACCTCGGGTACTCTGACTGCCTTTCTGCTCTTCAGCTATTTCCCCTGCACATTCACATTTTGGGCCTGCCAATTCCCTCTCCCATCTCTGCCTGGTGAGATGCTTTTGTCTTTCAAGGTCTTACCACACCCTTACCTCCTCTAAGACTTCCCTAACCCTCAAATACACAGGTCATGTCTCACTTTATTTCTCCAAGACGGGCAATGCTCACGATGAAGGCACAGGCCTCCCAGGGGACAAAGCCTGTGTCTTCTCTCACCCCATGGGCCTGGAGCACATTAGCTGCTCAGTAAGTGTCTGAATGGATGAACAGGGAGGCGCTGCCCAATACTCACGTACACCTATTTGTCAGCCCAGAGGGTGGTCTTCTCTGACTGCCCGTGGGAGGGAGGCAAGAGCACATCATGATAAAACTGGTTGTTACAAAGCAATGCTGTTTGTACCAAAATATTTAATGAATATGCCGTTAAAATAAAACCAACAAAAGAAATAGTAATACAATTTTACTGGTTTATATTTCAATTCATAAAGTTGACACACTGAAACTACCCTAGCACAATGTCCACGCACCTAGTTTTAGATGGGCTTACAGCTGTTTTGGTAACTGAACAAGAAAGACACAGAAAGCCGTGGAGGGGATGGTTTTGGGGTCAGGGGTTGCCGCTTGTTACCTCCCTGATCACAGATGACCTCAGCAAGCGTTAATACAGCCAACAGGAAAAGAAATACAAAACAACCCAGGTGTCTTTATGTACAAACCAGTGCCTCTTGTAACCAGCGACCTCCACACTGCACACAGAGAAGACGACAAAGTCATCTGCGAGACAGCCTGTCAGCATATCACTATATAAATTAAAAGTCTAAAGTTACTTTGTTTAAAAAAAGGTGCCAAAATCTCTATTCCATAGTTTTGAAGCGAGAACTTGCAGCCCATCTGAACAGCGAGGTTTGCACCCAGCCTCACTCCGGGGAGGGCCCAGGCAGGCAGGGACACAGGCCAGCAGGACAGGGGCCTCTTGGCATGTGTGTCCTGCACATCCTCACATTTACACACACACATACATACACACACACACACACCTCAGAGTCTTTCTCACTTGTACAAGCTGTTGTGCAAAAACACTAGAACCTTGAAGTGAGGGAGCCCTTCACAGCTCTCGCGACAGCAGGGTGGAGAGCACAGCCCGACAAACCTTGAGTGAAATTAAGTGCCCAAAATAACCACATAATTAAGTTGTGCAGATCAGTCCTAGTCTGGGATTTAAACACTGTCAATTGGGTGCATTGGGAAAAGATATTTATATATACACACACACACGAAACATTAAGCAAAATAAGATTTGTCCACGTTATGATTAATCCAGTCTCGACAGTCGGTCAAGTCACCCACCCCAGCACTGTGGAGTCATTTGGCAGCTAACACTAAAAACAACAGGAACTATGAGAGTTGCATAGAATTGATCAGAAACATGTGAATAATGCCAAACCAAAAACCTGTGCATCGTAGAGTTAGTTTGACAAAACTAGGTGGCTTCACCTACAACCATGAAACCCTCCTATTTAAAACAAAGTGCTTCTCCATGTCTACCTGGAGGACCCTCTGCTGGCACTGGAGCAGATAATTATTTGAGCTACCGATCCCCTGCCCCACCTCCCCCAATATATAATAATATGTGTATCTTTAAAAAAAAGATTAAAGGTTTAGAAAAAAACCAAAGGCCTGAAGGATCCCCAAACTCTGATAATGTCACTCAGCCGCTGGGCTGGGTGAGGAGCTGACCTAGCCGGGAAGAGGCCCGGAGGTCACACGGAGGAGTGACTTTCTGGAACGTCCAGAGCGGCAGGTGAGCCGGCAGGCCTGTTAGTATCAGGAGTGAGGAGGGCCTTACCGCACAGGCTGCCTGCTTCATGAGCTCTGGTCCAACAACCTACCCACATGCTTCTATGGATCTGACTTAGGTACATTCTGGTCCTGGGACATGTCACAGAATCACACATCTGGCCAAAGAAGGCAACAAAAGGTGTCATGTTTTCTGAAGGTGTCTGGAGGCAGCAGCTGCTCTCAGCAAGTCTCTTTCCCTTGAACCCCGGTTGCCGTCTTTATGGAGCTCAGTGTTCGGTTAAACCACGTCTTCTTGGCCGCCTGTACCTCGTTGAGGGCAAGGCCTAAATGGTGCTCCAAGTCCTGGAAGAGGAACGACGTACGTGAGGATGCTGGTCTCCAGTGCTAATGACACTGCCTCCCCAGAGTCGAGCCAAGACAAGAATTCAGTCTATTTCCTCTTGAGAGGCCTCTGGGAATTCCCCCAGTTCTCAAACTGGCACAGAAAGATCTAGAGTGCCTAAAGCTCAGGGAGATTTCCTAGTTAAGACCTCCTCATTTCTTGCCTCGTCTATTTATTAAAACAGCCTCCTACCTGAGCGTCTCCCTCTCCGTCCACCCACTGCATACCAGGAGACAGACCGAATGTTCTACCTAAGAATGCATCATTAATTTCCGGCAAGAGCCTTTCAAGCCTAGACCCCCTAGCAAGACATCCGAGATGCTTCACAATCTGGGCTGAGACTCTTCCAGCTCAGCACCCACTTCCACCCCTACTTCCTGAAGGCCCTTCCAGGCAGGCCCTCTCCTCCCTCTGTGCTGTTGGACACGCCATGCCCTCCACCAGGAAGGCTCACTGTTCTGTCTTTTCTCCAGCGGCACCCTCTGCTCACTCACGGACTACAGCCCAGATACTATCCTTGGTGAGGCCTCTCCTCGCCGCCTTGGACGGTCACGGAGGCCACGTGCTAGCTGTGCAGCCCCAAGAGCGAGAACGGGGCCTGGGCGAAGCAGACGCCCAGGTACCGTGTGTGATACGGAGACCAGGGCTTAAGCTTTAGTCCTGCACTTGGTTCCTTCTGCGAACTGTGCCTGGTGCCTGCCTTGTGCTCAGCATCGGGGCTGATGGAACTAGCCATGCAGTATAAAGATGAACAAAACAAGCCCCAGTTTCTCCATAAGGAAAGGAGGTCCAGATAAATTAGGTAATACGTCCAAAGTCACAAAGCTGGATAAGTGACGGGAGCGGGGGCATAAAAAGCTTGTATTTGTGAAGCCCTCAGGTATCGTGCTGAGCCCTTCCTGTGCATTATCTTTTTTAGTCCTCAAAGCAAACTATCAGAGTGACCCCTCATCACCTCCACTGGCAGATAAGGAACCTGAAGTGTAAGGAGGTTACTAACTAACCCAAAGTCAAAGAGTGTGGTGGTGCAGCTGTGATTTCAAATCATGCATTCTCTGCTCCACCAGAAAGATTCCAAGTTTGATGGATAATTCTCATTATGAGAAAGTCCAATCGTTAGGACAAGCTAAATGCTAATTAAACATCCACTAGTAAATAACAAGTAATGGGCTTCTTCCCATGAGGATTATAGTAGAAGTTTAAAAGGGAAAAAACCCCAAACCATAAAGATCATTTCTGGGGTTTCTAGCCCACACCAGCGAAATCCTGCCCCCATGCAGGTCTGGGTCCCGCCGCACCAGGGGCAGAGGGCTGGCCGGGGGCGCAGAGACTGCAGCTGTTACCTGGATCTTACACTCAGCTTCCACCAGCTGCAGCTTGGTTTGTGCCAGTTCCAGTTCCATCTCTCTCAGCTGGTTCTTGAGTGTTTCCTTCTCCTCATCTGTGTCCTCATCCAAAACTTCCTTAGCTGAGCTGATGCCCTTTATGCGCCCTTCTTTGTTGAAAAATTCCCGGCAGCGCTCACAGTCATCCACTTTTTGCTGAAATTGAATGTCAGATGTGAAGAGACAAAGAAGACATGAAGGTGTGAGCATCTCCTTTCTGGGGAGCCAAGAGATGGCTTCTCCGCTGAGCACTACAGCTTCTGAAAAACTATGTTCTCTCTGTCAACTGGCAGATGACCTACTGGAAAAGTCACCTGGTGTTATACACCAAAAGCAACACAAATATTCTTATGTCTTGATCCAGTCATCTCACTTCTAGGAACCTTGGCTAAAAAAATGAAAAAGCAGTGACTAGATAAAGATTTACATACAAGGAATTTCACTGCAGAATTAGAGACACAAAAAAGGGGTGGGGAGATAAACTATCCAGCTACTGGGAAAAATTAAATAGGATGTGCTATATTTATACAAGGAAGTACACAGCCTCAGAAAAGTTTTTGAGGAATTTTTCGTAACATGGTAAAAATGTTTAAGTGCTGGGTAAACTAGGACACAAAAATGTCTTTAAATTATAGTTACAAGGATATACCACATTTCATGAAAATAAGATGGCAATGACTGTAAGAAACATCATTTCGTTGTCCTCTAAGAAAATATTCTGCCAATTAAACCACAAAAAGCCATTAGTTATAAAATATGTCGCAATTTCAGATGTAAATGTGAAAAAAATGCCTATCTTAGAGTGAATGAAATTTTGTATGTTAGAACAAAGACTGAAAGAATACATGCCAAAGTGTTAATGATGATGTTGTCTGTGAGTAATAAGATTATAAGGGGATTTTTTTCCTCCTTTACTCTTATTTTCCAAATTTTCTGCAATGAACATTATTATTACTTTTAGCATCAGAAAATAAATTTTGTTTAAAAAATAGGTACTGCTGGTTAAACACTACTTATGATGGAGGCCAGGTATCATCTTGCTCCAGGTAAAATGCTGGTTTGTGCAGACACGGCCATGGACTCCCCTACGTTTCTGTCCACTGAGTTGTAAACATGTTAGTAAAGTATCTTTCAGTAAATTACTCATCTCAGTAAAATTTGACAAGTATTCTAATAATAAAGAAAGAAAGCACCAAGTTACAAAAACCCTCAAATTCGCAAGAAAACATTAAAAACTCAGGTTCTCATTGTATCTGGGCCCATTACAGCAAGAGGAATTGAGCTCAGAAGGGGAGTGTCCCCCTGCTACAGAACAATGTGGGGAGTGACCTGGCCTCTGCACCCCACCCTCAAGCACAGCCTGTCACCTGCAGGACTCTTCCACCTCAGCAGGGTGCTGCAGTAATCACAGACAACACCTGAAGTCCTGGGGCTCTTGTGTTTTGTTTTGTCTTTTTACAAGTGAAGTTAGCCGGAGGAGGACGTTATACAAATTTGTAAGGAAGAGGGACACTTGTATTTTGAGATCTAATGCCAGAGCTCTTCTGGTTTTATCTGTATCCCCTGCCTAGAGGAAAGAGGCAGAATATCAGTTGTCAGTTGTAGAACCAGGTCCTGACAGCCACCTTGTCAGGTACTCATCAGCTTCCCTCCGTTTTGGAATCAAAGCAGAATACCCGGGGACTTCCCTGGTGGCGCAGTGGTTAAGAATCTGCCTGCCAATGCGGGGGACACGGGTTCGAGCCCTGGTGCGGGAAGATCCCACATGCTGTGGAGCAACTAAACCCGTGCGCCCCAACTACTGAGGCTGCACGCCACAACTACTGAGGCTGCACGCCACAACCGCTGAAGCCCACGCGCCCGGAGCCTGCGCTCGGCAGCAAGAGACGCCACCGCAACGAGAAGCCCGTGCACCACGACGAAGAGTAGCCCCCGCCCGCCGCAACTAGAGAAAGCCCACACACAGCAACGAAGACCCAACGCAGCCCAAAATAAAATAAATAAATTTATTAAAAAAAAAAAAGATAGTATTGTTATTAATAGTGGTAGGTTATCTAAAAAAAAAAAAAAAAGGCAGAATACCCCCTCCCAAAATCTTTTGTGCTGAATATAGCCATAAAATGAACTAGGTGGTATAAAATCTCTTTGATAAAGGAAGACTTACCCGAATTTTTTCAATTTCCACTTTATTAGCAGTCTGCTGCTTCTCTAATCTTTCACTCAACTGAGAACAAATCTGAAGAAAAAAACACAATATAAAATGACAATCTCTTCGGCAATGTCATAATTTGTACAACTTGGGCTCGGGGTGAAATCTACAGTGGAAGCTGGACTACACGAGCAGAATTAGGACAGCACTGAGCAGGAGGGGCTGTGAGATGACAGGTGAGCAGAGGGGCCTCTGGCTCTCCCACCTCCGCATCCACCGGCCTAGGACCTGCAGGGACCTCTCAGTGCCACGCTCGATGGCCAATGTTTACAGACACTGCCAGACTCAGGAGCCAGCACGAGATCCCAGTACAGAAAGAAACAAGACCAATTCAGTTATGTTCTCAAAATGCAACCAGCTGGGGAGAGAAGTGGTTCTACATCATGAGTCTGAAGTGCTCCCAAGAACTAGGGGGCTTTCATGTATTAAGTGCCTGCTTATGTGAGGGAACTATGCCAGGTGCTCCACAAAGATAATCTCATGGACTCCTCACAACAGTTCTCCGGGTGAGCGATGATTTCCCTTATTTTACAGTTGAAAAGCAGTGCGGTAACTTGTCCAGTGAAGCAAAGGGACTCGTCAGTGCAAGTCGCCGAGCAGGGACGCGTGTGGGTGTGGAGAAGACATCTTGTGCAGGCAAGCAGGGCTTCCAGAGAACATGGCCCAATTCCAGGGTGCACGGACCCACCTGCTTGTAGTCACCGATGATAGAACTGTTTTTTTTAATCTCAGATTCTGCCTTGTCGAGTTCCCGACGGCACATTTCTTTTAACTGCGTACATTAAGAAAAGCAAAAGTGAATGTTAAGGGAAATACAAGCGAAGCTCTGGCACTACGTGCTTAGTGCTGGGCTTTCCCCAAAGTGCCTGACCTACTGGAGGTAACTCTCCTCCCTTCTTCCTCACTCTCAGCAGTACTAACCCTACTCTTGATGCTAGGAGAGAACAGTCAAAACTTCTGAACTTTCAGCTTGGGGCTTTTGCTGAAGTTCCTCCCTGTCAGTGCAGCCCAACCTGGGATCCTGAGCTGAGGAGGTAACACAAAGCAAATGCAGAGGAAGAGCTAACGGGAGGACTGCCGCTCTTTCAGTGCCTCATGGATTATGTGGGAGGCGCCCCGCCATCTCTCACCTCAGGCAGCCTGACTGAGACGAGAGGGTGGGTGGTGAAGGAGAGCCAGCCTGCTCTGGGGCACGGAGCATCCAAAGCTCTTCTTATGGCTGTGAGTCTGCGCCCAGGGGCTGTGCTCAGGACAAGCCTTCCAGAGTTTGCTCTGTGGGGGAGATGTCGGTGGACAGGCAGGGGAAGAGCCAGACATTATGTAATGTCTGCCTTCCTTTTGCAGAAATGCTAACCCTCGTGTCACACTCAGATGCTGACACACAGGAATTTCTCCTGCCCCAGTGAAGGATGGGCTTTGCCCCACTGTCTCCTCCTACATTTTAATTATTAAGAACCATTATGCTTTTCACAGTAAATACAAAAGGCCTTTGGAGAGAAACTGAAGCCAGCTGTCTCTGGGCTCTCCAGTGCCAACAGGAAGCCACCAGTGAACTCCCAGCTCTCAAGCATTTGCAAGACACAGAGGAATGTGGGAGGGGCAAAGCTCCCCTTACCTGAGCAGACTCTTCTTCCAGCCGTCTCTTCTCTTCCTCTGCATCAATCAATTTCTGTTTGGTCATAAGCAGCTCCTTATTCAGTGCATCTGCCTTTTCCTCAGCCTGAAACATTTAAGGGGTGCTTTTACAGAACAAGAAATGAGAACTGAAAGGGATCTGAATTACCCAGAACAATCCAATTTTAAGATGATGAGGAAACTGTGACCCAGAGAGGGGATGTGATATGCCCAAGGTCACGCTGAGACTACACTCATGCACAAGTGTCCGGCCCTGTCTCCTGCCCAGAGGCAGTGCAGGGCAGTAGCTAGGAGCTCGCCTTTGTCAGACAGCCTGGTCTTGACTCCCATCACTCCCTGACTGTGTGCCACTTGGACAAGTCACTGAGAACCTCTCTGAGCGTCACGATCTTCACCTGAGAGATAAGGCGTGGAATGGACTCAGCACAGTGCCTAGCATATAGTAAACACTCAATAAAAGGTAGGTGTCATTATCATTAATAGTAATAATAAATTCTGGTTTTCTTCTTCCAAACTCTCAGTATTTGCTCTGCTTCATCGAGTAAGTTCTGCATTTTGCTCTCACTGTCACCTGACAAAGGAAGGCACCCCTTTCCTAGCACTCTCCTTTTATTATCTGAAATGGCCATCTTCCACCCCAGTTTTTTTCTAAAGCATGCAAAGGTCTGGTGGGCAGATCTTTGGGTCCAAGTGAAAATGATACACCTGTACCTGACAAATACAGTCCCTGACACTGGAGAATCCAAGGATAACAAGAATGAGAGACTGTAGCATGTTAGAAGGCAGTCAAGGAAAGGAGGTGGAAGCTCCTAGTTACAGAGCGCTAGATATAGAGGGTCTTTGCCAGCTCCTTATATCCAACCTCCTTTGACAATGGATGGTGGTTTCCCTGAAATTAAAGAGCATTTCTGATGTCACCTAGCTAAAGTAGTATAGCTGAGTCCCCCTGCTTTCTACTACACCACATCTTCTGACGTACTTTCTTTGGGAGGCATAGGTTCCAGGGGGCTGGGGCCTTAAATGGAGAACTGAGAATGGCATGATATGCAATTCAAAAGGCCATTAGTTACTGGCAAACTGCATATGCATGCAATTAAATGGGGTCCTGGAGTTAAGGCCTGTCCTTTCTGGTGAGTGGCTTATAATCAATCACCTCTAGTTCAAACCCCAGTAGCAATCAAAATGGAAATAAGAATCAAACAAAAGAGGAAATAACAAATAAGAAGAATAAAGTCCTGTCAAAGATTCTGTTTTACTTTAATCAGCAGAACATCCTGTTAACTCTCCCTTCTCTCCCCTGGACCCAGTTAACATCTTCTGAACAGTACTTTGGAACCTGTAGCACATACTTATATTCTCTGTTACTCACCATCACTCCCATGGTAGATAAGACTGATTCTAAGACGTACGGGACAGCCAGGTCATGAACTCAAGAGTCTTCCTTGCCCATCCTGACTCCCCAGTTTAGAAAAAATTTAGATGGGGAAGTGATTTCCACAAGCTTGCACAATGCGTGTAGCAGAGCTGGAATCCGAAACCAGGTCTCTCAACATTAAGCCCAGCATTTGTGCCATCACTCCAAGAGCTGACTCCCAAGGCTGTGTCAATAGGAAGGTGCACAGAGGCCACTGGACTGACCAACCAGGGTCCTCTTATGGCACCACACTTGCTGCACAGTCATTCTACTTACGTAAGCACATAAGGAGAGAACATCTGGCGATAAACACAAATCCAGACTTCCGCTTCTGGTCATGAAGGACTAACCAGGACCAGATTTACCCTCCCACTGTAAACAAAACACTGGACGAAATACATAAAACTACTGTTTGCTGACACTAAAAACAAATGCAGAACTGTGGTTCCTGGGAGAAAGGAAACAAGCAAGGTCCTACTACCATTCTGGCTTTCTGCCTAGAGGCACTTCTGGACCAAGGAGCAGGGTGAGGGGTTCCAAACAGAGTATGCCCCAAAGGGTTAAGGAGGCAGAGGTAGGGGGTCAGAGATGCTGAGGTGGCTGGAACCTGTTGGGTAGAGCTCTGGAGATCAGAGAGCTCCAGAACTGCTAATAAGGCAGTAAAGGAGATAGAATGAAATCATGAAAATACCCAGTTAAACCAAAGAAGGCAGAAAAGGGGAAAAAAGAAAGAAAAAGCAAATACAACAAATGGAGAACAAACAGCAAGGTGGTAGAGTTAAATATACCATATAAATAATTACATTAACTGTAACTGGTCTAACCATTCCAATTAAAAGAAGGAGATTATCAGACTAAATTTCAAAAAGCAAGATCCAACTATATGCTGGCTAGCTACAAAACCCCATTTTAAATATAAAGACACAGATATGTTAAAAGTAAAAGTATGGAAAAGGATATACCATGAAATACCATGAATGGCTATATTAACATCAGACGAAGTAGATCCCAGAACAAAGAGTATTAACCAGGGACAAAGAGGGACATTTCATAACAATAAAAGAGTCACTCCATTAAGAAGGCAGTAAATCTGAAATGCATTCATAAATTCAAATTACAGGAAACAAAAACTGTCATAACTGAAAGGAGAAATAGATAAGTGCACAGAGTTACAGATTTCCTCACTGTTCTCTCAGTAAGTGATAGAACAAATAAAGAGAAAGGCAGTAAATCCGTGGAAGTCAATCAACTTGACAGAAGTGACATGACAGAACACCCCACCGACAACAACAGGACACACATACTCTCTGAGAGCATGTGGCACATTCACCCATCAGGCAATATGGAAGGCCCTAAAATAAGCATAAGTATGTTTTAAAAGCACTAAAATCAGAAAAAATATGTACCCTGATGACAACTGAATTAAATCAGAAATCAACAACAGAAAAATTTCGGGGACAAATCCCTAATAGTTAAAAATTAAACAACACACTACTAATTAACTCAGAGATCAAAGAAGCAATCACAAGAAGTGAATGAAAATAAAAACAAGACACATCAGAATGTGTGAGATGTAGCTGAAACAGGGCTTCAGGGAGATTTATAACTTTAAATGCTTATTTTAGAAAAGACGAAAGGTCCAAATCAATGACTAAGCTTCTTCTTTAAGTAGCTAGAAAAAGAGCAAATTAAACCAAAAGAAATGTAGAAGGAGATAATAAAAAAGCAGAAATCAATAAAAGAAAAAGAAAAAAAAATCAACAAAACCAAAAGCTTGGTTTTAAAGAGATCAACACAATTGATAAACTTCTAGTTAGTAGACTGATTATGGAAAAAAGGGAAAAGACACAAATTACCCATATCAGTAATGAAAGAGAGAAGACTTCAACAGATCCATCCTATAAACATTAAAAGAAAAAGGGAATATCAATGACTTTGTGCCTATATATCTGACAACTAAGATGAAATGGATAAATCACTTGAAAGGCGCAAAGTATAAAAATGTACACATGAAGAATTAGAAAATTTGAATAGCTTCGTATCTGAAATCATAATTAAATAATTTCCTGCTGGACTTCCCTGGTGGCGCAGTGGTTAAGAATCCGCCTGCCAATCAGGGGACACGGCTTTGATCCCTGGTCTGGGAAGATCCCACATGCTGCGGAGCAACTAAGCCCGTGCGCCACAACTATTGAAGCCCGTGCCTAGAGCCCGTGCTCCCCAACAAGAGAAGCCACCGCAATGAGAAGCCTGTGCACCGCAATGAAGAGTAGCCCCCGCTCGCCGCAACTAGAGAAAGCCTGCGCACAGCAACGAAGACCCAACGCAGCAAGAAAAAAAAAAAAAAAAAATTTTTTTTTTTCTTGCTAAGAAAACTCCAGGTCCACGTGGTTTCACTAGGGAATTAAATTAAAGATTTAATCAAGGAACAATCCCACAAAAAGTCCTTAAAAAATAGGACTTAAAAAATTCCCAGTTCATTTTAGAAGCCTAGCATTCCCGATATCAAAACCAGACAAAAACATTAAAGAAACTCCAGACAAATATTCCTTAGCAACACAAAAATCTTTAATACAAATAAAAATCTTAAAAAAAAAAGGAACCCCACGTTTCCTAGGAATGCAATGTTTGTGTACACTGAAAAATCAGTTTGTGTACACTGAAAAATCAGTTTGTCTACACTTCACTGTACTAACAGAATTAGGAAAAATAGCAAATAATCACCTCAACAGATGCAGGAAGAGCATTTGACCAAATTCAACACCCATTCATGACAACTCTCAGCAAATAGGAAGAAAGGAGAACTTCCTCAACCTGATCTATGGAAAACCTACAGCTAACATCTGGAACAAGGTGATGAGGTCCACTCTCACCATCCAATATTGTTCCAAAGGTCCCAGTCAGTGTAGGAAGGCAAGGGAAAAAAGGCAGAATGACTTGAAAAGAAGTAAAACTGTCTTTATTCAGAGATGATATGATTGTGTATGTGGAAAATCCTAAAACATAAACAAAAAAGCTACAAGAATAGTAAGTGATTTAGCAAGGTCACAGGATACAAGGTCATATTATCAATTGTATTTCTAGAGACTAGCAATAAATAATTGGAAAATGCAATTAAGAAAAAATTACCCTTGGGACTTCCCTGGTGGCGCAGTGGTTAAGAATCTACCTGCCAATTCAAGGGACACGGGTTCGATCCCTGGTCTGGGAAGATCCCACATGCCACGGAGCAACTAAGCCCGTGCGCCACAACTACTGAGCCTGCGCTCTAAAGCCTGCGAGCCACAACTACTGGGCCCGCGTGCCACAACTACTGAAGCACGTGCACCTAGAGCCCGTGATCCGCAACAATGAGAAGCCTGCGCACCGCAGTGAAGAACACCCCACGCTCGCCGCAACTAGAAGAAAGCCCACATGCAGCAACGAAGACCCAACGACACAGCCAAAAATAAATAAATTAAATAAATTTATTTTTAAAAAAGAAAGAAAAAATTACCCTTAATAACAGATTAAAATATGTGCATATCTTGTAAAGTGAAAACTAAGAAAACTATGCTGAAATTGAAAAAGACTTAAATAAATGAAAATTGTAACATATTCATGGATTGGAAGGTTCAATCACTGCTCAGACGTTAACACTCCCCAAGCTAATTTATAGATTCAATACAACCCCACTCAAAATCCCAGAAGGCTTTTATTTCTAGAAGTTGACAAACTGATTCTAGTATTTATATAGAAATGCAAATTACTTACAATAGCCAAATTATTTTTTAAAAAGAACAACAAAATTGGAGGACTCACATGACCTGAGTAATTATGACAGTGTGGTACTGGCGTTAACGATAGACGTATAGATCAATGGAGCAGATATAGAATCAAGGAGACTCATACATACAGGTCAATTGATTTTTGATAAAGAGACCAAAGTAATTCAGTGGGGAAAGTTTAGCAACCTGCTCAAGTTCAGAGAACTAGAATGCAGTGGAGCCAGAATTCAAATCCCAGCAGTTGGGCTCCTGAGTCTGTTTCCATCACTCTCACATTACACTGTCTCAGTGTAGAGAGCAACCATGCCAGAGAGGACTCAGGTGGGGTCCTCTCAGCCCTGTGCCAGGTGCCTTCCATAGGTTCCCTCTCAGCCTTTAGCACCAATGCCTTAATGTCAGGTCCAGGCATTACTCCCATTTCATAGAGGAGAAAGCTTGGATGGAGTCACCTAGGGACTCAGTAGCTGACCGGGGATCTCTCCATAGCTGCTTTGTGACAAGTAACAGAAATGACAGGTGAGGAATAACAAAAGTGATAATAAAATCAGTTGGAAATACAAAGAGGGTTCTGGAAATCCTATAAGCCACATATGAGAGCTTTTCTCTGGGATGCAGAAAGGGAAGAGTGAAAGGGCATGATGAAGTTCTTTCAGAAATCTAAGTCCCTGAAGCCAAAACACGCTGAGAGGACCCCACAGCCCTCACTTCAGAACCTAACTGATTTTCCATGATGATTCAAAAGATACGAGAGAGGACTAACTTGGAAAGGGACTCAACGTTTAGTGTGAAAAGGTCTGTTTTCTCAGCACTGTCGATGGCTGGACGATGGGACCCCAGTTTGCTATTCCTGAGCCCTAGTGCAACAGGGTTCCTGCTCCTCTGAGCCAAGTTCAGAGTGGCAGGCCAGCTGGATTGCAGTCTAAGGGCTCTGCCACTAACAGTGTGGCTGTGTAAGACATTTAACCTCTGTTGGCCTCATCAGTGAAATGGGGATCGCAACTGTATCCTTTACACAAGGGTTGTTTGGAGGATTTGACAGTAAGTACAAAGCATGTGGAGCAGTGTCTAGAACTCTGTCAGTGCTTAAGAAATGTTCTGTTTGGTGTCAGTATATTTTTGATGTAGTTATGACATCAAACCATAGCTTCTTGTTCCATATGTATTTTGGAGACAGTGTGGCATTACAGAAAAAGCCTGGGTGTTTCAATTAGATGCACCTGGGTTACATTCCTGGCTCTGCTTCTTCCTGGGTGCCTTCCTCTCTCTTGAGTCTCAAGTTTCTTTATTGTTAAAAAATCCTTATCCATAAATGGGGCTCATGTTACAAGGCTGAGGTAAGGATAAGAGATATTAGAGTTTAACAAAGTGCTTCTCATTGTGCCTGTCACATACAGCATCGTAGAGTAAATGGGAATTCATCTTATTTTTACTATTTCTCACTTCTGATATCAGGAATGTAACCTAGCTCTTTGACTACTGTGCCAGGCAAAGACAACTTAAAAAAAGGCTTACCCTCTTTAGAGGCAGGCTTCAAGAACCTAAGAAGTGTATTTTCCACCCTAAACTAGTAGAGCATCAATGTTACTTCTGCTCCCATCAGACTGGCAAATGCAACAGCTCAAACTAAAAATCTGCCTGGAATTTTATCTTAAGTTGCCTCTTAATATAATTTCATTGTAGAATACAAAGCTCTAGTAGAGGACCCATTTTCTTTTCTTTTTCACTTCCTTTCTGCATGACCTACAGCTGCTAGAAGAGCCATCACAGGTGCACACTGTGATTTTTGCTTCAGCAATTACCCTGCTCAGTGTACACCCACCTCCCTCGCTCACTTGGCAGAAATGCCTGAACAGTGAGGGAATGATTCTCGTAGTGTTTCTACAAAGAAGATCAGAGGGTATGCTGGGAACCTGCACCACAGGGAGGAAACTCCAACCTAAGGAGACTGTGGTAAACCAAAAAGCAGCGGGATCTCCAGGTTCTGGTTACTGAGGGCTAATGGCCTTGCAACACCCTCCCTGGAAAAACTGGAAAAAGGAGTCTTCCCAGTTACCTGCAGCTATTTATAGCTGACAATCAGACAAACAGAGGGAAACAACACTGCCTGTACCTAATTCCTGTGCTTTTCATACACACCAAATCATGTAATTCTCACTATACTCTCGGACACAGCTATTACTCCACCTCCCCACACTTCACTCTGCTTGAAAGTAGAGTAGCTGATGGTAGAATCCAGATCTGTTCAAAATTTTACTCCATTATTCTATTTCTAAAGAGAAGTAATAAGAACCAGTAGATACTGCCATCTCTCTTTCTCTTCATCTGCCATGTGACTCACTTGGAGAATCTAATGAAAGCAAAGACTGTCAGAGAAATACAGTAGTACACAATATTTTCATACATGTTTGGTGGATGTCAAGGACCTTGTGAAGTTCACATATCCTAAGGGGTTCAATATATTATGTTAAGTCCCCTGTAAACCCTCAATAGCCTAAGCCTATCTCTAGAGCCTCAGGAAAATCAACAAGCAGAAAAGTAATCTTAGGAGCCTGAAGGGAAACATAAGTCAGGTGCTGCCAAACTTTGTCCAGGCGCCAAAGCCAGCCTGCCACCTATTCTCGTAAATAAAGTTTTACTGGAACACAGCCATGTGCATTCGTTTATTTATTGTGTAGGCACCAAGGGCAGAGTTACATAGTTGCAACAGAGACCATGTGGCCCACAAAGCCTAAAATATTTACTATCTATCCCTTTACAAAAAACGTTCGCCAACCTCTGACCTAAACCATGAATGAGAGAGTGCACTATGGGAAGCCTGTAGTATAGAAAATGGACAAATGCCCTGCCAGGGATGCCATCATCTCAAACTTTTTAAGATTAGGAGAAGCAAAGAAAAACAGAATATCTGCCAACAGAAATTCCTGATGAAATTGCAGGCTGCGGAGGCACTGAGCTTTATTACAACTGGCAATGCTTATCCAACAGGCGCATGATGTGCAGGAGGACGAAATCTGTTCTTGTCTTAGGGGTAAGTTAAGGAAATTATAGTGATTAAATGCTACTGCCAATTGTAATAACATAAGAATAGCCAGAAACGCCTCTCAATCAATGTCTGGAAAGGCGTTCAGGGTTTGCGTATATAATGAGAGAAGAATGTGGTAAGGAGGGCTTAATGAGATCATCGATGATCCCTGAAGGAAAGGACGGAATAGTACTGACAAGAGCAAGTTGGATCATAAGAGGGAAACACTAACTAGAACAACAAACACTAAAATTCCAGGATTTCACTTGATTAAGGGAGAAGTGTTTCAATATAATCATCCCTTCAGACAAGTTAGACTTACGTTATCCAGGTCCTTTCGCAGTGCAATCTTACTGGTCACCAGCTCATGGGCTAAGTCATCATTTTCCTGTTCCAACCTCATGTTAGCTTCCTGTAGACGCCTATTCTCCCGCTGATGGGTAAAAAGAAACCAGTTACAGACATAAAAATCAGATGGAAATGACACCTTCTCAGGTTAACCCTCAAAACGAATTGCCGAGTCCTATGGGAATCACGGGAGATGTGGCTGGTCCTAATGTGCTGCCAGTCAACAACTGCTTACTTTCTATCTCCAAAGAGAAATACTTAAATTCAAGTGACTGTCAAGCAGCTACTTCTTCTTAACTGTGACAAAAGCCCACCGAACTGTAACAAACTAGGCTGCTAGTCTGAAGCAAAACAAATCTTGCTTTCTTATTTGCAAACTCAAACTGAAACTGGAACCTAGAAATAGTGAAACTAAATTTTAAAAAGAACTCACTAAAGCTAGTGACAGGCACAATTATGTAAAATGAAAGGCTGAAAGCACTTCACATCACCTAGGCCGTAAACAAACCTCAAATCGCTCGATGGGGTCTTCTTGTTGGGCCTGCTGTTCCCTCATGGTGTGATATTCTTTTTCGTATTTTTTCAACTTCTTCTGACTAATCTGTAGGATAAAGCACAGCACAAATTAAAAAGTATCAGAAATGGGTGGGTGCTTCAGGGCTTGCCCTGAAGACCAAGACCTCTGCTGACCTGGACATCTCAAGTTACTATGAAAGTGGTGTTTCCTGCACATGAGCCCAGGACCTAAAATTCTTACTCAATGACTACCATCATGTCCATGGGTCTGCTGGAGATAACTGGTTGCTAAAGTTTTTACCAGTAGTCAGAATGAACACCCAACAGACAACCCCTCCTACCTGAGTACTAGGTCTGACTGTCCATCGTCCTCCTCCTCCTCCTCCTCCTCATGGGCCATTTCTTTAGCACATACCAGCACTGCTGCAGGTGCTTTCATTCTGTGACCTCATGACACCTCTACAAGGTACGGTATTAGTATCCTCATTTTAGAGGCAAGTTAACTGAGATATAAGGAAGTTACGTAACTTGACTGAAGTCACTCAGTTAGAGACTGGCAGATTCAGGATTTGAGCCCAGGCTGCGAGACGTCATCCAAAGTTCAAGCTGTAGCCACCTCACTATCCTACCATCTACCACTTTCCTTTCAACTAGCACCTTCTGTGCTGCCTTTAAACAGGCACAATTCTCTCTGCCCTTAAACACACAGTTCTGCTGAGCGTTCTATTTAGCTGCTCTTCCATCCCATTAAACTACTGTCCTCTTTCTCTCAAGCTTTTTCTTACCAACCACTACAAACTACTACACTGCTGACTCACGAATCTGACTTTTAGCCCCCAGTTCCTAGGAATCACAGAGCTAGTCTAGTCCAACTTCCTTAGTTTACAGAAGAAAATACTGAGCCATAGAAAGGGGATGGGACAGGCCCAAGTTTTTGGCAGGCTGATGTCAGCAACTCCAATCCCTGCTCCATTCTTCCCTTTCTGTCTTACTCGAGCTGCCAGGTGTTCCTCTCCGACTGATTCTGCGGACACCTGGCCCCGTCGGGCCGTTTACAGGCCTGCCTCAATCAGAGTCTACTCCTGGAGTTTGGCCGCTGCCCGAGGGGAGGCAGCTAGGAGCTGCGCAGCACTATGCCCTGGCTGCAGTCTATAGAAAGATGCCCACTAAACACCTGGGGTGAGGCCACAAGCTGGAAACTGACATCCCTAAACCCAGATCCTCTGCGGTTTAAGGCCAATTCTGGGGTGAATGTTTATCGTGCGTGTAAGTGATTCACAAAGAAAGCACCTAAATAGAACTGTGTGATCAGTAAATTTATAAACAATCCTAACAGATCGATAGCAGAGGAACAGAAACTAAATGAGGCTTGTGGGCAGCAAACATTTCCTCCCAGTACTCTCTGCTGTCAGTCTGTGTAAATGACAAGGGAGGGCAGGGATACAAGGCTCCCCTCGTGCTTTATAAAAAAAGAGAACTGACACCAAATCCTACAAAACATTCTCACAAATCTTCAGGATTCTTCAACTTTTCATTCTCATGCTGGGGTAAGGAAGAATTAACATTCTTCTCATAAACATACATTTTAAAAGGCTAATTACAAAATAATTTTTTCTACCTTTCATCGTCCTTTATTATAAATGTCTCATTCTCAGAGCAAAAGGGTTGATTCTCCCTCACACTGTAACAGCAGTTAGTGTGTAATAAGTGCCCCAGACATGCCAGGCCCTTCACACATGTCATCTCATTTGGTTCTTACAGTTCTGTGATAGGATATGGGCATTTCTTTATGTGTTTCCTATGCTTCCACATTTTCTACATTGAGCATGAATTACATTTATAATTAAGCTAACAAAGTGAACGCTGTTTAAAAATAATTCTCATAACTCTGGGCTTCTCTGAGACAAAGCTCTGCTCGCTTCTCTACGCAGAGCTTGCTGGTCCAGAGTTCTGACTTCTTTCCCAGCTGAGACTTGCCTTCCCAATTCTCAGCCTCACTTCTCGGTCTCTCTCTTCTTCCCTCTTTCCCTTAAATGCCTTACCCCACCCCCTCCAACTCCATTACAAACAAAAAATAAACAAACGTAACACTGCTTATAATGGGTTCATAGCTGACCCTGACTTCCGGAGCATGTGGCTGCATACCAGAGTCAACTAGTTCAGGTTGCCTCTGAGGCAGAGACCCTGTGAAAAAGACTGATGCCTGAATGAGGAACGAGAGGTATCAGCAGCAAAAGCAGCAATTCAAGTGTCCTTATGAGGCTGCACCCAGGAAAGACCAGCACCTCTCAGCCCACCTGTCCCATTACCAGTGCCTTCTCCAGGTCAGAACTGCGTCTCACTCACTGTTGTCCCCTGCGCATGTACAGACAGCGCCCAGAAACGCTTGCTAAATTAATGAGAAGGGAACCCACACCGCCACCCCCCCGCCCCTTTGCATCAACCTGTCTTCTAAATGGAAATGGCAACCAAAGCGAACGTACACTGCAAGCCTGGTCCCTCTGCCTGTGCAACCCTGTGCCTGGATCACTCCTCTTCACCTTTCAGATCAGAGCTCCACATCACTGTTTTTTTTTTTTGGTTGCATTGGGTCTTCGTTGCTTGCTCCTGGCGGGCTTTCTCTAGTTGCGGTGAGCGGCGGCTGCTCTTTGTTGCGGTGCGCAGGCTTCTCACTGCGCGGGCTTCAGTAGTTGTGGCACGTGGGCTTCAGTACTTGTGGCTCGTGGGCTCTAAAGCGCAGGCTCAGTAGTTGTGGCGCACGGGCTTAGCTGCTCCGTGGCATGTGGGATCTTCCCAGACCAGGAATCAAATCTGTGTCTCCTGCATTGGCAGGCGGATTCTTAACCACTGCGCTACCAGGGAAGTCCCTCCACATCACTTCTTTAGTGAACCCTTCCCTGACACCCTCTTCCCCCTATCAGGCTTGGTCTTTCATTATATATTCTCATAGCGTCAAGCCAAATCCTCCATGGCACCTGTCCAAGTTCACAATTATTTATTTATGTGCTTACTTGATTATCTGTCTTCCCACTAGGAAACAGGCCACATCTGTTTTGCTTACCACCATACCTCTAGCGCCCAGCTCAATGCTTGGAACATAATCGGAACAGTCAGCTGCTGAACAAATCAAAGTCAAAGGCCTTCCTGTTAACTCAATAAGGATGCAAGCAGGGACATTTATTTATCCAATAGTTGAGCCCCACTATGTGCAGTGTTCTTTGCTAAGCATTAATGATATGAAGATGTACACAGATCAGGATATACAAACTCCACAAGGGCAGGAACTCTTCATGCACTGTGAAATTCCTAATGCCTGGCACACAGTAAGCATGAAAATACTTAATGAAGAGACATGGTCCCCACAGTTCATTTTGTCTGTCTCTTACTTCTACCACTAAAATTTTAACTGAATTCAAGAAGAAGAGAAGCTATGGAATCAGCCCCAGATCTCTGAATCACACCCGCTGTTGGCTGACTCCTATCAGAAAGCTGTGGAAATCACGGCTTCACACACAGAGGTATTTTTGCCTTCAAAGACGATTAAGTTTGAAATCTGTTCTGTTTAAATATACTTTCAAGGAGGAAAAAATTCTAATAATTTCCTGGGTTAAGGCTGAGTTTGTAATTTAGATAAAACCAATTTTATACCTCACTGCAATTAGTACAAGGTTCTTAACACTGTTAGAGACAGTACCACTTTGAATGTCCCCTGAGAGACATGGTTCCCACAAAAAAGCACAGAAGCTAACCCCCACCCCACCCCCAGCAATAAAACATTCTACACACCATTTCAGAGGGCTCATGGGCTCCCTGAGGCCCATCCATAGTCCCAGGTTAAGAAACCCTGAATTAGAGAGAAGGTGGAGACTTGGAACATGCCAGTTTGATATTTTGGTAGAAGTAAAAATTAGTCTAAAACACCTTTCCTTTGGTCACTCACTTGTCATTAATCTGTCACAGGAATTGGATAAGGTTCTCTCTTAAAACATGTGCTACTTGCCCTGGGAAACCTGGCCCCTGATCAGGCGATCAGGCCCTGGAACAGGCAGGGATGTTGTGGCCCACACCGATGGAGAAAGAATGAGAGTGGCTGCTGACCTTGGTGGGAGTGAGGTAGTACCGTCGGCCAGTAAGAGCTTGGACAGACCAAGGCTTGAGTCCTGGCTCTGCGGATGACTTACTGTGTGACTGAGCGCAAGCTGCCTGATCTCAGCCACAGGGTCCTCCTCTGTGAAAATCCCAACAGTCCTTATGAGGACTACTGTTACGAGGATCACATGACATAAAACACATAAAGAGCTAAGAAGAGTACCTGGCTGGCACACAGTGAAGTCTTTTTAATAAAGGGTGGCTGTAACATTATTATTATCTGCTTTCCTTCTCTGAACATGTGCTGCAAACAATGAGCCATTTAAATAAAGTCCATTTAACACACAAGAGTAGGAAACAGGCTGCTGATAGGAAATATTAGGAGCTGATTCTGAAGTTTGGTTTAAAGTCCCTGCAAGGGGCTTCCCTGGTGGCGCAGTGGTTGAGAGTCTGCCTGCCGATGCAGGGGACACGGGTTCGAGCCCTGGTCTGGGAAGATCCCACATGCCACGGAGCAACTGGGCCCGTGAGCCACAACTGCTGAGCCTGAGCGTCTGGAGCCTGTGCCCCGCAATGGGAGAGGCCACGACAGTGAGAGGCCCGAGCTCCGCGATGAAGAGTGGCCCCCGCTTGCCGCAACTAGAGAAAGCCCTCGCACAGAAACGAGGACCCAACACAGCCAAAAATAAATTAAAAAAAAAAAAAAGAATCCGCCTGTCAATGCAGGGGACACGGGTTCAATCCCTGGTCCGGGAAGATCCCACATGCCACGGAGCAACTAAGTCCGTGTGCCACAACTACTGAGCCTGTGCTCTAGAGCCCACAAGCCACAACTACTGAGCCCGTGAGCCACAAATACTGAAGCCCACGCGCCTAGAGCCCGTGCTCCGCAACAAGAGAAGCCACCACAGTGAGAAGCCTGCGCACCGCAACAAAGAGTAGCCCCCGCTCGCCGCAACTAGAGAAAGCCCGCGTGCAGCAACGAAGACCCAATGCAGCCAAAAGTAAATAAATGAATTAATTAAAAATAAATAAAGTCCCTGCAAAAGTCAGAATCCCTGCTGGGCTGGACTCCCAGAAAGTCCAGTGCAGGTGGGAGGTTGAATGTTAGTAGCTCTGCGTGGCAGGGTTGGAGTTATGTTGTGTGGGTGAGTGTGTGGGTAGGAAGAGGTCTGGTACATTAAGGAGATCCTGACCCCAAAGTCCTCGTTGCTAAATAAAGAAATCTGACACAGTCCATGGTTCTTTTTCAGTTAGTGATTACAAGAACTTGAGATTTACATAAAAGTTTCAAGATAACAAGCTACCTCTACATCTACTATTTTCTTTAATCATCAAAGCGACTTTCTGAGATGGGTACAGCAGGGATTATCACCCTCATTGTACTGGGGAACTGAGACCTAGATAGGTAAAGTGACTTGTCTAAAGTAAAGGACCCAGACTGTTCAGTGGCAATGCCAGCACAAGGATGCAAGTCTGGGGTGATTCTTGTTTTTTACCCATCTCTGTAGCATGCCCAGTACTGAGCACAGTATATTCTTGGCATAGAAGGCAATCTACAAATGCTTGTTGACTTGAACTGACTTAAGGAAAGCAGATACCTGGGCAGAGGAGATCAAAACAGGGTGGGCCAAAAGAGCACTGGTGTGTGAAGGATGATGATAATATCATCAGAAGAGCAGCTGCTACTTTAAAGGCATCGTCTTATTTCTCTCTCTACAACCCTGCTGTGCTAACCTACCTTAGGTCACAAAGCAGAGGCAGAGCCAGCATGAGAGCCAAGGTCTGTGGGACTCCAAGGCCTGCACTTATAGCCACTTGAAACAAATCAACATTCTATTTGATTTCTCAGCCTTTTTATTTAATTTATTCAAACAGTTCAGGCTCACACTCCCTCAAAGATTACTAAATAGAATTAGGCATCCTCCTTATACCGTCAGAGTATTTTTCTAAAATGCAAGAAGCAAATTATTAGCAGAGGACTCAAATGCAGATAAGGACCAAGGGAGAGGAACTTATTAAAATAAAACAAGAAGGTAGTGACCACTGCTACCCTTGCAACAACCAGCAAACTTTAGGGTTCAATGCAGAGAAAGAGAGTACCCACTCAGAAGCTTCCTCATGAAATCCAATTCTAAAAGGTAGGAACAAGTAAAGACATCTTATAAAACTAGCCGGGTCTAGTTATAAGGAAAATGGAACTCAGCTACAGTGTACAAAAGGTAAGTTTCAACAATGACATAGAGACTGAGTTACCCATCATTATATGACAAATATCACCAAAAGTGGACCAATAGAAGTAGCTCTTGTCCCATTCATTCAATCCCTCAGGTACAGTAAAGCACAATGATGATAAGCATTGACTTTAGAGTCTGAAATTCCTGGGATCTAATCTCAACTCCATCCCTTACTAACTTTGTGCCCTTTGGGAGTTTTCTTCAATTCTCTAACCTTCAGTACACACATCCATAAAATGACCTCATATGGTCACTCTAAGGATTAATTCACTATGTGTAGACACTATACAAGCTTCCGTGAACATATCAAGAAAAAAGACTGATGAAGTCACTACAAACACAGAAGTTAAAACCCAAACCCACACTAACTATACAAATGATTTGAGTGGAGAATGAAGTTCAAACTAGTGCTGCTTTTAAGCTCATGAATAAAAACATGCCCTGAGGGCAAATATCCCCAAATGCCAAAGAGTTTTCTGTTTCTCCAAATAGCAAATGGTTAGGATTACATTAATTGACAGATATTACTCTTTGGTTTTTGTAATAATATCTTTTCTTACAGGTAGTTTGAAGCCTAGCACATTCACTTTATGTTTGACATAACAAATTCCAATGAAGCCATGGTTCAGAAATTCCATTTCACATCAGGCAGGATTCTACAGCCAAAGGGTCAAGTCTTCAGATGTGATCTAAGAAACCCACTGAGCCATCTCTTTTAGCATAGTTCCTGCTTCTTCTAAACCAGCCTCACGTATCAGACTTGTTCTCAAAATTCCTGTATAGACACACAAAGAAACAGTTGCTCTCACATATTTCTTGAGTCAAAAACTTAAAAGACCTAATTATTTTTTTCCCATTTCCCCCCACTTAAAGATGACGCATGGCACAGTTATGAATATGAAGGGGCTGTGGAGCTCCTAGGACCATTCCCGATCTCCTGAACAATCTATTTAAAGTGAAATTCCTTTTAGATCTTATATCACAAGTGGAAACAACTTTTCCATCTCAGGTCACTGACCCATGGAGGGAGAGAAATTCAACAGACGGCTAAATGAGTTTTGATGTATGTTGTTAAATTTTAGATTAAGAGCAGGGGTCTAAAACTCTGTAAGAAAAAAAAAAATTCAGTCCCATAATAAATTAAGGAGAAGAAGGGGAGAAGTAAAAGGGCAGAAAAGAGAGAGAGGAAAAAAAAGGAGAGGCAAGTAAAGACAGATACTGGGAGAGATTGATGGAGAAAAGGAAGACGTAGGCACCGAGAGGACAGTGGACCTTTCTGGGCAACAGACCCACCTTGTGGCCATTGCAGATACTGCCGCACCAAACTTGGTTCCTGCCGCCTTCTGAAATAAGAGGCCATGCAACGGGGTGGAAAGCCTTGGGAGCACGCAGTCAGAAGGCCTGAGTTCCAACAGGGCTTTTGTCACTGCCCAGTCAGTATCAGCCGGGTAAGTCACTTGGCTTCTATAAGCCTCAGTTTCCACACTTGATTTGCCCTTTGCACCTCACAGGGTACTGTGAGGAACAAATGAGATTCTTATAAAATCTGTACAAATACTGGAAATTACAACACCGTAACTGCTAAAACACAACAAAAGACAACAACAAGAATAGGTAACTGTTTCCTGGACTGGCATGTGAGGTAAAGCATTCCCTATTCCCACCTTAATTAGGAAGTACAACTGAGAAAACTGAGTCACAACTTTTTTTTTAATTAAAAGATAATAGAATGGGATTGAATGAGTTACAAGGCCAATGTTCCTTTCTAAATTCTACACCAAGAAATTCAAAAGCTAGTTTCCAAAGCATTCACCTAGCAGGAATCCCCTTTTCCATGGCTAGAGGGTCTCCAAACAACCAGAGGATCCTATGCACTCTCTGTGCTGACTGAGGCCCTCCTCCAGCATGTAGTCTACGTAATGCAGGGCTCATAACTGAGCTTGCCAATGATTTCTCTTATTTTTGAGCTGACAAAATATCACTGTGACTGAAGTCCTTTGCCAATAATTGGCTCAACTATTGCCTATATCTCCTTTAATATTTTTTGGTATTAAGTATAGCTGCCAGAGTGAAACTAATCATCACTAACTAAACTGTACACACCATATCCCACCTTTTAGCAGAAAAAGCTCACTCTCTCATGTCCTGGTGAATCTGTAGGCTTTCCATGATGAGTCAATTTCAAGAAAAATTACTATTTTTCTCACCTGAAACCATGTGCAAGTAGGGGAAATCATCCAAAGTGTACCCTAGCCATGCAGGGCTCTCCAAGACCAAAAGGAATTATGTATCTAAGCAAATATTAACGTGTGTTGTGCGGCCTTGTCTACCTTAATTCTTTGGAAGCACAGGCAAGGAAAAAGACATTAGACACCTCCCATCTGGACTTTGGAAATAAAGAATCCATTTATTATTAAAGTGTTTCAAGCTAATGAAAACCCAAAAGGTAAACCTTCAGCTAGAAGCTATTTTTAAGCCTTGCCCAAATCCATGTTAACTCTTCTTTGTAAAACACTTGGAAGAAACTCAACAGAATATTCATTTATTCACTCATGCAACCAATATTTACATGTCAGATCCTGTTCTTGTGCTGGGAATTCAGCAATAAACAAAAGAGATAAAGTCCCCTCTGTCACAGGCTTAATTCCAGCATGGGGACAGGGGGCACGCAGATAATAATCAAACCTATAAAATAATGTTAAGTAGCAATAAGTGACATGAAGAAAATATGACAGGATAAGGAGATAGGGTGTAAAGAGTTGGGGGGAGCTGCTACTTAGACACTGTAATTAGAGAAGTCCTCTCTGGTGACATGACCATTGAGCCTAAGACTGAATGAAGTGAGGGTGAAGCCATGTGGACATCAAGGAGAACAACATTACAGGCAGAGAGACCAGCCAGTACAAAGGCCTGAGGAGGGAACATGCTTGGCATGTTTGAGAACAGCAAGGAAGCCAGGGTGTCTGAAGTGGAAAGTGTAAGGGGGAAAAGTAGCAGTAGCTGAAATCACACTGTCAGAGGTGAGATGGTGCCAGGCCTTGCAGGCCAAGGCAAGAACCTGAGTTTTATTCTGAGGTAAGAAGCCATTAGAGTTTTAAGCAAGGGAGAGATGAGATCAAAAAGAGTCTGGGAGGAAACCACTGTGGAAACAGAAGGACCAAGGAATCAACTGCAATATTCCAGAAGAGAAGTGATGAGATGGTTAGACTTGGGCACTGGTGATGAAAGGGGTGAGAAGTGATCAGATTCAGGATATATACTGATGATAGGGCTTGGATGTGGAATATGAAGATGTTAAGTGTGAAAGAAAGAATAGAAGAGGATGGTGTCAAGTTTTCAGGCCTGAGCAATGAGGTCCCACAAACTGGAGATGGGGACACTGAGGAAGAAGCAGGTTTTGGAGGGGAAGAAATCATAAGTAAGAGTCAGCATCCTCCTGTATGCTAAACCAGGTTGGGATAGAAAGAGCAACTCCAAGAAGCTCAGAGCTCACTTGGCTGTGTGCTGTGCGCAAACCCATCACTGGTGTAAATGTTACTGAAAAGAGTTTGTTTCTGCTTGAAAAACCAGGGAGGAAATAATCATAGTAGTAGCCATTATTTCTGAAACCCTTACTAATTGTCAGGCACTAAGGTAAGCACTGTACATATACTGTAGTTAATCCTCACACGTAAAAACACTTAATCACAGTACCTAGCACATGGTAAAATATCATTAAATGTTATCCATAATATTTGTGAAGGATGTAACATTTTACACTGAATGATAACTTTAATGATTATTTTAATTTCTAGAAGTTCTATTTCCTTTCCCCCCCCCCAAATCCCCCATTCACTTTATATCATGATTCCTATTATTTCTCAGGCTAATATGTAGTTTTTGTATTCCTGCTTTTACAAACAGGGTGGCCATTCCAAAGTCCTAACTTTATGCAGAGATTTCAGTTTCACTTTGGGGCCTCCAGAAGGCCCCAAATCATGTCTTGTCTTCGTGAGTAGTAAAATCCTAATACCTACCTATGGTTCTATATTCCCTTGGAACGCTCTTTTATTATCACACACAATACATTGAGCCACTTTGTTTAAGGCACCTGGGTATTTCTCTTTTTTCTTTCAAGTTCATCCAGGTATTTAAACATTTCTCGGATTATACTTTATTTAGCATCTCCAAATGCTTAAAGAAGGGTAGCCTGAGTTAGCTCAGTCTGACATATAACCAGAACCAGAAATCCAATATTACTTTACAGATGAGGAAACTGTGCCTTAAATAGGTGAAATAACTTTGAATTCAGACCTCTCTGATTCCCAGTCCGTACTCTAATTCAGTAGATAGTGAAGCTTCTCTCCTACTACATCTGCCTCTGGCACACTGATCACAGTTCTACCCTCTGGGGACACACTGAGTAAATATGACAGTCAGTCTTTTATGCACCCTATAAGCATCTCAATACAGCTATTTATTCTGTCTCCCATTTGCCTCCACCTCTCAAATTCCAAACTAAACTCCCTCAATTACTTCTTCTTCTTTAAAAACAAAACTTTTATAACATGAACACAAGGAGATTCTTCTTTTTTTTTAACCTTAAAAAAATGATACAAATCATAAATGCTCCACTGGAAGTGATAAATAGTGAATAAGTTTCCTTCATGTATTATTACTTTCATTTTAGGGAATTTCTGACCATAACAACAAGTACTGAAAGTTAAAGGACAGCACAGTAGAAATCATGAAACCTGAGATTTAATTCATAGGCTGTAATATATATGAAAATATTTAGAAAATTATACAATACAAAAGAAAACATTATTATTAATGTACTATAAATGTTGACAATTTGATCAGGAAGAGTGAGACATTAACAAAGGAATCTAAATTAATGCAAAAATGATTTTACCTTCATGTTGCAAGCTAATTCCATCAGTTTTTTTGCATTTTCTTCTGAGCGATATCTCTTAGGAAGCTGAACCCTGAAGAACTTCAGTGCACCTTCAAAGTCTGTCAATAGCAAGTCATCTTTGGAAGTCTTGAAGAAAGAAGAAAATACAACAATGTACAGAAAAAAGTTTTCTGCTGTGAAGGTGCCCAAGAAGGATTTTATAATCCCAGCACCTTTATAATCCCCAGAAGATACTCTGTAGCCTTTGCAGAGCTACTTGCACGTATCCACTGTCAGGGACAATGCTAGAGCATAGCGGCTGTTCAGAATGAGATTAAGACCAAGATATTGCAAGTGCTGAACAAGGAATACCAGATAACCCAGCTTACAAATAAATGTGTACTGTACCTTTAATAATCCAAGGGCGACATTAAAAATAACACTTATTCCCTAAAAGAAAACACAGAAAACATTTTCAGTGTTTATATATGGATTATTAAAAGCTGTTTGTCTTCAGAATACCCCACCATTTTTAGATAAATTGTAAAAACTTAAGAAATGGAATATCTTGAAAATATCTTGGGAAAAAAAATTACAGGGCAACCACTGAAAAACCACTTAAGGTAGACCCAGTCTCCCATTTTTTTGAGAGAAGAGCTTTTCTAGAGCTATTCTCGCAATTCAAGAATGCTTTTCAAAGTATTCTATGCTTCCGAACTAAAACATTAGAGTCATAAAATTGTGATCTCTCAGGAAATAACTCCTGGTGGCTCTTCCTGTATTCTATACTGCTCACTCCAAGTACAACAATCACTCTGTCCATGAGCCCTATGTCCCAGAACTGAATCTGCTCAGGGTTCCCTCTAATCTGCCTTTTTTATCTAATCATTCTAGGAGTAGTGGGGCAAAGGACAGCTCAGGGGAGGCCCTAAAATCTGTTGACAGTGTTAAACTTTTAAAGTTTCTGGGCCTCAAGTTCCATAACAAATAGTCTCCCAATGGTTTTCTGAACTAATTAGTTGAGAAGTTTATGTAGGTTACTTAGCATGCCACCAGGCCCACAGTAACTACTTAACTAATGGTTGTTTATAATAGTGAAAAACTAGACAAAGGTTTGAGATTAGGAATTGGTTACATAAATTATGATATAGCCAAAGAATGGGATACTTGGCATTAAGTAAGAATAAATGGTATATCTGAAATGCTGTTTCTTAGAAGATACAAACTTCTTAATGGATTTTTGTATGTTTTGAATATGGGATAATTAAACAAAAATAAGGATGGTATACATGTGGAGGTGTCTGTCTATAGATAGTCAAGTATATGAGATAAAAAGAGGTTACCAGATAGCATATATAGCATAATAGTATTTTTATGTATTTTTATATATATATAAAACCATAATATACATTATTACATAATATTCCATATGAAAAAACTGTTCCATATAGAAATTACATATACACATATATGAAAAGCCGGAAAGAATATACACCAAAATGTTAAAAGTAGTTTCCCTCTAGACTGCGATTAGAAGTATTTTAAAATCTTTTTGCTTATACTTTCTATAGTTTCTATAACAAACATATATTATTTTTGAAATCAGTTTTTTCTTCTTAGGCACACACACACCCTAAAACCCAAAACTAAGCTGAGGCAAAGACTGTTATTTACTATAATATCTATTTTCTTTCAGTAATAGACCCCCAAGTTTTAGCAAGTTCCTAGTCAGCTTTAATTAAAAAAAAACTCCCCTTAGAAGCTAGGTATGGTCATGTACCTAACTTCTGGCCAATAAGAGGTTAAGAAGAAATGCAGGTGGAAATTCCAGGAAATGTCTTTTAAAAGAGGAGATGCAACCTTCCCAAACCCCTAAACCTCCTAGCCTAAATATAGAGACAGTGGCTGGAGCTCTAATCAGCCACACGGAACAGAGCTGCACTCTGAGGAAGGCAGGTTACTGCCAACCTTCTGATTTCCTTTACATGGGAAAGAAAAATAAACCTCTACTTTATTTAGTCACTGTTATTTTGGATTTCTTCAATGCAGCCAAACCTAACTAATACAAATGTGTTTTTTTTTAGCAGAGAGCACCTTTGACAAAACATGATTATTAGCATCAGCCCAAGGAAGAGTAACTTAAACCTGGATTTTCCAGCAATGAAATAAAATAACTAAGAACAAATTGTTTTAACAGAGCTGACACAGGAAGGACACTACAAACAAAAGCCAAAGTGCTGTGGTCTCTGATACGTACCTCACATAAAAGCAGGTCGATGATATGGAAGACCATGTAGAGAGGGAATTTTGCAGTGAAGAGCGTAAGAAACCACTGGGAGGCATACATGTGTGCTTCAAGGCTTATATCCAGGAAGTGGTTGTACAAGTCAGGAATGTATTCCTGAAATAGCAAACTAATTAGTCTTGGGCACATATGCAGCTGTTTAACTCTCACTCAGGAGGTTCATAAATCTGCTAGAAATAGGCCCAAAAAGTCACATATTTGTGTTTTTCTAAAAACTGCCAAAGTGCTGAGAAGAACACTTATCATCCGGTATTAAACTGGCACTCAGCTCTCGTTTCCAGTCCACAAAGTAGCTCTAAAGAGGAATCCCCAAATGGTGACAAATATTTGGAAGGACAGTTTTTCTTTCCAAGTTATGAAATGTTTGGGAAAGTTTGTTTCACTTTTGTTATAAGATTCCTAACCAGTCAGCTTCAGAGCCTTGGTGAATATTTCTTGACTGAGTTTGCTGTGTTAAAGGCTCCTACAGTCATCTGATCTTTTGGGTGTTTATGAGATTGAAAACCCGGCTCACACCCATCGGGTTAACACCTTATTAATCTTGGCATCATCGTTACATAGAGAGAAATGAAAAACATAAAACCTGTCCTTAACCCTGGATGGCTAAGGAAATCGCCACTGCTCCTTGGCACCATTTCCTCAATCCCGTTCTTCCCAGTCCTGCATTCCTATTGGTAAATGCAAGCTGGATTCTCTATTTACCTGCATGAGGCGCTCCAACTGGTAAAATTTGCAATGCAAATCTTCAAAGTTTTGCTTGAAAAGTTCCCTGAGACCATAGTCAAACATGATCTTGACCAGAACACTGAATGCCTGTTCCTCAGGCATCTGTAACAGACAGGCAAAGAGGGAAGGGGTGGGGGATCAAAAACATATACAGAAGTTTCCTCAGTATATTAAATTCATCCTTCAACTCTCCTATCTGAATACTAGGAAATTTAGTGGTAGGCAGTAACTCAGATCTCAGCTGTGTTTTATAACATTCATTCATTCAACCAAGAAATATTTAACAATGCCTACTCTGTGTCAGACACTGTTCCTGTTCTTGAGGAGCCTCTCATACAACCAGTATACAATAGCTGTAAAATGCCTTAGTTAGAAAGACCAGTGGGAACACAAGAACAAGAAAGCCTGGGTCTTCCTGAGGGAGCCAGGAACAGGCTCTGTAGGGAGGGCAGGACTTGAACCGAGTAGGAACAGGTCTATACTCGAGTATATGTTTCATCTTTCCCAAATCATAAGACCTTTGTTAAATCATTTTACCTCCTTAACTGTTATTTCATTTTAGTAAAAATGTTTTTCTTCCTCACTGTTGCTAAAAACATGGTTAGTTACAGAAGAACTTTATGTATTCTAAGGTTTGAAGAAATGTTTAAAGTATTATAGTAATGCCTGCAGTAATATTTAAAATAGTACAAAAACTCCTTTACTTCACTTCTATTTACAGATGTTACTCACTTATACATCTTCCACAGCTTTATGGAAAAATATCTCCCTGAGAACCGGGCAAAATGTCTAGTTTTCAAAATAGAAAAAGAGCACTGGAAATATTATTTAAGGCATGACGTGACTGTAGCAAGCCTTCCAAATGTCAAGAAGGTGGGTGGGCGTCTGTCGAACAAGATGATGGAGGTGGGCTGAGTAAAGAAATAACTGGGAATAAAGCAGAGCTAAAGAGCAAATCCGACTAAGTAATAAATGAGAAAAGGATAGAAAATTATTGTTGGAAAGGTAAGGGCATTTGGGGCAAAGGACCAGACCTTTGAGGTCTTTACCATGGAAGGCAACTTCACTCTTCCACTCACTGAGAGAGAGACTTGGTCTGCCCAGAGTGGCATTTCTGATGTTAGGTAGCACACCTGCCCTTACTCTGAAACAAGCACTTATTTTAACACAATGGCAAGCAGCATAGAGTTCAAACCAAGATATTGGGGACTTCATCGGGAAACTCATTTTAAAAGGGTTGTGACACTTAAATGAGGATAAATGTCCTTACACGGAAGTTGAGAACAAAGACGAACCACATAGACTTGTGAGACTCTGAGATATAAAGTCTGATTAAAACAACAAAACAAAAACTTAATACACACACACAATTTTCGTCAATTATGATGTAAACAAAGCTGGGGAAAAAAAACTTGACTTCTTTATCAATGTCATAGCTTTATCACATTTTTGCATGCCTACCAATACCAACAAGCTAGGCTCACAGTAAGAAGATGCAAAGTGGTTTTGTTTTACTTGTGTTACAACCTACACGAAATGGCTTAAACCTCTTCAAAAGCTTCCTGTTCTTAGAGAAACAAAATCTAGACTGCATGGCCTGGTCTCCACAGCACTCCTTCAGGCTAGTCTTGTTGACCTCTCGAGCTCCCTCCTCCTATTCCCCATGGCTTGTGATGCTCCTGTCACACTGCCCTTCTTTCAGTTCCTTCCAGATGCCAAGTTTTCCCCATTTCAGGGCTTCTATACACTGTACTATTCTCTTTGCCAGGACTGCTCTACTCTCCACTCTCTTGTTTTCAGAACAGTTTTATTATTTTCATAACAATGTTAAAAAAAGTTAAATGATACAGTAAAGTACAAAAAGAGAATGGATATCCCTTCTCATTTTTCAGGGTTCACCTTAAAGGTTAGCTTCCAAGAGAAGCGTGTAATCTAAATGAGGCTCCCTTGTTATAATCTTGCATCAAATTTTTCACTATACCTTCATAGAGCCACTGAAAGTAACAATGATATACTTGTGTGACTTTTTTTGCCTACAGCTAGTCAACTTCACTAGCTCTGCATCCACAAGGACTGGGGCCACACTATCTTATTCACTCCTGATCACTAGCTCTGCCTCCACAAGGACTGGGGCCACACTATCTTATTCACTCCTAA